>NC_140594.1:290653644-290988644 GCF_964204655.1 Triturus cristatus | reverse complement strand
GAAATCTAAATATTCAATAGTTGGGCACCATGTAGGCTTAATCCCACTCCTCTCTAGCATACCTGCATACCAAAGCAGTCACCAGGGGCCTGGCCATCATTGGTTTAGGAGGGGCAATGCACAAGGGATCAGGAGTGTGAGGGGATAACTACACCCTTGTTATGACAGTCTTCTACCGATCAAACGAGAGTAGAAGGTCCATATGCCTTTCCTTTCTGTGCCCCTATGTGACAAATCTCATGCTTTCGTTGTTTGGCTATTCTCAGACTGCCATGGCTCAGATCTAATGTTAATGGCAACAATTAATGAGCCTGCCTAACAACAAAGTGAGTAGAAAATAAAGGCAAGCTCAATTCATATTCTAAGGCAGCCTGGTCATGGATGCTTGGATACTTTATGCTGTAATGGACATTTTATAGTCTCTCTCTGTCATATAACTTCTGTCTGTATCTGTCCCTCTTTGAAAGGTGTCTCCCATTGAAGTAACATGATCAAGTTAAAGAATAATGGCCTCATTGTCTCCCTCTATCCTCTATTTCAGATAAATTGGAATTGAAATCGGACGTCTGTGTTTCTTCCCCCTGCAAAGGTGCATTGGAACTCTAGTGCTTCTATCAGGCTACACCGTCCTATAGACACTTTAAAAGTGAATACCTCCTTATCTGCTTTATCACTGTCTTTTGCATAGCACACTAAATAAGAGGTGCCTAGGGCCTACACTTCTAACTGCTAAAATGACTGAAAAATCAAACACTGCCACAGTACCAGAGTAGGTTGGCTGGAAGCTTTGAAGTAAATACAAGTAAACATTGGAAATTCTTCCCTATTGAGTTTAGCTAGCACCTCAACACCCCATCACCTTGTGTCAGACCCAATATAGAAAGTCAGCCCAGAAGGCTTTCAGCTGCACCTGTTGCAGAAATGCATCTACTCACTTCTTATTCAATCTGAGTTTGCATCAACAGAGTTGTTCTTAATGTAGTCAGGCTGCTTAATTGCACATTTAAAGTTTTCAGCGAATTGTGTCCTTGATTATTACTGCTGTCGCCGGATTGAAATCAGCTCTTGTATGATATCTTGTTGAATTGGGCTAACTAGTGCCAAAATGGAGATTATTTATTTTATTTATTATATATATATATATATATATATATATATATATATATATATATATATATATATATACACCAAATTTTGTAGATTTCATTGCAAGGGAGAAACAATACAGTGAACAAACAAACGGCACATACACATTAGGATTCTAACAAAGCGTAGGTAATCGAGTGAATACCAACAGGGAAAGGTCGTGTTTCCATCACTCAGACCCACCACCTCCCCCAGATCTTCCCATGTTTGTGGGGACATCCCCGTGCCAGATATACAGACTCCTCCAGCTTGGCACACCAGTCCATTGCTGCCCTCCTTGTGGCCTGTGAGCAGGCCTGGGCAGATTTCCAGTACTTAGCAATGTCTTGCTTAGCCACCTTGACACCAATACCCAACAATATTCATCCCCCTCGGAGATCTCCTACATCATCCAGGATCCCCAGTAGTGCTTTGCATGGGGGGCAGGGGGGGGTTCAGTCAATCGGGCATTTTGTGATCTTAGACAATGTAGTGAAACATTTCGACCAGTAGAGTACGATGGGGTAGTCCCAGACCATATGGAAGAATCTGCACTCCTTGTTCAAACTTCTGAGGAAGAAAACTCATGCAAGTATCCCCATATTCTCAAAGAGTTGGGGAGTCAGGTAGGCCATATGAAAGTACTTTAGCGCTATGAGGCAAAGGCGGGAGTAGATGACCAACTCTCTCGGGCCATCTTTGCATCCTGCCAGATCCTCTTGTCTAGGGGGCCCCAACCAGCCTTTCCAACATTCATGCATGGGTATGAGGAGGTCTAGGTCATTAGCTATAAGGGATGGGTAGATTGAGAAGATTGCAGCCCTCTTTGCCTCCTACATTAGGAAATTATACACACCACACCAGTGAGCCCAGTGTAAATTTACTCACACCTCATCAGTGATCTCCCCCTCTGTGCTCTATCAGCAACAGACAGAGCAAAACTTGACCAACCGATCACACTGAACAAAGTTGTGGCATCTCTTGTAGACATGGGTTCACGGTGGAGTGAGTAACCAAGAGAGAGAAGCTTAGATGGAGGAAACATGCAGTCCCTTGTGAGCCTTTGGTGTGGATTGTATAGAAAACCCTGTTGTATCCTGCATGGGCCAGGACTGACAGCGTGTGCTGCGTAGGTGTGTCCCTTGGAGAAGCAGGACCACTGGTGAGTGTTGTTGCGCAGACTGACAGATGGCGCCATGCTTGATATGGTCAATCCTACTGTTCACATTCTTGGTTAGTATCACGGAGTAAGCCATACGGGTCATGGGGAGAGAGGTGTGCGTTTATAGGGGTATAGGAAAGGGCCCTTGCATCCCATTCATGGTCTCATCTGTATGGTTCAGTTAGGATGTGTGAGTTCTGTGTGCTGTGTTGTAGACGTGCAATGTGCGTGACAACAGTAATCAAGGAAAGAAAAACTTGGAATTCAATCAACCAAAGCAGTCCCCTGTACCCTCCCTCCCAATACTTCCAACCAAGAAGCATCTATCACCCCCAAAAAATCCTAGCAACATAATTGTGTGATCAACGGCACAGGGGCAGAATGTACCTGGCCTCTCTAGTAGGATACAGTGCTGATGTCGAGAAGCTATTGCTTGAAAGGGTTACTGCATTCTCAGACTTTTGTTAATATAAACAATAAGTAAGAGTCTTCAGCGGCCCTCAGACAGGGTCTCAGTTGGAGGCCCAGTCGGGATCAGATCAAAGGTCCAGGCCTCCGTATGTCCTCTAGTGGGGCTGTCAGTTGTGCTTCTGCCCTGCAGATGCCTCCATCCTCTGCCCCGAGGATTCCGGGGATCCAGTGCTTAGACTCCTACACTTCTGGGACTGGTACCTCTTTGGAGTCTTACCCTTAGGTATGGTGTTCTTGCCACTCTGCAAGCGGGTGGTGTCCTGTGACAAGTTGATCGGGAAGGGGCGTCGGAGGGCATTCTCTTCCGTTGCCCACTTCCAAGTCATTTTAGGAGTATCAAAAAAGAAGGTGTGGGAGTTATGCAGTTTCTGGAGGTGTGCCCCTAACAGAAGCATGTAGGTGTGGCCCAGTGCTGTCAGCTTCTGTTTAACAGCATTGTACGATTTCTTCTCTTTCTGTAGCAGTCTGGTGTAGTCCGGAAATAGCAGCATATGTGACGATTGGTATGGAAGGGACCCCCTTTCCCTGGCTCCTTTGAGGATAGCATCTCATCTTTGTGGTTAAGGATCTTGACAATGAAAGTCCTAGGTGGTGCCCCAGGAGGGGGTTTCTGCGTCGGGCCAGATGAGCTCTCTCTAGCATGAGCCTGCAGACAGCAGGTTCAGTCCTCTTATGATCTTTCTCAGTTCCAGGAGAGTTCTGAAGTGGGAGCCAAGACAGGATTCCAGAAATTTCTCGTGGGAGGAATCATCCACCGCCTCTGGAAAACCTAGGAATCTCAAATTATTCCACGTTGCTCTGTTTTTAGCATCCTCCACGTGTTCTTCGAGTAGCTTGACGAATGGAGAGAGGTGGGAGACTGTTGCCTGGAGTTCTTTGGAGGTGTCTTCCAAGGTAGAGACTTGTCCCTCTGCTTCAGTGACCCTGTCAGCGACCTTCTGTAAATCTTGGCGAAGGAGGGCAACATATATCACAAATTACCAGATTTCGAGAGCGGCGCATGACTCCTGGATAACCTATAGGATGGAAGTCGTGTTTCCGGAAGTCAGTAGTTGGGCGGGGGCGACTGATGGGTCATTGGCTTGTTAGGATTGTGTGATGGACTCCATCTTGGTCTGTGTCTGTGAGGAGGTTGAGCCGTTCACCCCATGGTAACCCTCACTATCAGGGCCACGATCTCCCAGAGTGCAGGGTCTGCAGGAGGGTGCACTGGTGGCTTACTCGCGCTGCAGGTTGCGGGCAGCACAAGCCATCAACCAATTGCTGGGTAGGATTGCTGCTACACCGGTGTTTGGCAAGAGGATGCTCCTATGATGATGGTGGGTCAGTGTTGTACAATTTGGCTGTGCCACAAGAAAAGAGTCTCTTTGAGAGGAGCAAAAAATTTAGCAAGATGTTTTTCCAATGCCCTGTGAGTGGTGGAGCTCCCGAGGAATCAAGGTGAGGAAAGCACTGTCACCTGCCGCAGGTTAGGATCATGGGCACTCTCCAGGCTTTCCTGAAGTGTTCCACAGGCTTGGAGGCTCAGGCCCGGCCGTCAGGCGGTCCCCGAAGATCATGGGTCCTGCCCCCAGAACCTCCCAGTGTCTCGAGAGCTTATGGGACGGGAAGTAGACACTCTCATGCTCACAAACCTATACCTCTGGTTTCCAGAGCAGTGAGGAGGGGCTTCTCAAGTACTTCTCCTACTTCTGTGTGCCCGGGCCCCCCTGTGGATGGTGGCGTGGCACTTGCTTGTGTGGAGTGGCAGGGCTGGACATCTCCAGGTACATGGGGAGACGATGCTTGCGCCCCAGCTTGCTGAATGTACAGAGCGTGTCCTCATGGCGAATGGTAGCTCTCTGGCCCTGCAGCCCGCTCCTCTGCAGCCATGACACTTTGCAGAATTGTCTTAGTGCCCAAGGTCCACAGCGTTGTTTCCCCTCTTAGACCAGAACTCTGGTGGTCACCCGCCCCTCAGGGTCCCCTAGTGCCTTTGCAGGGCCCCTGCCTAGGTCGCATGCCCGCCATCTCTAGGTCTCCGCTGCCTCTGGGGTCTGTCTGCGTTCTGCCGGTGGATAGCCTCAGGGAGCATGACAGCAGGACGGGGCAGCCTCTAGGGGCAAAAAATTAGTTGGAATGAGGAACAGTATGATTTCTGCCAGCAGCAGGATGGTGAAGATAGAGGACCGGGTTGTGGAGCTCTTTAGAGAACTTCCCAAAAGGAAAATTATTTTGTTTGGGCCAAAAAACAGACCATACAGTCACACATTTGGAGCATTGCAACAGATAAATTCGGTCAGACACATGCCCTTAAGAACTCTGTGAACATGATATGAAGTATTAGGTTTACATTGTTGTGGGGGTGATTTTCTGTTAGCTGTTTCTTATCTTTTCTGAGATGTATTCCCCGACAATTTAGATTAATCATAATTGGAGGTATTTTAAACCCCAGACTGGGTTATGCTAACAGCCCTTCTGCAAGGATTCCAAAACAGCAAAGGGTCTGGAATGCTGTGGCAAGAATGGTGTTCAGTTTCTGCAAACATGACCACCTATCCCTCACAAAGACTTAAGTGGAAGAATAAGTGAAATTCCGTTTGGTATATAAATCATTTATAATTAATCAAGCAAGCATCGGCCTATATATATCTGAAAGCGGAAACATGAGATAAAAAAAATGTAAACTATCTCAAGCATTTAATGAGAAAGGGAGCAAATCATTGTTTGAATGCTGAAATACTCCTCTAAAACCATGCAGTTCAATAAATACACTGAGGTTTAAAATTTTATTTGAAACCGTTCATTCTGTTAAACAGAGAATTTGAGATTAAACAGTATGCTATCCTCAATAAGTGCTCACTTGACTTAATTTGTTTGATAACTGAAGAACTTTCTAAGATACCAAAAGAACTCGAAACTGAAGTTGAGGAATTAAAAACCACCTTAATTATGAATTGAAAGCAGATGAATGGCAGAATTAAGTCAAACACATAAATAAGATTTACGCATACCCAAAGCAAATCCAAAACTTTTCAAAGAGATGCTTATGAGAATACAAATAAGTAAGTGTATATGCAGGCTGACAAGTATGCATAAAGGATAAACCAAGTAAGTGGAGAGATAACCTCCATAAAAGATTCCAGTGGTTCTGAAATTTGAGCCAAACTAGTAAAGCCCGATTTCCAGCAAAATCCAAGTAAATACCCAATAAACCTAAGTAAAGACAATCTCTCTAGTACTTAAAGTTGACACCCTTACAGAGAATACCAGCACATCCAAATCAGTACAGTAAGATCAATAGTCACACACTTCCATTTCCGTGATAACAAGGCCAGATGTCTCTCCACTTTGGTACATTGGAAATCCCTAACATTGAACCACTTCCAGTCCAATATTACACAAAAAAGCAAGGTTTAGGTCTCCACCCAGTCACAAAATTTTGGATGCCTTTGAAGAATGAGTTTTCAGAGATTTCAAAATTCCCAATTACTGTGCCACCCAGAAACGTGACAAGCTGTTGACAGAAAAGGTTACCTTCCATTCTAAGTATAGCAGTACGTTGGTGGCTAAAGGCGGAGCCATTGTTTATTGGACTCCTTCTTTTATCAGGAAAACCTGGAACAACATTTGAATGATAAGACTTATCTCAGATTGGTTCATGATCCAACTAAAGAATGTAAACATGTACAAAGTAAAATCTTGGATGAGGCTAAAGAAATGAACTGGATAAATGAGAGTGTCTATAATTTATGTATTGGCTGATCATTCCATAACACATTGTAATTCTCCCTAAGACTCACAAAGATCTTTTCAATCCACTCATGCGTTCCATTATTAGTCAAAGGCATGTGCCAGAAATTCCTTCCCCAATCTAAAAAAAAAAAAAGCCGGAAATCAATTGACATCATCTCAAATGTGTTCACAGATTACCAGCAACATTGGTAGTGAACCGCCTTGGGTTCTTCAGCAAAAGATTCTAGATGAGATGAGATTGGTGAAGTAAGAAACCTTTTGAAAATGCATGGCTGACAAGTTTTAAAAGTAAACTATAGGCACATGAAATTGGATCTTCCAGTTGCAAAGCTGGCCACAATGACAACAAAAAGGCATGCGAAGAGACAACACAAGATTGTACCAAATATGTGGAATAAGGCTACTAATTGAGTGTAAAATTAAGAGGTTTAGCAATTTTGTTTAGTCACGATTTAATATGATACATCAATTTCAGGCTGTATTCCCCATATTTTAACTTAAATATATATATATATCACCCCTAACCTACTGGCAGTCTCCAGTAAGTAGTTAGGAAATGTTTCCATAGGAAAAGCGTTTTTCTGACTTGCCTATATCTATGACGCCGTTTGACAAATCTTCACAAAATTTTCTAAACGGAGTGTGCTGGTGATTCTAGTTGTGCATGGAAAGTTTCGGGGTGATCCGTCAAGCGGGGCCTTAGAAAAAGGGAGGGTAAAAAGAAGTGTGTTTTCCATGTTGATTCCCATAGACTCTTTAGACATGCCTGCAACCTGAACCACTGGGCGGAATTACACCAAATTTGTCATAAAGCTAGCTTTTGGTCCGCAGATTGTGCTTTTTGTTTGGTGTAAATCTGTTCAGTAGTTTGAGAGAGATTTTAAAAAATCCAAATTTTTATATCTACAATTGTGACGTCTTCACGAATAATGCGTAGCTCGTGTAGAGACCTGCAGAGCTCTGATTGGCTTCCAACACTTCAACCAGGAAGTATTGGTACATCTTGGGAGTCTGCTTAGCCAAGTCGCCCCCCCCCCCCCCAAAAAAAAAATAACATAAAGGTAAAGGGGGCAGGGTAGGAATACCCCGACTTCCAAGCCTTGTTGTTGGGTGTCCTGACACGGCAAAAAAGCATTTAAAAAAAATAATTTTGCAGCGAATTCGCTGAATTTGCGGCTAAACCCGAGCCCCCTCCCCACCCCCCCCTACCTCCTCCCCCACACTATTCTCTTGTTTTGAAAAGGTCCTGGGGTGCGATGATATTTAAAAATATATATTTAATAATAATGGGAGGGGGTGCATGGGGACCCTCTCCTAGGGCCTACTTTGCCCCGGGGACCACAACCTCCCTGGGGTTTATGAACATTATAACGGAAGGCCTTGCAGACCCACCCAAGCCCCAGGAACCACCACTTACCTGGGGCAAAATAGAAAGTTATGGGGGAGCCTCGTGGACACCGGGGGCTAAATAAAAAGTACTGGGGGGCTTTGCGAACCCCATGGGCCTGGGGGACCACCACTTCCCCGGGGCTTAATTGAAAGTAATGGGGGGGCCTCGTGGACCACCTCACTCCCTGGGCCCCAGGGACCACCACTTACCTGGCTCTGGCTCATGAATAGTAAAGGAGGGGGGGCGCATGGCCCCCCTCCTGGAGCCGTTAATGGCCTTGGGTCCCACCACCCCTTCTGGCCAATTCCTGCTATGTCCCGGGGTGCCTACACCCGGGACATAGCTGTTTGCTTTTGCCAGGTGGGAGATTTGACAGCTCCCTCCAGGCAAAAGCAAACACTCCGCTTCCAGCAAGTGGGAGCTGTCAAACCGCTCTTGCTTGCTGAAAGCAGAGTTTTTATCTCTTTTGCTTCCTGCAGACATGAGGGCAGGGAAAGAGATGAGACTGTTGCACTTGCACACAGGGTGCTGCATTTCCAGGAGCTCCATGTGTGCAATAGCGGTGCTGGCACCCACAGAATGCGGGGGGAGCCAGCTGGGGCCACTCGGGATGAATAGATGAGTGGGTAAAAGGATGGGGAGGTTAAAAGGAAGGATGGATGGAGGGGTGGGTGAATGAATGGATGGATGAGTCTGAAAGGAGGGTTGGGGAAAGGATGGGTAGGTGAAACGATGGATGTGTGAAAGGACGGATGAGTGGGTAAGAAGCATCAGTAGTTGAGAGGATGGATAGTTGAAAGGATCAATTGGCGAGAAGATTGGTAGATAGGTGGATGGACGTATGTCCGAGTGAATTGAAATCTGAAAGGATGGATCAAATGATGGGTGGGTGAAAGGATGGCAGAGTACATGGAAATCTGAGCAGATGGGTCAGTGGGTGAATAGGTGGATGGATGGGTGAAAGTATAACTGAGTAAAATGGAAATGTGAGAGGATGGATGGACGGACAATCGGATGGATGGGTGAGTGAAAGAATGACAGTAAATTGAAGTCTGAGAGGATGGTTGTATGAGTGGGTGAAAGGATGGCAGAGTAAATGGAAGTCTGGGAATGAATGGTATATTAAATTTAAATCTGAGAGGATGGATGATGGATGGACAAAAGGATCAGTCGATGGATGAAAGGCTTTATTGATGGACAGGTAAGTAAAATGATGTATTTATGGACGGATGGATACATGCACATATGATTGTTGTGTGAACGGGTGGATGGAGTAGCGGATGGATGTAATGGTGAAAGACTGAATGATAGATGAAAGAATGAATGGATGGCAGAATGTAAGGTGAAATATTGGATATCAGCAAGTGGAGAGAAGGGTGAAAGGATGATGCGTAGATGCTTCGATGGAAGAGAAAAGGGAGCTCGTCTAAGGAGGTGCGGACTCTATTGATTCACTTGCTTTGTGCCATCAGAGCTTTGGTACTAAGTGGGGGGTATTTTAATTTTCTAGCTACTACCTTGACACATCTCATGCTTAACCTATTACTACCATTCTCTCCTATTCTTTCATGGGCAGCAGTATTATTCTAGCTAGTGTGTTCTGTTCCCAACTCAAATGCACAACTCCCCCCCACCTCACTTCAGCTGAACCCACTTGATGGTAAGTGGTAGGATAAGAGTGCAACTGTTCTATCAGGACTACATCTACCCAATTAATATATTGTGCCTGCACCGTCTCGAAGGTGCAGTGGCACAGTTTGGTAGATAGCCACAGAGCTGCTGGGTGCCACCGCAAATCAGAGCGTCTCCAAATTCCCTTTCTGCCCGCTTCTTTAAGTGACTCACGAGCTCTGCTGCGATATCTGCGCCTGTAGAGAGCCCTGCTGTCATCTGAGAGAGTGCAAGGGATGCACTACCTCGTGCAGCTACAGGCTTGTGATGTTCAGATAATGGTTAGGATGTTGTTGTGGCCAAGTCCAATTTCATTAAGAAAATAGTGCAAGCTCCCAAGTCTGGGCGGTATGGGGTGTTGGCCTCCTGCAGGATTGTTTTCCCATGTGGCCAATTGATAGCTGTCTGTCTGTTCGATGTACAATTAAACTGTTTGACATCATGAAGTATATGACGACATATGTAACTTCAAGTGTTTCTTGATTTTCTTTTTTTCTTTTTTTTTCTTTTTATTGAAAAATTGGCATGTTAGATAGCAAAGACACAGCATTTCTCATATAATCTGTGACACACCGTGCAATAGAACCTCAAAAGCCTTTTCACCCCCTTGTATCATAAGTGTTACTGGAATGTCACATTACCCAACATTATCCCCCTCCTCCCTCCGAGGAGGGGGATAATCTCCCCCCGAAAAGTGTTCCAAGGCCCCCAAATTTGCGACCACTTCTTCGGGCATCCCCTGGACACATAAATAGGTATCTCTGTCACCATACACCAATCCATGTCTCTGGCCCAGTCTGCAATATTCGGCGAGGATGGAGCCCTCCACAAACGCGCGATATTTCGCTTTGCTACCATGAAGCCCAAAGTGATCCATATCCTCTCCTTAGCTGTATGGTCAGTGGGGTCCCGTATGTTTAACAAAATCAATTTGATGTTACATTGTATCCGCTGCTCCAATACTTCCTCCATCATTAATACCACCCCCTCCCAGTATTTCTGAATTGTCTTGCATTCCCAAAGTATATGGATGAAGGTGCCCTCTTGCCCGCATTTCCGTGTACAACCACTATCTTGGGCGTATCCCATATGGACCAACGAGGGTCCAGACAGGTATAACCTGTGAAGGATTTTTAGCTGAACCAGTCGGAGTCTGGAGGAGATGGCAACTTTGCGGGGAGAAGCCACTACGGCTCGCCATTCCAATTCCTCCAAGCCGGCAACGTCATGGTCCCATTTATCTCTTAGTCGTGTTAGTGGATCGGACATATTATTGATAAGTTTCTTGTATATGAGGGATATGGCCTTTTCTGGCAAATCACCATCTAAAATCCTGTCCTCCAGAGGGGAGGAATCTGGGAGGGCCGTACCTCTAGAGAGAGCAGAGAGTAGTGCATGCCTGATTTGGAGATACCGGAACTGTTCAGAGCTGGCCATTTCAAACTCTTGCCTTAGCTGGGAGAATGGCATGACATTCCCAGATCTCCAAAGGTCCCCAACTCTGGAAATGCCGATGGTGTCCCATTTGTCGAACCCCAAGGAGCGCGACAGCCTACCCAGCTGGTCACAATGCCAGAGCGGTGTGGCTTGAGTAAGCTTGCCCTCTCAACCCAGGCTCCTAGTGGCGTCTTTTCATATTTGCACAGCGTGCTTGGTCGGGTCGGACAAGACGTTTTTCTGAGACTTTGTATACAGTGCACCCTCAAACCCACCCCCGGGGAGGAGCCAACGATCGATCCGAAATGCCGGGTTGTTGTGCCTTCTATAGGTGCATTGGTTAATGGCAGCAAGCTGCGAGTCCCAGTTGTATCTTTTCATGTCTGGGAGTCCGATGCCCCCGTCGAACCATCCCAGTGTGAGCTTGTGTGTGGCAATGCGGGGTGGTTTGCCCTCCCATAGCAAATCCCGCACTGTGCCCTCCAATTCTTTAAAGTATGATGCCGCGACTGGAAGGGGTGTGTTTTGCAACGCGTACAGGAGACGGGGGAGGGACATAATCTTGAATAGGGCTGCCCGTCCCAGGATGGTCAAGGGGAGTGATTTCCAGTGCTGGACGTCAGATTAGGGCGCGCTAATGGCGGCCGGAGGTTGGTGTCATAAAATTGCGTCAGGTCTTTTAGATCCCCAGATCCCCAGATATTTAAAGCCGTCAACGGCCTCCGTCAGCTGACATCCCCGGGGAAGTCGAGGTCTGTGCCCACTAAGAACGTAAAGCACCGATTTGGACCATTTGTTCCTGTAACCTGCGAACCTACCAAAAATGTGGAATATATCCATCACCACATTAAGAGACTTCACCGGGGAGGCGAGATAGAGCAAAATATAATCTGCATACAATGATATGTGGTCCTCCCACCCATATGTCCATTTAAGGCCCCGAATGGCGGGGTCGTGACAGATCCACGCTGCAAGAGTTTCCAAGGCCAAGGCAAAAAGCAGCGGTGACAGGGGGCAATCCTGCCTGGTGCCCCCACCAAGAGAGAAGACCGGGGTTTCTGATTGTTTATAACCACTTGCGCCAACGGTTGACAATATAATAGACACGCCCATTTAATAAATTCCGGACCGAATCCTAGCTTGTTAAGCACTGCAAACATGTAGGGCCATTCAATGGTGTCAAAGGCCGAAGCGGCGTCCAGCGACACCACCACGGCAACTTCTTTGATCGTATCTGCCCTGCAGAGCACTGCGTGTAGTCGACGGAGGTTAAGAGACGTGTTTCTTGCCGGCATGAACCCGGACTGATCTGGGTGTATCAAATTGGGGAGAACTTCTAACAGACGAGTGGCCAGGACTTTTGCAAGGATCTTAGCTTCGCAGTTAAGGAGCGAGATTGGCCTGTATGAGGAGCTCAGGTCGGCGGGTTTACCCGCTTTGTGGATAACAATGATGTTGGCCAGTCTGTGGTCCTCGGGGAGAATTCCTATCTCTTTACTTTCTTTATACATGGCAGTGATAAAAGGGGCGGTCATGCCTGCCGTTAGCTTGAATAATTCTACGGGGATCCCGTTGGGGCCCGACGCTTTCCCCTCCGCAGATCGTGGATTGCCCTCTCCACTTCGGTTACTGTAATATCACGGTCCAGGTCGAGACTCTCCTCCTCTGTAACAACTGGCATCCGAATATCGCGTAGGAAAGAGGAAGCCTCTTCCTCTGAGTAGGTCGTACTGGAAGAGTACAGCGAGTGGTAATATCTACCAAATGCGTCTGCGATGTCTTGTGGGACTGTGATTCGGGAGTGTGAATTGGTGGCAATTTCAACCACCATGCGCCGCGCCCCATCCCTACGATCTAGCCAGGCCAACAATTTGCCTGCTTTATTGCCTACATCATAGATCCTGCTAAGGGTAGCCTGATATTGCGCCTTAGCCGCATCCGTGGCTAGGTCCAAGAGTTCCTTGGTTTTAATACGAAGCTGTTGGCTCACTTCTTCCGAGTCTTGCGATCTAACTGCGCGTTTCAGTTCTAGGATCTCATCCTCTATGCGAGTTATGGCAGCCGCCTTTTCCTTGCGTTGTCCTGCGATTTGTCCCAGAATCACCCCTCGAACAACAGCCTTATAGGCCTCCCAGGGCGAGACGGATGAGCTGACTGACCCCAGGTTTTCTTGGAAATACAGGTCAATTTCCGTCAGAACCTTATCCCTGATTGGTGGGGGTGGGGGGTGGGGGGGGGTCGTGAGATTTTCTTTTTTTTTTTAAATTACTTTCTCCCACATTTGATCAACAGTGCCACTAGATCAGGAAACGCGTGTGCACTGTCTAATGCAGCTTCTATGCTTCTAAAGTTCTTATTGACGAGATATGTTAGACCGCATATTGTTCAACTTTATTGTGGAAGTGTTTTATTTTGCAACATTACAAGATTTCATTAATCTTGGAATAACCATCTACATGCGTAATTTATATGTAACCCTACCAAGTAACTTAAAAAGAGGTATTTCTAAAATGTTCTACTTCTGGTAGGAGTGGAAGGAGGATATTTTGTATTATTTGCCCTTTGAACCGTTCAATCAACTAACACGCAAAACTTACATTGTATTCTCGCTTTAGACCAGTGCTTCTCAAACTTTTTAGAACCTCGGTGAACTTTTTATAATGACAAACTTTTACAATCCACCTTACCTTGCTTTAATGGAAGCAAGGAAAGTGATTTTTTTTGTAATAAATCTAAGGCATTATATGGTATCGTACTGTCGTTTCCAAACAGCACATTTTCCATTGAAATGGCCACTACATATGTTTCATTGAAATGGGCAATAAATTTGCGTAAAAACACAGTTTTACTGATAAAACAATATTTTACCCTAATGATATTGCGTGGAAATCTGGTTTCAGTAAATATTTATCACTTGTGCATTACCAAGTAAATAAAGTGTATTGATTTCTTTTTTATCCTATTAAAATCTTTGTTTCCATCACACTCCAGAATTACCAAAAAAATGTCTTCATTTTTGCTTTCATTACTGCTAAATGTGCGCCATTCATTAACGGGTATTACATTTTTTTTGTGTGTTACAAAAAATGACGTCTCACACCCTTTCCTTTCACAGCCTCTGTACCCCAGCAAGACTGTCACATACTTCACTTTTCTTTCTCTGACTGCAAAGTGAGAGGAACTTGTAAACACCACTCCCCATGTTCGAACAAGCATTTGCAATGCAGTCTGTCTCGCCTTTAGGGCCTTATAAGTATTTAGCCATGCAGCATATTGTCTGCAGCGGGGCGGGACAGTTGCAGTTCCACCAGGATGTGGTGAAGGGAAACAGTGCACTAACACCGCCATGGTGTTTTTTTGTAAAGAGCCAAATAAAAGAAAGGACAAAACCAGGTGAATTTTTTTGGGCCATTATAAAATGCAAGACCAGAACAAAGGACACAACCAGGTTCAATTTGCTAGGCTATTATAAAATGCAAGGCTGGAACAATGACAAGAAGATGGGTTAAATGTTTGTGTCTTTAGGGGAAAATCATCTCTCAAACCAAAGGGGGTCGACCAGCCCGGCCTCGATATTTGAAAAACAAAAGGAATGTGTTGTCTAGAAATGTAGAATCAAAAGTACAATAACCTGAATTTCTATTTGGCTTTACAGTGATAAACGTAGAAAGAAAATTGGGAACTCAATGGGTTACAGACAGAGGTAATTGCTGAGCCAAGTGGGGGATGAAGCCACCAGGTGGTCTAACGAGGCGCTTCCATAAGCGGGGGAGCGAGGGGGTTGCAGTGGCATGGGGAAAGAGTGGTGCCTGGGGTCTGAAATGGAACATTAGAGAGTTTGGGCTGTGGTTGGGAGTTGAAGGGAGTCCGAAACAATCCAACTGCCTCTCATGGAATGGAGAGACTAGAGATTAAACAAAACCACGAGCCCCAACATGCCCTGGTTAAGGAAAAGGTAATGAATAATACCATGTGGTTCAATTATTATTATATATAATATATATATATTTTTTTTAAACAGTAGTTCGTGCTCAAGAGCTGCCTTCTAGGTGCAGCCATGCTACATGAAGGACAGCATTGGTCCCCGTGGTCTCACAACTGCTTTCTTGGAGCTCTAGATCTGCAGTGCCTCTGCTTTGTATCTGAGCCTACTGCATACATCAGTCCCCGCAGTTCTCCCTTCTCCTTACCGCAGCATATGGGCAGCTCTGATTCCCAGGTTGAGAAGAACACGCTGCCTTTTAAAACGCCCCTGGGTGGCGGCGCAGGGCATGCCCACTCCATCGGTAGGCTGACAGAGTCAAAGAAGGAGTGAACCAGCAAGTCTATCAGCAACTGCAGCAAAGCTCACACCCATCTTTTGAATGGAAATCCTTCAAAACAAGCTCCCACAAACCAATATATATATTTTTATTTCAGTTTTCATTATGTTCTTTGCAATAACACCCTGTATTAAGGCACCCGGCATGTCTAATGAATTATTTTACAACATGAAATTTACAATAATACGCGGACTACGTAGAAAAGAACCGCAAGTTTTACTCAGTCAGGCTCTGAGCCAGAGAGAGCATGGGTGATTTCCAATCCCAACATTATTAATATAAATAACACATGAGTTAAACCCGAATGCTTCAGACGTACTCTGTCTTGCCAACTTGTGAATAATGCATGCCAAAACACAGTTAAGTAAACCAGTAAGTCAAAAATAAATAAACAATGAGCTAATACTACTTTCTACATTAACTGCCGTGTACTCCAGCTCACAGACTATTGCCAAAACCGAACGGAATTAGCCCTTCACAACAAAGGTAACTGCTAATGCCTCACTATTGCAAACTTATACGGAGTTACAGAAGTTTTGCATGAAGCTGTAGCTGCCAGGAATATGAACCGGCGGGCCCGATCTAAGCTACTGCCAAGGCTGCAGTGAACGGTCCAGCCAGTGCTGTACGATTCACCCGTGAGACATGTTGGCGGGACAGTGGAAGCGAGCGCTGCGGCTTCATTGCGCTCAAACCAACTTAGAAAAAAAGAGTGTCAAACACAAAGGGGAAAAGACTACAGAGAAGCAGACTAGTAATAGGCCAATACTCCAGGGGCAGAAACTCATCAAAGAAGAAGGGACATAAAGTAAAACAAACCACACAGAAGCAAGCTTTTCAGAATGACACACACTTTAACAAATCACCAGTGAGGGGCAGAATGAAATCCCACATACTGAATACAGCATGTCTCGAAGAGACCGCGCATGCGCTGCCTAGGCAAGACCTAAAAATAAATAACAGTTTGTTAGAAGACATGGCTGACTCTGTCCCCTTTGTCTTTGAAGCGCAGCAAGCATGACAAGATGAATACAGAATTTAAAGGCATCTTTATTTATTGCTTGGACTTTCACAGTCCATAGAAAATCGTCTCTCGACCCATTAGTGGGTCGTGACTCCGTTTGGGAAACTCTGCTCTAGTTCATTATCCAGCTGTCTCTATTTTTTAATGTTAGCCTCTTAAATCGCATCAGAAGCAGTTAGTCCTTAAAAGCTTTTTGAAAGCAAAAGCTGCCTTTACTGTTTTCTCAATATGTTGGTGACTGCAGACTCTGCTTTTGTGATCAAAAGGACATCTAAAATGTCTGCCTTTTAATGCTTTGCTGTGTTTTCACCAGTGTGGATGTGCACACTGTTGGGAACTTGCCACCACTGATGTTATCCATGGTTCCTTCCCCTCAGTCAAGGCTAATAATTGACAGCTCTTCTGTATCACTTGAGAGTGTAAGAAATACACTACTTCTTTGCAGTGGCAAACCAAAGCACATGTTCAAGCTGCGAGGGGGTCTACTTCCACCATGCTCTCGAATGGCTCACTGATGCAGGAACTTATAGCTTCTCTCCCCCTGTATGGCAGAAGTAGGATTCACTCCACTATCTAGCATCTCATTGACAGTGGCATGGCAAGGATTTATTTGTCCCTCTTCCTGTGAAAGGAAAATGGGTCTTCTTCCCAGAGGTGGCAGTAATAGACCATCCTCATTCGGGTGCTGTCATACACCTCGGTCATAGTGTCTGTCACTGCATCTGCTGCGCTAATGACAGTGAACTGTGTATCTCAATAGGATTTCGAAACACCCTCCTTGTCTTTTAAGAAAAACTGCCCGCTACCCCCTTCGAACTTTGGGTGCATAACAGTTCTGACCAGTATTACGTGGTGAACCCACTTATTTGTCTCCAGAGTTGCAGAACTGCTCCGAGCAAGGAGCAACACAACCCCCCCCTGGTGATGTTCAGACATCAGATGTCCTAAAACTGAGTAGCAAATTATTTTCCGCAATGAACTTGTTGATTTGATGAAAACTTTATTTTTTTCGTTTGTATTACCTGATCTAAATTTAAAAAAAAAACGCACATTAATAGCTTTTGTAGATTTATGTTGAATAGGGAGGAAGGGTGTGTAAGACCTGGTAGGGGACATTGTTTTTATGCTATGTTATATATTGACGGTTAAATAGCATTGAGGGTGACCCATGTATGCTAATTTTTGAGAATTTCTTTTCATGATTAAATGGAATGTATTTATTTTGACTGTCAAAGTGTTAGCTCTTACTTTATTTGTGAAAGGTTTTGAGATGATGCTGCTCCAAGTGAATTGGAAGAGGGTTATTCTGGAAACCATTCACTTTGTTTGCTTCACATAAGAGGGTGAGTGGAGGAGGAATGGTCCAAATATTTAGAGTGTCTTTCCAATTGGTTTCTTTGTATTGTCATTTTTTAAACAATCAATATTGATTTCATGTTTGTCACATAAAGTCATGTTTTGTATTATAGCTTGACTTTTTCTTTTGGTGTAGATGAAGTGGAAAGGCAAGGATCTGTTTGATCTAGTTTGCCGGACCTTGGGACTTCGAGAGACGTGGTTCTTTGGACTTCAGTACACCATCAAGGACACCGTAGCGTGGCTGAAAATAGACAAGAAGGTTTGGAAAGAAACGCTATTTAATATGGGTTGTGGGAGTACATGAATGGTGCAGGCGGTCAAGGATGCATGAGGCATGCTTCTACTCTGAAGTTGAGTGAGTGGGGTCTTTCTGCTCTTATGTGGCACACATAGCAGTGAAAAGGAAGAAATGATGCAATGGTGCTTTTAAGGGAGGGTGTGAAATATGGCTTGGGTGTAATGTTAGTAAGAGGTGCCTCCTGAAGGCATAAGTAGAGTGCAGTGGCAAAAAGGGTAGAAGAAGCTAAGGTAGAGGCAGTGACAAGCTTACTAGGGATAGTAAAGGTACCGTGGTAGATGCTGTGATAGAGATGGAACTACGGGGAGAGAAGCACAACCTTAGTAAACAGGCGATATGGTAATGCAGGAATGACACAGCAGACTGTTACGCATAATGAAATTGTAAGATAGGCAATCAGAGCATCGTAAAGCTGTGGACCCAGTGAGCGGAATGGGGCCGTGCAAGGTGATCTGGAGAGATACAGCAAACGTGAGCTGGCAAGAGGTAGCAAAAGGTGCGAGGTTTTGGTGGATCTGGCAGTGGAGACTGCTGTAATGGGAGTACAAACTGAAAGAATGGTATGCTGTGGAGGTATTGATGAGGGAGACGTTGCGGATGACCAGTAGAAACTGTGAAGGCTCGTGATGAATGGGCCTTGGAAAGAGTATAGCACAGGTGTTGAAACATGTACTCTGAGGACTAGAAACATTTTTTCCCTTTATTACAGGTCTTGGATCATGATGTCCCTAAGGAGGAGCCTGTCACCTTCCATTTTCTGGCCAAATTCTACCCTGAAAATGTTGAGGAAGAGCTTGTTCAAGAAATCACACAACACCTCTTCTTTCTGCAGGTAAGACTGTGTTTTATGCATTGACTTCATGTTTTTCCTATATTTCTTTCATTATTAATTTTCGGGTGAATCTTCACTGTTGTTTTTTTTCTTTTTCTGTCTCTGTCTGTATGTTAATTGCCTTCTTTCTTCTTTTGTTTTTGTCCCTTTGTTCAGTTACAACATTGAAATGTTAAGAGCTTCATTCAAGTCAATGATGTGTCTCCAGGTTAATAATGCCTGGTATAGGCCTTCTGCTCCAACATTTCAACGTGTGTTTCTGCCTTTTTAGGTTAAAACTTTCTAAACTCAGTGGGTGAATGTTTTAATATTGTTTTAGTCCTTCTGCCTCGGGCTATACCAGTTATTAAAGGGCCTTTCCCTCACTGTAGACCCTCGTCTGCGGCTCGGGCCTATAACTGTGGTTTAAGGCTTTTAACCTCTTAGGTGTGGGTGTGACCCGCACTACCTCCCCAGTGTGGCTATTGGCCATTGGCTGACATTGGGGAGGCATGTAAAGGCCCATATGGTTCTCTGCACCAGGGGGACTCCTTTATTCTTTTTTAACCTTGGGCTGCTTGGGAAGAGCTTCCTAAGCATCCTGAGTCTTTAGTTTTAGTTTAGTGTAATGCCGGGCGGCCGAATGCCTCTCGGGTATGCTATGACGCCTGATTACAGCTGAGCAGGTTTTTCTGTGCAGGGTGAGTGACCAGTGACAGAGTGAATTTAAAATTGCCTTAATTAGTCCCTAAAACTTTATGCTGGGATAATCAGGCAAGATTAAAAAAGGGGAGGATGTCCTGTTTGGTTTAATTGGCCAATGTCGTCCACAAGTGTTTTAATTGAGAAAAGTAGGTCTACATGTTTCAGCCTCCACATGCAGAATTGCAAGGCTTTCTTCAGAACCAGTGGTGACACAAGGGTGTGCACTCGCTAAGGTGCACCAATCCCCTGTGTCAAACAAACCGCACACTTACGGTTAAGCTCTCAGCGTAATCTGAAAGGGAACGTAAATGAATTCTGGAAGAGAAAACAACATATGAAAACATCCAGGTTATACTTAGTTCAGACTCCTACTCAGTATAGTTGGTGTAATAATCCGAACCTTGTACTACCATGCGCCACGTTCAATACGTATATTCTAGGCTTTCATGACTAAAGAGCCTAATTTCTATCAAGTGCTGTGAATGTGTTCTGCACTAGTATGCGCAATCATTTCATGCGTAATGCATTCCTGTGAGAAGGGGTGTTGTGAGAAAAAACTTTACACCCATCTACCCCCTTAGGAACGCTTCGTGGTAACACAATTGTCTTTAGGCAAAAGACCATTCTCGTGGATTTGCCAATTTTAAATCAAGGAGATGAAGTGAGTGACCTAAAAGAGGGGAGTATCACACAGTCGCGGCGCTCATCATAATACACTTATGGTGGAGAAAGAGAAGCAAAAGCTTACATGGGACGTAGTTTGTTAATTTGTTAATTTGTATATTAATGTATCAGGAACGTGCTTTATTGTAAGTTGTTCTTCTTTTCTGTTTTAAAAAAAAAAAAATGTATGTGGTTTGTATGACAGCCCTGAAGAAGCGCAGTGTGCGTGAAGCACGTGTTGGCTTTACTGTGATACTTGTATGTAAATCTGAACATAAAGGAAAAAGAAGGCATCACTGTGATTCTTATATGTAAATCTCTACAAAGAAAATAAGAATAAACATCAGAAGATGAATACATAAGAAGACTCGTATATTGTTTCTTTGCTTGTAATATGAAACTATCTCAGATTTGTTTATGTTGAATATATAATTGCACTGGTGGGGACCAGTGTCTGAGATTGGTGGCGCCGGGCAATGTTACCTGTAACCCAAGTTTGAAGACGCCACACACGGCGTGTGTCGATACTTTTATTTGCAAGGCAGCATCACATACCAACTTTGTGGACACAGTAAGACTTTGCCATCAAATCCCCAACGCGTTTCGGGCGTCCTTTCGCCCTTGCTCACAGGTTATGGCTCACACGGAGGTGCAGCGGAAATTTCACTTACATATACAGTGTCTCAAAGTCCCGCCCTGTAGGCGTGTCTGCTCAGAGCATTATGGTATAGTGAGTCTTTCAATGAATAATCCCATAATAGGTACCGCTGTTTGATCTCCTTCATATAATTTGTAAAACCACAGTGGGTTACTGTGTTACACACAAAGCTGTTGCAATGCTGTAGTGTCCCTCGCAAATTTACACGACGTTCCATCTGCACCGTATTAGTGACGGCGTCGGACCCACACTTCAGTAGGGGGGCGTCTTCGCGACCTGGGCAGGCCGCTCAACATTCCAAACGAAAAGGCTCCCACAATTGAAGACGCCACACACGGCGTGTGTCGATACTTTTATTTGCAAGGCAGCATCACATACCAACTTCGTGGACGCCGTCACTAATACGGCGCAGATGGAACGTCGTGTAAATTTGCGAGGGACACTACAGCATTGCAACAGCTTTGTGTGTAACACAGTAACCCACTGTGGTTTTACAAATGATATGAAGGAGATCAAACAGCGGTACCTATTATGGGATTATTCATTGAAAGACTCACTATACCATAATGCACTGAGCAGACACGCCTACAGGGCGGGACTTTGCCACCCTAGCCCCTTTTCTCTCCAAGACTCTGCATAGTTTAGGGTGGCCATGGAAGATATCACGAAACCAGGCCGGACCTATTTAGTTCAGTACAAGTGCCAAGGTGATAATGGAATTATTTAAACTTTAATCTTGAAATGGCGCATGAAGGCAGCTGGTCCCAGTGAGACGTGGCATCTGTTCTTTTTGTCAGGCTTGGCCTCCTACAAGCTGAAATGAAGCACCACCATTTAAATCGAGTTTCATATTCCCAGCCTGGCCATGGAATCTGTTTCTGGGCAGATTGTGCTGTCAGAAAACCTGTAAAACAGTGTGTCTGGTCCTAATTAGCCATCTGTTTATAGTTGCCATCTGTGGTGGGCATGCATCAGCAAATTCTCTACCTTTGACTGTGTGATTGTGTTCTCCTTTTATTCTGTTTCCCAATGTATTCATTTGTGTGGTTTGCCATATGATCTTACCCGTCTGCTCGTCCTTTACTTCTTTCTCCCAATTACATTTTTTATATTTTTGTTTTATTCTCTTACTTTATTACTCTGTGCTCCCTTCTCCATTCTTGCTGTCAGTTTGTTTGTATTTCCTCAGCTATTTTGTCAGGATTTATTTTAGTCTCACTCAATCTTCTTCTTATCTTTTGCTTTTAATTCCAATATGATTGTTAACCTGTTATTTATTCTTTAATTCAATGAAGATTCTATGTTCTGCCATGTCAAGTGTCTCTGCCTGTTTGTCCATTTTTTCTTTCAAATGGTCTACCTGCACTGTTAGCAAGTCTATTTTGCAATCTATTGTGGAAAGACTTGTTTTCAGCTCCAGTGGCACTCTTTTAATATCCAATGAGTCATTATCTCTATTTGGGGCTTTGTAGGAAAGTGGATTGTTATGTGGTGTGGTTGTGAGAACTCCCAATGTAATAATCTCACAATCTCTATCCAGTCCAGTTAGGATCTTTAACAAAAACCCATAGCGCAGTCCTGGGTACCTGTGGCCAGAACAGTTTGGGTTAACGAAAGGTACAAGTGTAAAGCATTTAGAATTTTCAGGTTAATAAGTAAGGAACACAACATAATAAACATCAGACACCAATTTCTAAAAATAAAGTGTATTTTTATCTTAATTTCAATACCAAACGACAAAAGTCTATTGAGGGGAACCGGAGATATGATTTTTCAAAGGTAAGTAAAATACTTGAAGTTCTTGGCAGCAATTCATCGTTGCAAGCGGTTAGGAGCAAATGTGCTAAAATGCCTTTTAAAGTCTGCTTAGACTAGCCACATCAGGCTGGTGGCAATTACAAGGACCACTCGGGTCCTGATGGGCAGTTTACCTGCCATAGTCAGCAGTCTTAAGGTCCTCAGTGTCTTTTTCCTCCCTAAAATGGTCCAGTCAATAGGTGATCCTGATTCTGGGTATGAAGTATGCTGAGTTGCTGAACAGATGTGGTGAGATTTCCTGTGTCCACCTTGGCATCTTGTGGAAATATGGATTTTTATGGTCGGTTATGTCCCCTATCTTGGACCCCAACGGTTTCAAGTATAAGTCACAAGTACATGTATGTTCCCTCCAGTTCCAGTTATGAAGACGCAAACACATGTGCGTCCACCGTCAACATGTCCTCTTTCAGATCCGCCATGAATGGGCCGGATATTCTATTCCTAAATATGAAAGGCCACCGGTTTTATATGGTTCATTTATCCCATTTTACAGTCCAGGCGAGTAGGCCCTGATTCTGTCATTAAGCCTTTTTCTGCCTTCTGCCTCTGAAAGCTCCAGTCTGAGCCTGCATCTGTGACCATGAACTTTGTCTTACTCCCTGCGCGGCTAACGGTGCCTGATCCAGCCCGTCGCTTGCCAAAAAACTGTATTTCACCTTCGAGATTATCTCCTTCGCCCCTCATCCGATGCATTCCTGTCTAGTATTTTAGGTAAACATTCCTCCAGCTACCGTGCACAGGGCCAGGCCTCGCTGCCCTCATGCAAGTAATTCATAGCCCTGTTACCATGGAATATTCCTACCCCCTCGCATCTAGTGTAGACACTTAGACGCTTGTACACGCACTAACAGTCAGTATAGTCAGTATAGAATAAGATTCTATCCTAAGAGACCTCTCTTTTTGGATAACACAGTTCTTTAAACATAGGATATTAGATATGATTTGGGATTAGGTTGACATGACCCCAGACTTCTGTCTCCACATGTAGAGCTAAATGTCAAGTCCCATTCTCCCCCTAGTTGCACGTCAATCACACGTCATGCTGCCGCGCGCGCATCTCTGCCAAGTATTTTTGCTGACATTGCGCAATTCTTTCATGGAACCACCCATTTGTGACATCATACCTAATGACGTTCTTTAGTTACGCCTAGTTACACCCATTTTAGTTACGCATGTATGTCTTTATCTCTGTTATCAACTGTTACGCCTCCTGCATCTATTTCACTGTAATGCCTCTTCTATAAAAATGATTACCTGTCAATAATGTATGTCCCTTCCTTCCTGAACTTTCGTGGTGATGGAATAGAAGGCCCATAATTCGAATTATGTTCCTTTGTATAGGAATAAAGCCCGTTCCGAATCTCTAAATACCACGGATTCTGCCTCTTATTTTACTGAGCTATTATTATTAATTTTCCGCATCAAATTAAGTACCGGTAATTAAATTATTTACCACATATATGGCGCCCGAACAGGGACACTTTCTCATCTCACGCGCCGGCGGTGCGTTGCAGGCCCGGTCTCCTGCCACAGCTGGACGGACAACAACGCGTACCCACAGGATTTCCTGTATCTCCCTCCTGCCGAGCGGGGGTAACTGAGGCTGCGATCAACACCCAGACGAGGCGGTGAGAAGTGCGAAGTATCCCGACCAGAGCCTAGCTGAGAGAGCAAGATCCGAGGTATACAGAGGCCCACCAAGTTCCGAAGTTCCGAAGTATCGAGTCGAGTCCAGTCCGGTCCAAGTCCAGTTCAGTTCAGTTCCGAGGCCTTCCGTTCCGAGCTACCCGGTGAGTACCATTGCCGGGGAGGCGTTCTGACGTGCACATAGGTTGTGCCGGTCAAGACGGGTTTGGGTACACAAATCCGGTCTGCACTGTTTCAGCAGTGTATCTGTACTGTTTAGCAGTATATCTAGTATGTCTAGTATATAATTCAGAATTACCTAGTTAGTGCCGAGTATTATGCTTAGTGACTAGTTCCCTAAATGGCCATCATTGTTGTTCATTAAATGTTAAATGTTAAATGTTTTAAATACGTTCTGCATATTGTGGTGTGAATGACTGTTCATTATTGTGTTTTGTTGTATTAAACGTGTTCAAAATTAGGTATCAGATCAGTTCTCAATATGCCGCTTTTTTCGAAATTAAGACAGATCAAAACTAGAAAAGGGGTACTCGAAGAAGCTGTTCCCATTCCTCCTAGGGACACTCCAGGGTACTTCATGTATCATAAACATGGCCTAGACGCCATATTATTTCTTGATTTATGGGTAGACTACACTAAGGAATTACCAGAAAGTCAGAGGTGGCCCGCAGCTGGGACCTGGGACGCAGATTGCATCATGAAAGTAGAGGAAGAATTATGGAAAAAGAAAGCTAGACAATCACAGAAAGATGCCATTGAATTATGGCGTAAAGAATCGTATAGACGTACAGAAAAAGCACGCAGACAGGAAGAGAAGAGTAAGGAGAATTCAAATAAAGTCCGAGAAAATCTATTAATTGAAGAAGGTACCCGAGCAAAAGCAGAACAAGTAGACAGACAAAGAAATGCCCTTATGAATGGTATGTATCCTCTTCTGGCCGAAGGGTTACCTAAGGCTACTCTGGAGATACCCAAAGACTTGCCACCCCCATTGTTTCCGATAAAAGCACATCCCAAAGGGCATCCCAGAACCGCAGAAGATGTTTTCCTTTCCTCTTATTTAGACGACGCAGCTCCCGAGTATGCTAATACTGTACCACATAGACCGCCTGCCGAGGGGGTTCAACGCCAAGACCCTCCGTCTGTACCTCCGCAACAACAAACTCCGACACAAGTTCCGGCAAGCACATCTGTTTCTACAGCTGTATCCACACCTATGGTTGCTATATCACGTTCAACGAATCCTTTCACATCCAGCACCCCAGGCGGTGCTACAGGAGGTACAACAAACATTTTTTCCACGCCACCCAGAGTAAATAAACTTTCCTTTCAAGAATTAGCCCACCAACGTACGCCCAAACTAGTAACTCCCGACATGCTTAAGGAACTTCTAGTAGATTGTAGATATGACCCTGTGCCCGGCAAAGAGGACGAAATGCTGCTGGCATCATTACGTATCCGACGAGCTGCAATATATTTAGGGAGGCTACCAGGAATGACTACACATTTAGAAAATATATATCACTTTGTCCAGTCAGGGCGAGATTCTGAAAGTATTAATAGAGCCATGGAGTACCAGAAAGTGGAGATACAGGGGGAACTGTTACGTTTCCTCATAAATTGTGTGATCAGAAATCAAGACCGACCAGGGGTAAATCCGGAAGAAATGCGAATTCTTACCACATGGAGTCGGAATATATCAGAGGGGAGACATGATAGACTATTAAGTATAGTAGCTATGTGCCGAAAGATCCGCAAAGAAGTAGAACGAATACACGAAGAAAGATTGGCGGTAGACCAGCCTGAACAAAACGAGGAGGAGGAAGAATTAGAACTACCCACAGGACAGTTAGAAACCATGGCCTATGTAGGTAGAGGAAGATCTTGTAATAATACTAGATGCTTTACTGATCCGATACGTCCGATACGTCCAGATAATAACAGAAATTTCCAAAACCCTATAATAAATATAAGGTCCCCCGAACATTCGTTCCAAGCCGCTGACAAATTACTCCGAGAACGAAGGGGTTATCATATACTCGATTCTATGGACGAACAAGAATTAGCAAGGTCAGCCGTTCACTGGGTTGACAGTCCCGGAAAATATAGTGATGATACACTAGCACACACGTTTTTGAACCTCACCCCAGATGAACAGCGTTTAGCTGGTATCTACATGATTCAACAACTCCTTATATTATATAAAAGCCAACACTCCGATCCTGGTCCCTTACCTGATATATTGACTGAATTACTCACGAATAAATGGAGAGGTTCAGGTACTGAGTTAATTAGAGAAATACTAGAATCCAGAAAGCAGTACATTCTTTTTGTATGCCCCGAACATGTCTCACTGCCCATCAAGGAAAGAACGACGTATTATATGGATAGACAGAATCCCTTACGCGAAGTGCATCCGATAAAAGGTGATGACAATCAGTTTAAACGTGTGTTTGTATACACACCCATATCTAAAATGGAACTATTAGAAATGAAGAAAGTGGTACCCAGTCATGACAAAGACCCAGCGGGTTTCCACCGTGAAATTAAAGACATGTTGCTCATGGGAGAGTATACCTATCCCGACATTATGAAAATATTAAAGGTATTAATGCCTGCGGGCATTTATGAAAAACTCAAAGAAAAGGATTGGGAGGTGGGAGACCAAAAGATAGATTGGACAGCATTAGAAAACGAAGAAACAGCTCGAGGTCCAGGTTTAGGGCTTGGGGAAAAGACCAAAATACTACCAGGTTTGTTAGTACAGGTACTGCCACGTTTATTAACTACGAAAAAGGAAGACTGGGGTGCAATCTCAGCCTGTAAACAAAAGCAAGATGAAGACACTAGTGACTTTTATGCCCGATTCGAAAAATGTTTTGGTATAAATAGTGGAATAAAAGCAAGTAGCGAATCATATCCACATCTGTTTGTGACAAAATTAGTTGAAAATGCCTTGCCCCAAGTTAAGAATAGAGTATTGAAATTCGAGAGTACCTGGCAAGGTAACACTCCGTCACAAATGTTACAAATGCTACAGTACCATCACAATAGAATTAGAGCGGAACAAGAACATGAACAATGACGCATGAAAGACACGAAAATGAAAATGCTAGTTTCCCAGACAGTTCCAGCTGACGGTCATAAAAAGGGTATGACACAGTCCAGTGTTTCAGCAGGTTCTGTAAAAGGGACATGCAACTATTGTAAACAGCCAGGTCATTATGTACACGATTGTCCATGTTTTAAAACATAATATCGCCATAGGTAATACTAAAGAAAGACCACGGCCACTTAGACAGGATCAGAACCAACAAGGAGCCCCGCAGCATGCACAGGCCATGCCAGCTCCGCAACAGTCTATGCCAGCTCCACCACCGCAGCCTATTGCTGCCACACAAACAACCACACAACAGATGTACCAGACCGCACAGTATGACTATCCTGATTATCAACGATACTCATGAAACAGCCTAGAGAGGGAAGTTGGCTTACCCCTTATCGAGGTCCCTGTAGATCAGGAAGGACCTTATGTACACAGTGAACTATTAGGCCAAGATAGAAAATTTTTACTTGATACAGGGGCAAGCCGAACAACCATAAAACGTAGTGAAGTTCCAGGGGCACCCCTCTCAGGCTCACAGAATATTTCCCTTGGTTTTTCAGGAAAACCCATCATTAACGAAGTATCACAGCCTCTTCCACTTACGATTGGTCCCTTGACACGAACTACAGATTTATTACTTACTAAATCATGTCCAGAAAACCTGTTAGGTATAAAAACATTGAAAGCTCTAGGAGTTATAATATGTTGTTCTCCGGAAGGAGTAAGATTGTTTTTGCGTGATTTCAAAGGGCACTATGTGTCCCGAGACATGGATCACCGACTGCAGACTTTACCCACACATTTATGGGCACAAGGCCCTACAGATGTTGGTTGCATGAACATTACACCATATCGAGTCACACTAAAGACAGGAGTGGTACTACCACGAATGCGACAATACAAGTTACCCCCAGATGCTGTAATGGCTTTACTGCAAATCATTGACGAGCTTATTACCCAAGGAGTGGTTGTGGAAACCGACTCCAATGTATGTAATTCCCCGATAATTCCGATTCTTAAACGAACTGATCCAAAAGCCCCGCCAGTATATCGATTGGTTATTGATCTGCGCGAATTAAATAAATGTATCGTACCACAATACCCCGTAGTCCCAGACATTTCTTCATTACTGACAGCCATTGATTCCGAAGCAACATTCTTTTCTGTAATTGATCTCAAGAATGCCTTTTTCAGCGTCCCAATAGATCCGGAAAGCCAATACTTGTTCGGATTTAGTTTAAATGGACGAAGCTTTAAATTCACACGCGCACCTCAAGGATTCACAGAAAGCCCCAGCATCTATAGCCAAGCACTGAAACGAGAACTTGACAGTATCCACATGCCAGTCAACACTGCCCTGCTTCAATATGTCGATGATCTGCTGATCACCGCTAGAAGCGAACCTGAATGTGAAAAAGCCTCACTGACGGTTTTACAATTTTTGGCCGAAAAGGGGCACAAGGTGTCCCCTTCTAAGCTGCAATTCTGTGTCCAGCGAGTTGTTTACCTTGGGCACTCGCTGTCCAAGGAGGGAAGGCAGCTTACGTCAGATCGCATCCAGTTAATAGCTAACATGCCACCACCCAAGACACAAAAGGAGGTACGGGCTTTTATAGGCCTCACTTCATACTGTAGGCAGTGGATCCCTCAGTATGCATTTCTAGCAAAACCACTCATTCAGTTGACAACACAGGAGGCGGCCACATCGACTGTCCTCCCTTGGACTCAGGAACATACATAAGCTTTTGAAAGCCTAAAGAAAGCTTTATGTCAAGCACCTGTCCTAGCAACACCATGTTACAGTAAACAGTTTACACTCTTTGTTACAGAACGCGAAGGTACTGCCTTGTCAGTACTCACACAGGAACAAGCAGGATCACACAAACCATGTGCTTATTTTTCTAGTACATTAGATCCCGTAGCTCAGGCTCTGCCTGCGTGCCTGAAATCAGTGGCAGCGACAGCTTTAGCAATCAGACAAAGCAATGCCATAGTATTAGGACATCCATTGACAGTACAAGTACCACATGCAGTAGAGGTTCTTGTGAACCGAACGCAAACACAATACTTGACTATAGCAAGACTTACCGGTTACGAATTAACATTGTTTCAGCCACACATAGAAATCAGACGTTGTAGTACATTGAATCCTGCCACACTTTTGCCAGTAAACGGAACAGACCCACTAGCACATGATTGTATTGAAGTTATTACTATCACGACGAAACCCAGACAAGATTTGACAGACGTCCCATTGTCAAATCCAGACCTGACGTTGTATGTAGATGGTTCATGTATGAGAACAAGTACAGGAGAGCTAGTGGCCGCGTATGCAGTCACAACAGACACTGAAGTCATTGAAACATATTGCATAAATACCTTGTCAGCTCAAGCAGCAGAGCTCATCGCTCTGACACAAGCCTGTATTCAAGCCACAAATAAGAAAGTCAACATATACACTGATTCACGTTATGCATTCGGAGTTGTACATGACTTCGGCGTGCTGTGGCGAGAGAGAGGTTATTTAACTTCTCACGGTGCCCACATTCAGCACGGACCCCTCATTCATGCCTTATTAGATGCAATACATCTACCCACTGCAATATCAATTATGAAATGTAAAGCTCACACGAAAGTTACTGATATCATTTCCCAAGGCAATGATCTAGCTGATAGAACAGCTAAACAGACTGCTCAAACTCACACATCTGACATGACAAAGACAATAGTTCTGACACCGACACATTGCATGACGGTTAAGGATCCCGCTCTTGACGTAATTGACATACAGACACATGCTACACCAGACGAAATAAAGAAATGGACTGAATTAGGAGGGATCCAAACGGATCAAGGATGGATGACGAAGGAAAAATCTGTATGGTTTCTTCCCGACTCAATGGTCCAAGTCATCATTAACACTATACATAGTCCAGCCCACCTAGGAGAAAAAGCTATGCTAGACAGCATTCAACACATTTGGTTCAACAAACATTTACGAGCAGCAGCTAAACAAAAAGTTCGTACCTGTATGATCTGTTGTCAGTTTAACCCAGGTAAAAGCATTCCCGTGGAACAGGGCGGATTTCAGCCTCCTGATCACCCTTTTGAAGTCCTCCAGATGGATTATATCCAGATGGAACGATGTCGAGGATTCAAATATGTTCTCGTAGTTGTCTGTGCTCTTTCCCGTTGGACAGAAGCATACCCGGTCTCAGATTACACTGCCCCGACTACTGCCAAACAGTTAGTTCGAGAATTCTTCCCACGGTACGGTTTACCACGTGTTGTCTACTCAGATAACGGCCAGCCGTTCTCATCCGAACTAATGAAACACGTTTCACTTTTGTTAGGCTATCAATGGAGATTTCACTGTGTCCGACACCCCGAGGCAGCAGGTCTCGTAGAACGTCATAATCAAACTCTGAAAATTAGATTGTCCAAAATATGTAGACAGAAAGGTGTCGATTGGGTAGTAGCCTTACCAGTTGCACTCTTTTACATGAGAATGGTAGCGCATTCTCGAACAGGGCTATCCCCTTATGAGGTGATCTTTGGCAGACCACCAAATATGTGGGGGACGCCTATACCTCGTAAAATCACTGACGTTGACTGTAATATGCTGACAGATTACCTGGCTTCCTTGATGTCTGCACTACAATCTTGTCGTTCACAGGTAGCTGCAGCCTTTCCCGACAACACCGAGGTGAAACCCCATGACGTAGTTCCCGGGGACCTGGTGTTAGTGCGTAATTTTGATCGGAAGACTCAGCTGGATCCTAGGTGGAAATCGCCTCAACTTGTACTACTCACCACGAGGACAGCCGTGAAGATCGAAGGTCGCAAAGGTTGGATACATTCAAGTCATATCAAGAAATTTCATGGACTACCGTCTGATGTAAATGATACACCTTGCGTGTCTTCACCAATTGACTCAAAACTTCCTTTGGTTGAACAAAATGATAAGGAACTATACAAACTAAAATTACGGTCTAAAAAGTCAGACAATTTGATTGTTTAAGTCCTCTCCAAGGTGAATCGGTCGAATTTGTCTCTGACATGTATTGCCTAGACCTGACTAGAGAAAGAAACCGAAAGATACAGTTGAAAAGACATGCGTACTGTAAATCACTGCGTAGTCATTGCACAGTGACGTTATTAATTTTGTTTTTCTTAAGTCTTTTAATAATCACTGCAAGTATATTGTTGCACATATATTATCCTATTTCTAAACATGTTTACAATGTTACTGCTGAACATTCTTTTAGTGAATTACCACCGCATGAGTTGTCCTATAGATTTGCTCTGCGCAATAACACTTTTATTAGTATGTTACATCATTCCCATCAAACCAGCAATGCCACAAATTGTTGGATATGTGGCCGACTCCCTCCCTATCAGAACTATAAGGGAATTCTGTCTCTCTTTCCGTATCCGTTCACACACAATGGCTCCTGTGGAGCATGGTTTAGTTTAATTAATTCCCTAGATTCGAATTCCGCAGTTTATCAAGACAACTGGGTATGGGGAAACCTGAACTTAGTTTTGCTTAAAGTCTGCTACCCTAACAAGGAGGGACTTCCCAAAAGAACAGGAACTGATCTAGAAAATGAAGTATACGGATTAGGTAATTTCACGCTTAATCTCATGATCCTGAACGTTGAATCTGAAGCTATACCAATCTTGTCCGCCATGTCCGTATTCCCAGTAAAAGGGGAACTATGTATAAGAAAGAATGGCTCCATACACATGGGCCATAGTAAATGCACCACTGTGATAAAATTCAGTGATCAAGGCAAGTCTACATTTAAAGCTTCTCGTCATTCCTACTTTATATGTGGCCAGACCGCATATATACGCCTACCTTTAGATTGGGATGGTACCTGTTACATAGCATTCCTTCTACCACCTGTTTTCCTAGCTCCTCCTGATTATCATAGAAATACTCATTTAGTACACAATAGACAGCAGAGAGATCTCCCAATCGTCGATTACACTGAAACAGCATGGGAAAAATACACAGATTTCAATAAAGGTTTCTTCCCCTATATAGGTACAGTCACTAATAGTAAGTTGATACGTAGATTAACCAGAACCCTTGAAGCAGTAGTGAACGAAACTATTTCCGCCTTAGGCAATTTAACAGAAGAACAGTCTGCTATGCGGATTGTTGTGCTTCAAAATCGTCTTGTCCTTGACGTCATCCTGGCCGATAGGGGCGGAGCTTGTAGGGTCATCGGATCAAGTTGTTGCATTTTCATACCAGAAAATTCGCCGTCAGTATATAAAGCCATAACCCGCCTTCATAAGATTGTAAGCCAGATACACCAGAGTCCAGGCACCTGGACTTGGTCCGGTTGGTTCTGGGGCGTGTTGTCAGCCTGGGGATGGAGAATGCTCTCCTTCCTAGGTATTGGCTTTCTCATACTATTCAGTTGCTGCTTATGTCTACAATGTGGGCCAGCGATTTGTGGTCTGTGTGCCACCTCGTGTATCCCACATCCAAGTTTTCATTCGAGATCCCGGAAGAAGAAAGAAGAACAAATGATGTTATATGAACAGATCGATGGATTGATGAAGATTGATATCTCTTAAGGGCAAGTAGGGGACAAGGAGGGAATGTGGAAATATGGATTTTTATGGTCGGTTATGTCCCCTATCTTGGACCCCAACGGTTTCAAGTATAAGTCACAAGTACATGTATGTTCCCTCCAGTTCCAGTTATGAAGACGCAAACACATGTGCGTCCACCGTCAACATGTCCTCTTTCAGATCCGCCATGAATGGGCCGGATATTCTATTCCTAAATATGAAAGGCCACCGGTTTTATATGGTTCATTTATCCCATTTTACAGTCCAGGCGAGTAGGCCCTGATTCTGTCATTAAGCCTTTTTCTGCCTTCTGCCTCTGAAAGCTCCAGTCTGAGCCTGCATCTGTGACCATGAACTTTGTCTTACTCCCTGCGCGGCTAACGGTGCCTGATCCAGCCCGTCGCTTGCCAAAAAACTGTATTTCACCTTCGAGATTATCTCCTTCGCCCCTCATCCGATGCATTCCTGTCTAGTAGTTTAGGTAAACATTCCTCCAGCTACCGTGCACAGGGCCAGGCCTCGCTGCCCTCATGCAAGTAATTCATAGCCCTGTTACCATGGAATATTCCTACCCCCTCGCATCTAGTGTAGACACTTAGACGCTTGTACACGCACTAACAGTCAGTATAGTCAGTATAGAATAAGATTCTATCCTAAGAGACCTCTCTTTTTGGATAACACAGTTCTTTAAACATAGGATATTAGATATGATTTGGGATTAGGTTGACATGACCCCAGACTTCTGTCTCCACATGTAGAGCTAAATGTCAAGTCCCATTCTCCCCCTAGTTGCACGTCAATCACACGTCATGCTGCCGCGCGCGCATCTCTGCCAAGTATTTTTGCTGACATTGCGCAATTCTTTCATGGAACCACCCATTTGTGACATCATACCTAATGACGTTCTTTAGTTACGCCTAGTTACACCCATTTTAGTTAAGCATGTATGTCTTTATCTCTGTTATCAACTGTTACGCCTCCTGCATCTATTTCACTGTAATGCCTCTTCTATAAAAATGATTACCTGTCAATAATGTATGTCCCTTCCTTCCTGAACTTTCGTGGTGATGGAATAGAAGGCCCATAATTCGAATTATGTTCCTTTGTATAGGAATAAAGCCCGTTCCGAATCTCTAAATACCACGGATTCTGCCTCTTATTTTACTGAGCTATTATTATTAATTTTCCGCATCAAATTAAGTACCGGTAATTAAATTATTTACCACAATCTACAAAATTCAGGGTGCATCTTTGGCCTCATTACTCATTGTCCACATTACATCAGGGTAGTCCAGTGCAGGTCCAGTTGCCACTGGGCAACTGGTCTCCTGGTTACAGCAGGTTCATCGGTTTTCCTTGGGCGACCAGAGTCTGCTTCGGCTATGGGTCCCACAACTTGGGGACACCTCGGGAAGGTCTAGACTTGGTAACTCAATAGGCACTTAGTCGTCCAGTGGCAGGAAAATATTCTGGACAGCTGGGCTTTCAACGGGTGCAGGTTCCTTTTGGTGTCCCTGAAGCTTAACAGCTAACCACCTATCCCTTAGAGTCAATTCTGTCCTGGCTCAAGTGGAGCTCTTTTCCATGAGTAGCAACAGCAGGCACAGTTGCAGGTCCCTTGGATGCAGCATGTACAGTCCAATCTTTGGTGCAGACTCTTTGCTGGGTTCAGGAAGCAGCAGGCAGTTCTCCTTCCGTTTTCTTCCAGTCCAGTTGTGATCTGAGGAATGTGGGTCTCGGGTGCCACATTTATGCCATCTTCTCGTTTGTGGGTGAGAAGAACTCATTAGCCAATGGGGCAACAGTTACCATGAGGCTACTTTTCCTACTTTGTCTTTTTCTGTGGGGTTGGCCCCAAAAACAATGCCAGAGTTACCCCTCTGTACCTTAAAGCAAGATGGCACAAGCCTTATTCCCCTGTGAGGAGCCCTGGCACACACCTGGAGTGTTCCTGGCATAATGAGACACTCCTCCTGACAAACTGGTTCTGCAACATGTTTTCCGCCCTCTAGAGGGGATTCCAGTCTGTCTGCCTGCACAAAGGAGTGGGTAGGCGAAGTTGTGATTCCCATTTGCTTCACTGAGGCTGTAGCCTTTTTGAAGCTGAGACATCCGTGGCCACCTCCGGTAGTCCTCTTGCTGGAGGAAGTCATACCTCGTCCCTTTAGCAAATATCTTTGTTCCCTGTGCTTGGGAGTGCTTTACAGTTCCTGGCAGTGGGACAGCATGTTGTCTCTGGCGACAACTGCTGCAGATAGTCAAGAAAGGCTACCGGAGGTTTGGGAAACAAAGTGGTGACTGTCTAAAGTCACAGTTCTTTTAGATGTTCCCGTACATTCCATCTCAGAAATGAGTTGGGTTTAATGTAACGATTAATTTGATACCTTGCAGTAATATCTTTGGTGATCTCAAATGTCAGTTAGCACTTAGAGCCGTGGCTAGTGAAACTCCATGTTAGCCAATTAGACCAATGGCCGTGCTACAGTGAAAATGGCAATTTTGTGTTTTCACTGTCAGGTCATGTTAGACACAAAAGGAACATAACCTTCTTTTCAATATTAAGCACCCGACATGCTGGGTCACCAAGGCCTTCCCTAGGGGTGGATTCCTATTATTAAAAAGGAAGGTTTTGACCAGACAAAGGGATTTATTTCGCAATGTTGAGTTGAGGTTTAAGCTGCGCAACCAGGATGTAGTGGTAGCCTAGAGTAATGTTTTCACCATGTCACAGTAATGTGACTCAGTTAAGTGCTACAGTCCTCTCGTGACATTTAACTTACTAGCCTTGGGTACATTGCTATGCATTGCACATGTACCCACAGCGAAATCGCTCCAGCAGGAGATACATGCTCCACCAGCCAGCCACCACAATCACTCGTGCCACAACGGGAACATGACGGGAAGAAGAGATTGTCCCTGTGAGCTCAAATTTAGAGACCGCTGATCACGTCATGCCTCCACTACTGATGTAGGTCTCCATGTTATCTTTCACAACGTATGGGGCCCTGGAGCTGCCACCCAGCCTTCAGACCCAATGCTCCAGCTGTGTCCGGTCACCCACAACCCAGCGTCTGGGTACAGGCCAGCGAAATAGACGCAGGCCTGGAGGGCAGAACTTACAGAACAGGCATGAGTCGGTTTGTTGAGTGGTAGATCAGGAAGCTATTAGCAGCGCAGAGCGGCTCAGCAATAGTAATGTAATGGAAAAGTCTCAGGCATTCATGATATTTGGCGTACATGTAAATCTGAAGGCACAGAGCCTGCAGTGTCTTCACCCATGTGGCTCCGACACCCCCAGCAGCAAACACATTTGCGCTCCGCACAGTCGGCATGCCGCCATCGCCAGGATATTATCCACCTTCCATGCTCTCCCATGGGCGCAGGTCCATATGTGCCCCGCGGCCGCCCAACCCCTCAAATGAGGGGAGCGGTCCAGTTCCGAGGCAGTAGTTTCACTGCGGGTCCCCCACATGCAGATGTTCCGGTCATGGCTACTGCCTACTCGGCACATAAATCAAAGCTAAGTGGCCCTCCCGAGCAACATGCCTCAAATGACTCCCAGCACAGCTGTCGAACCGGAACAAAAGCAATGGTACGCCTCCATCTAACTGGGGTGCTGGATTTCCAGTGTGGGTGCTACTTTTCAATGTGCTTGGCTCAGCATGGTTTGCTCTAGACATGCATGACGGTTTCCGCTGTGTTTACGTGTGCAGGATTAGGCCAGATGGTTCACTCTGGACTCGGAAGCTGAAAACAGTGCGGCCATCTTGGTTTTGTGGTGCTCTGGGTGCCCTTCCAATTCATTAGGTAGCCTCATATAGCACTAACCTTTGCTCCAAGACTACTTAAAAAAAAATGATGTACCATTCAACAACAGGATTGAGAATTTAGGATTGCAATAGTCCAAACGAATGCGGGGCATGATCTGATCTTACACATTTGCTTCTATAAGATGTGGTCTTAAACGCTTCACCAGTTTAGACAAATGGCATCTTAAAGAGTACAATTTTGAACAATTTTCTGAAACGTAGGTGATTGGATTCTGCTCTCAAAGCTGGATTGCAAGAGTTCCAGGGATGTGGGCACTGCACTCCTAGTGATCTGCATTTCTGTCACTAAAAGCTTTGCAGTTCGATAATGTGTGAATTTGCTGTTTGTAGATTCCTAGCTGGGATATAAAGAGGGACAGTTTTTTTTAGGTGTATTGGCCGTTGGTTGCAGTTATCCTTGTGTAAGGTGCAAAGTGTTTTTTAATTTTATTCTCAACTCCTCCGAATGCCATGAGACAAATTGAGGCATGGACTGTCCAGCTGAATTTTGTATCGTTTGAAACCTATCTGTGCTCTATCTGGGTAGTCCACTGTAGATAATGTAGTCCAAGTGACTCATTACTAAAGATCTGGTGATTCCTTCATGATGGTTGTTGTGCAACAAAGTAAGAATTGTCTGAGTAAAGAGCGTTGTAATATGGTGACTGACACCATTACCATCATCATCTTCCTCATACCCTTTAACTTTTGTCTTCTTGGTCTCTGTCAGTTTCCTTCCATCGTGCTCCTTTGCTCTCTTGTATTCTATAGTTCTGTTTGTTCCACCTCTTTCCTTCTGTTCTTTTATCAGTCACCTGCTTTCCTCTTTCCACTGTCTTACTTCCCTTCCTTCTGTTTTTACCTTTACTACTTCCCACTCTTTTGATCTTCTCCTTGCTTTTTTTCTTGTTTTGCTCTCACTTACTCTCTGCTCCATTCACTTCACCTCTACCTTTTTTGTACAAAACACTTCTCTCTTCCCTCTGATCAAACCTTATTAGTCTTCCCTTAATTTCTTTACTTTTTACTGCATACCTATGTTCTATCCCTTCTCTTCTGCTCACTAGAACATGTCATTCTGACCTAATCAGTTCCTGTTCTCCAATTTCTGTTTTCACGTCCCTCGTCGCCATTTACTTTCTCTTTCCCTTCTTACTTGGTGTTGCTCTGCTTCTCTTCTGAACCTTCATCCTATCTCTGCATCAATTAACTCTTCATTTTAGCCTATTTTTTCTCTCTTCCGCTCATCTATTTGCTTCTTCTTCCTATCAGTTCTTTGCAGATTGCTCATTGTCCAACACTTCCCATGTTTTAGTCTTTGATTTCTCAAAATTACAATTACTCTCTGCTCCACCTGCTTTCTTGCTTTACATCTTTATTCATGTTCCCCCATTTGTTCGATCCTTCTGTACTTTTGCTTTGCTGTGAAACCCTGCTTGCCTACTTTTCTACTCTGTTAACTGGAGCTCACGCTTGTCATTTCTGATCCTCCATTTATCCTTTGTCCCTTTGTGTTCTTTCATTGCTTCTACCAGGTGAAGAAGCAGATATTGGATGAGAAGATTTTCTGCCCTCCGGAGGCCTCTGTACTTTTGGCATCCTATGCTGTGCAGGCCAAGGTAGGCAGGATGTAGCCTTGTGTGTTATCTCAGGATCATTTGTTAAATGGGTACTCCAGGGTCTATGATATAAACCGCATCTCCTCATGTATAGCACATATACTATCTCCTTGTGCATTGAAATTTCTTGTCATAGCTCTAGTTTCTCCTCTGGTACCTCCTTTCCCCAGTATGAGCGGTAAAGTGGCATTAACAGTTTATAACGTTCATTGGGTGCAGTTCTTTGAATGTTGTAGGAAGCTGGCTCTGTATATGGTATGCCACTAGGTAGTTATACCGTGCAGAGTCCAGGGGTTCCCCAAAAGTGTACAGGGCTCAATGGCAAACCCAAGGTTCTCTATTGGTGGTAGTGTGGGTGAGCAGCTTTAGGCCTAACACAGAGGCGTGTAAGACATTTTTTAAATGTATTTATTGGCATATTCATAGTTACAGTACAGAAACAATACTCAATTCAAGTTAGAAGACGTTTCAGTCGTAATATCTCAGCAGCAGGTTTTATACAGTGGTAGACAGTAGAACGGCGGCTGCATGTCTTTAAGTCTCCCTTCCAGCCCATCCCTCCATCCCCCCCGCCCCATCCCAGGACATCAGTGGGAGTCAGTAAGCATAAGACCATAGTGTTCAAGCCATGGCTTCCATATTCAGCAAAGCTTTTTGGGACAGCCCCTTGCCTGAAATGTCGTTTTCACTCCTAACATATACATATCCATGTTTTTTCACTATTCAGTCAGCTTTTGGCATAGCACTGCCCCCCACGTCTTGGCCAGATCACGCTTCGCCACCACCAGCCCTAGCTGAAGTAGTATTACTTTTGTTCTAGGGAGGTCAACTTCCGTGACCATTCCCAGCAGAACTACCTGTGGGTTCATGGAAATCGTCCCCTCCAGAATGGCCCCCAGCTCCTCCAACAAAGTCTCCCAATATCTCTGAATCTGAGAACACTCCCAAACCGTGTGGAAGAACGTGCCTTCCATTGCTCGTCATCGCAAGCAATTGGGTTCCTCTGCCCTTCCTATGTGATGTAGGTGCGCCCTATCGTAGTATGCCCTATGTAGATATTTAAGTTGAATCAGTCTCAGTCGTGATTTGATGGCCACCTCTTGAGGGTGCATCAGCGCCATTTCCCAGTCCAGGTCATCTATTTCCCCCATATCTAACTCCCATTTGGTCCTCAACTTCTGCAGGGAGTCTGGTTTGTTATTGAGGATGGTCCTATATGTCCAGAAGACTGCCTTGTCGCCTATCTCCCCCATCAGGAGGCGACACTCTAGTGGTGCATATTCCGGGATGTCTGTTGTGTCAATACGTTGTGCCCGCTACGCGTGTGTCAGCTGTAGATATTTATAATGTTGGGACTTGGCCATGGCATATTCACTCTGGAGATACGAGAATGTTACCAGCTTCCCTTGACCTATTATATCTTTCAATTGTGAGATGCCCAGCAGGTCCCATTTCCAGAAACCCCTCAGTTTCGCGAGTCTGTTGCCTATCCATTGTGGGGTTTCCCTTGTTACCCGACCTGCCCATTTCATCTGCCTTTCCGCTTTTTTCCAAATTGCTAGTACAATCTGTGTGGCTTTTAGGAGATGTGTGGCGCCCTTCCCACCATAGATATAGTGTGCGTAGGGGTGTTCAATGAATTGTGTGTGTTCAAGCGCGCAAGTGGGATGGCCCCTATCTACATGGCCCCGTTCATTCAACACAATGAGGTGGGAGCCCAGTAATGTGTAAGACATTTATTGCATAGCATTGACCGATATTGGGACACACAACTCAAAAAGGAGATCCACACCAATTTTATAAAAATAAGCTTTGTTTGTACTTTATTTTAAGAACTAGATCTTCGCAATAAGGTACGTACGTTTTTAACAAAAAATGCTTTTCACTTTAAAAAGTCGAACCTTGGTGCACTTTCTGAACAGTTCAATGTTATCCTATGAAGGAAAGCAATAATGCGGTTTAACAGGTAAGTACAACTCTTACAATTCCTATCTTCGGGGCCAAAGGTCAGCAAGGGGCAAGGGTCAGGTGAGTACCAAAACTGCACCACCAGCGGCACAGGGGCATCCGGGTGCGGAAGTCAAAACCGGAGTTCTGGCCAATGCATTTCGGTAGAGACCGGGTGTGCTCAAAGCCACACTGCTTGCAGGTAAGTAAATTGGTTACAGGGGCCAAGGTTTGGGGGTTATGTTAAGCACAGGGGGGCCACAAAGCAGCACCAAACATACACCACCAGTGGCATAGGGGCAGCCTGGTGCATGGTGCAAATTCAGCATCGGTTGCCCAGTGCTTTTCAATAAAGATTCTGCTTTTGACAAACAGGTTGCAGGAGGGAGACCAGCAACAGCAGAGGTAAGTAGAGGTTTAGGGTGTCTTGGCAGCTCTGTCGCATCAGCCACCAAAGCGCAGGGGCTTCAGGTGCAGGGGTTCCTTTAGACGTCAGAGTCTTCTTACTGGAGCCGGTCGTGGTCAGGGGGAGCCTCTGGATTCAGGCTGCAGGCGTCATCGTGGAGTCCAGGAGGGGTCAGCCAACGCTGAACTTGAGGTCAGGATCTCTGGGGAACCTGTTCTGAGTTGGCGGACACGGGCCATAGGCGTCGGGTGCAGAGTGGGTAGGACTTGCGGAGCCGCAGGGAACCAGAGTCCTTTGTGTAGGATTCTTGGGGACAGAACCGCTGTCCTCAGGAGTTCTGATCTTTTTTAAAGTTCGGGCAGTCTTGCTGAGGTTTCTGGAAGTCACTGGCTGCAGGACAGGTGTCGTCTTTTTGCAGGGTTTTAGAAGCTGGAGACAGGCCGGTAAGGCTGGGGCCAAGTCAGTCGTCTTCAGGCTTCGCTCGACGGCATCTTCTTCGTCTTTCTTCTTAGATCGCTGGTAACTAACTTTTGGGTCTGGAGGAGTCACCTAAATGCTAAATTTAGGGGGTGTTTTAGAGGTGTAGTAGGTAGGGCCAATGGGCACTTTACCTGGGGTGACTACACCCACTATTATGCTACCCTCCTGTCGGAGGTTGCATAGACCTAGCCCTGATTAGGAGTCCCCTCATCTTCAAGATTGAGGGGACTGAAAAGTGCGCTTATCTTCGCCTCCTCCACCTGAGGGGTAGAGTTGACAAAGGTGGGCACATCTCTGTCAAGAATTCCTGTCATGCGAGGGGAGGAAAACGGTAACCAGCGAAAACGGACTACATCTCCCAGGATGCTTAGCGGTTGAGAGGTTATGTAAACAGGAGAGCTGTTACATAACTCAAGGAAAACACGCCCTTATGTAAACAGGAGAGCTGTTACATAACTCAAGGAAAACACGCCCTTATGTAAACAGGAGAGCTGTTACATAACTCAAGGAAAACACGCCCTTATGTAAACAGGAGAGCTGTTACATAACTCAAGGAAAACACGCCCTTATGTAAACAGGAGAGCTGTTACATAACTCAAGGAAAACACGCCCTATAAAGGGAGGAACCGGGAGGTACAACGCTGTCAGATATTGTGTTTACACCGACGTACCTGCTTAGTGAAGAAGCAGTGTTCCGGAGTGGTGCTCCAGTAAGGCAAGAACGGAGGTAGGTCGAGTCGTTACTCCCTGGGCCGTGTCTTGCCCCATCGTCACCTGTGAAGGACCCGGAAGCTCTACCGGATAACCATTGAGCTTCGCTTTTTGACTCGGCTGAGTCAAAGCGCAGTGGCGCTTTTGCTGGTTGGAGTCGTAACTCCCAGCCCGACCAGAGATACAGGGACTGCCAGCTGTAACGCACACCAGGAGGTGTTTGCCGCGTTACAGACTCGGAAGTCCACAGGATCGATCGAGCGGCTGCTCTCGGTTCAGTCTTCGTTGCTTGTGATTGGGGTATCGGTGACTCATCACCAGGAGGTGACACCACGTCCCGGTGCAGTCTGAGGAAGAGGTTGAGCGGCTGCTCCCATCAGGTAGAGACCCCGGCTGGGTGTTTCCCTGACTCCTCGATTCTCCCCAACACTCTTCGTGCCCCTCACAGCCTACCGATTGGCATTGTCGGCCATTTCATTTCTGCCCTCTGTTGGCATACGCCGGGATCGGCGTATATGCAGAGGACGGTTAGGACCATCCGTGCTGTGGGCTGGTAACGTACTTAGCCTGGAGGATTCCAGTGACTATAACCTTTGTTTATTCCTTGTATTATTTTTGCCTTCATTAAAATAACTAAACCTTCACAAGTGGTTGCGTTCTCATTATCGTGTCTGTTAAACGATCCTGAGACGTTCAGGGCGTTACAAAATATCCGACCTTAATAACACTAACTGTCTCCCGGTCGATAACAGACATGGCAACACTTGATGATGTGCTGGCTGCTTTAGCGACCGTGCAAATTGAATTGGCTGCCTCCAGGCAAGAAACAGCCGATGTAAAAGCCAGACTGGATGCTATCCAATTGGACCCGCTCACGCCCAGCACCTCCCTCACGAACCAGACCCCTGCGGTAGTAGTGGAAATGCCGGTAGCCGTCCCCTTGGCAACACCAGAGAGGTACAGTGGGGATCCTAACACAGTGCAGGTATTCCTCACACAAGTGGCGCTACATTTATCGTGCAAACCAAGGGCGTTCCCCACGAGTCAGGCTCGTGTGGCTTTCCTTATATCCTATTTGGCTGGAAACGCGGCACAATGGGCCGTACCTCTGGTGAGCAGGGACGACCCCATCTTATGTGATTGGGGTGCTTTTCGCGAGGAATTCCTGAAAGTCTTCGACAGAAGGGCTGACTCGTACACGGCGGACCGTGAAATGCTTGAGTTGAGACAGGGATCCAACGACCTGGTGCAGTATCTCAACGCGTTCCGAAGGCTGGTTGCGGAAACCACGTGGCCTGTTGCTAAACAGACGGCGCTCTTCCATCACGGGCTGTGCGATGAGCTCAAGGACGCCGTGGCTCATATTGACCCACAACCCAAGACATGTGAGGGCCTTATCAACCTGGTATTACGGCTGGAACATAGGCTATGTGAAAGAAAGGGGGATCATGGGAGAAAAGGAAAATCCCTTCCATCCTATGTGACAGTGGGAAGTCCTGAAACTTCCACCGCATCCAAGGGAGAACCCATGGACATCGGCGCAATACGAGCGAGCCTCACAGCCACGGAGAAAGAGTCACGCCGTAAACAAGGATTGTGCCTATATTGTGGCAAAAAAGGCCACTACGTACGTGAATGCCCTGCCAAACCGAAGACGTCACGTTATCGGGCCAACCGGTCGGTAACAGCCGTGGTGGACATACCGGCGGAAAACTAGAGGACTCCCAGACCAAAGAAGGGGCATCTCGGAGTCACTCATCCATCCCTTCACTTTCCAACTCGGTCACTAAGGGACAACGACAACTGTTTCTCACGGTGCACGTGGAGTGCATGACCAGTGGATACCCGTTGTGGCCATGGTGGATTCAGGGGCCACTGGCATGTTTATGGACCACAACGAGGCATGCAGGCTAGGGCTAGTGCTTCTTCCCAAAGCTGTACCCGAAGACGTCTATGCTGTAGACGGAAGGCGATTGGTGACGGGGCCCATCGGGCAGCACACGGGGGTCCTTCCGATGAGATGTGGGAGGAACCATTTGGAACAAATCGATTTTAACATCATCCGAGCGCCCCAATATGGCGTCATATTGGGATTGCCGTGGCTACAGAAACACAACCCCTCTGTGGATTGGCCAACACATCGCATCGAACTGACGTCACCGTATTGCATCCTGCATTGTGGAATAAGAACGGAATCCCTTGACGCAGATGAGAGCGGGAGTCAGACGGTGGCTACAGCGGCAGAAAAAGATGTGGCTCTCCCCCAGGCTTATCACAGTTTTGAGGATGTATTTGATGAGGTGAAGGCGGAAGTGCTACCACCACATAGACAGTTTGACTGCCAGATCGACCTGGTGCCAGGGGCCAGCGTTCCCAGCGGCAGGCTGTATGCCCTGACGGAGCCTGAAAACGTGCATCTCCGGGGGTACCTGGATAAACTCCTCAAGCTAGGATTCATCCGCCCGTCCAAGTCTCCGGCCGCCTCGCCACTCTTCTTCATCCCGAAGGCTAATGGGGAGCTGAGAGCCTGTGTGGACTTTAGGGCATTGAATGCGATAACCGTAAAGAATCGGTACCCCTTGCCTCTCATCAATGTACTTCTGGAACAGGTCAAGAAAGCTCGTATCTACACCAAGTTGGATTTGAAAGGGGCATACCATCTGGTGCGCATGAGGGACGGAGACGAGTGGAAGACCGCCTTTAAGACCAGGTTCGGCCTTTTTGAGTACCTCGTCATGCCGTTCGGTCTGTGCAACGCCCCGGCAGCCTTTCAGTACTTTTTGAATGAGGTATTCAGAGAGGAGTTGGATATCTACGTGGTCGTATATATCGACGACATCCTCATCTATTCGTCCAGTGTGGAGGAGCACGTACACCACGTCAAAGCTGTGCTCCAAAAGCTGAGGGAAAACATGCTGTTTTGTAAACTCAGCAAGTGTGACTTCCACGTCACATCCGTGGAATTCCTCGGAGTGATGCTGAGTCCAGAGGGACAGGAGATGGCAGAACGAAAGATCAAGGCGGTGAAAGAATGGCCGGTGCCCCAAAGCGTGAAGGACGTCCAAAGTTTCATTGGCTTCGCCAACTTTTACAGGCGGTTTATAGATGGATTTTCAGGATTGGTGGCCCCAATCACACAGCTACTGAGGAAGTCCAAGGAGTTTGTCTGGTCCCCTGAAGCGAACAAAGCCTTTGAGGCCCTGAAAAGCGCCTTTGGTAAGGCGCCGGTGTTGGCTCACCCCGATCCGGATCTCCCCTACGTGGTGGAAGCGGACGCATCGGATGTGGCGCTGGGGGCTATCTTGTCCCAACGCAACCACGACACAGGGGTGCTTCATCCCGTTGCGTACATGTCCCGCAAACTCAACGACGCCGAACGCAACTACCATATTGCGGAGAAGGAGCTTCTCGCAATCAAGGACGCCTTCACCGAATGGAGGCATTGGTTGATGGGGGCAAGACATGTGGTATCGGTGTACACGGACCATCGGAACCTACAGTTCATGACGGCCACAAGACACCTTTCTCCCAGACAGCTGCGGTGGATGATCTTCTTTGCGGGGTTCAACTTCCGCATCACATATCGGCCGGGGACGGAAAACCGGAAGGCGGACGCCCTGTCCCGTCAATCTGCAGTTAAGGAACCATTGCCTGCGACCGAGCATTCCATCATTTACCCGAGGATGGTATTGGGGGTTATCCAACCGGATACTTTCCTGAGGGGAATAAAGAGAGGGATCAGGTCATTCGCATGGCGGAGGTGGCTCCTCAGTCACAGAGAATGGCAGCTGAAGGACGGGATACCCCTGAAGGGCAGGTGCCTATTGATACCCACGCCTAGGCTAAGGAAACAAGCATTCATCTGGTGCCATGACTCTCCATGCGCAGGTCATTTGGGCTTTGAAAAAACAGTGGCTAGCATGGGACGGCATTTCTGGTGGCCAACCATGAGAGTGGATGTCAGGAGGTGGGGACAGGAGTGTCCTACGTGTGCTACCATGAAGGCCGACCATGGCCGAACCCAAGGGCTCTTACATCCACTTCCGACCCCGGATAGACCATGGGATAGCATATCACTGGACTTCGTGGTGGGCCTACCGGTAGACCAGGGGATGACGGCAATACTGGTGGTGGTGGATTACTTGACGAAAATGGGGCACTTCATCCCCTGCAAGAGAGTCCCTACGGCCGGGGAATTGGCGTCACTACTCCTAAAGAATGTGGTACGACTGCATGGATTACCTGGGGTGATCGTGTCGGACCGGGGGTCGCAGTTTACTGCGCAATTCTGGAAGACTTGGTGCACTGCGCTGCATGTTAAGACCGCCCTGTCCACCAGCTACCACCCTCAAACGGACGGCCAAACCGAGCGCCTGAACCAAACGCTCAAACAGTATCTGCGATGTTTTGTGGACCAGGGCAGGGAAGAATGGGTGGACTTGCTATGGGTTGCAGAGATAGCCTATAACAACGCCACTCACAGCTCCACACAGTCATCTCCGTTCTATAGCAACTATGGCCAACATCCCAGGTTCTTGCCATTTCTACATCCGTTCAGAGAGGACAGGATTCCCGCCACAGCGGACAGGGTGGCACACATAAATGACACGTTGATGCGCTCAAGGGCTGTCCTAATAGAGGCCAAGAGAAGATACAAGGCTGCGGCAGACAGGAAGAGAAGGCCCGGGCCACTGTACCGCACTGGAGACTACGTCTGGATATCCACAAGAAACATGAGGTTTCAAAGAACAGTGTGTTCCATCCCAAGTACATGGGCCCCTATCGAATTACCAAGTGTATGGGTCCCGTGAACGTGAAGGTGTGCTTGCCCCAGTCATTGCGGATACACCCTGTCTTTCATGTATCATTGCTCAAACCAGCACCCTCCAAGCCGTCTGGGACACCAAGGCCGGTATGCGTGGAGTCGGAGGTGGAGTATGAAGTGTCGGGCATACGGGCGTCCAAATGGCGCAGGGGGAAGCTGTGGTACCTGGTTGCGTGGAAAGGCTATGGCCCGGAGGAGCAGTCATGGGAACCGGCTGAAGGGGTTCATGCTCCGCGCTTGGTCTCCTTGTTCCATCGGCGTTTTCCTGCCAGCGCTGGACCCGTGGGGAGCCGCTGAGAGGGAGGATGTACTGTCAAGAATTCCTGTCATGCGAGGGGAGGAAAACGGTAACCAGCGAAAACGGACTACATCTCCCAGGATGCTTAGCGGTTGAGAGGTTATGTAAACAGGAGAGCTGTTACATAACTCAAGGAAAACACGCCCTTATGTAAACAGGAGAGCTGTTACATAACTCAAGGAAAACACGCCCTTATGTAAACAGGAGAGCTGTTACATAACTCAAGGAAAAACACGCCCTATAAAGGGAGGAAGCGGGAGGTACAACGCTGTCGGATATTGTGTTTACACCGACGTACCTGCTTAGTGAAGAGCAGTGTTCCGGAGTGGTGCTCCAGTAAGGCAAGAACGGAGGTAGGTCGAGTCGTTACTCCCTGGGCCGTGTCTTGCCCCATCGTCACCTGTGAAGGACCCGGAAGCTCTACCGGATAACCATTGAGCTTCGCTTTTTGACTCGGCTGAGTCAAAGCGCAGTGGCGCTTTTTGCTGGTTGGAGTCGTAACTCCCAGCCCGACCAGAGGTACAGGGACTGCCAGCTGTAACGCACACCAGGAGGTGTTTGCCGCGTTACAGACTCGGAAGTCCACGGGATCGATCGAGCGGCTGCTCTCGGTTCAGTCTTCTTTGCTTGTGATTGGGGTATCGGTGACGCATCACCAGGAGGTGACTCCGCGTCCCGGTGCAGTCTGAGGAAGAGGTTGAGCGGCTGCTCCCTTCAGGTAGAGACCCCGGCTGGGTGTTTCCCTAACTCCTCGATTCTCCCCAACACTCTTCGTGCCCCTCACAGCCTACCGATTGGCATTGTCGGCCATTTCATTTCTGCCCTCTGTTGGCATACGCCGGGATCGGCGTATATGCAGAGGACGGTTAGGACCATCCGTGCTGTGGGCTGGTAACGTACTTAGCCTGGAGGATTCCAGTGACTATAACCTTTGTTTATTCCTTGTATTATTTTTGCCTTCATTAAAATAACTAAACCTTCACAAGTGGTTGCGTTCTCATTATCGTGTCTGTTAAACGATCCTGAGACGTTCAGGGCGTTACAATCTCCTAGTCTTCCTGACGGTTTTCCCACCCAAAGTGGGGTTGCAAACCGGGGGCTGCCATCTGCTGCTGGCATCAGAGGCTGGGGGTCGCATTACAAAGGCTGCCGGCCTTTGAAGCTTCCCCTTCAAGCATTGGCCCATCTGGGGGAGGAGGTGTGACACCTCTGCCCAGAATGTGCCTTGGCTCTCCACCCATGGGTCCAGAAACATGTCTGTGTGTGGGAGGCTGCCTAAAGCCAGTTAGTGCTCACAGCAAGGTCAGTACGTCTTCAAGGGGCACCACTGATTGGCCGTCTGTGTACATGTTACAATAAATCCCACTGGCATCAGTGTGGGTTTATTGCGAGGAGTAGTTTGGTACCAAACACTCCTGTGTTCAGTGAAGCCATCATGTTGCTGTAGAACACTAGTTGTCCAGTTTCCAGCCCATGCACTCTCTATGACTTCACTGGCACTTACAATATTAAGGAATATACCCCAATATTGTAGGGGCATATCTGTTCCTGCAGATATGACCATACATGGGATATAGTGCACCCTGCCTTAGGGCCGGTAAGGCCTGCTAGAGGGGTGACTTACTTATATCTTAGGCAGTGCTAGCTGGCATGGCACACAGGTAGTGTGCCATGTTGACTTTGTCATTTTGTCTGCACCAGGCCCGGCATCCTGCAGTGGTAGTCTGCATGGCCTAGGTGAGGGGCCCCTAGGGGACCATCTTCAGTCCCATGCCCTTGTTACCCAGGTACCTTTTACTGGTGACTTTACAGGGGGTCTGAAGGGCCAATTGTGGAATAGTATTTAGGGAAAAAACACTGGCACAGGGGACCTGATTGGCAGGGACCCTATGCACTACAATCGAAACCACATCAATGTCCAGGCAAAAAATGGGGGGCTAACCATGTCAAAAGAGGCACTTTCTCACGGATATGATTAGAATGCCGTCATTTATTAGAACCCAGTTATGAGTCACAATATGTTTTCTGCTGTTTGCAGTACTCGGTCAGCCTGTGCCACTCTGACCTTCCTGGGTTTCGATTTCTAATGCTGCTTACATGCACCCTCTCCAGTGCCCCTTTTTCCTCTTTTCATTTCTGTCCTCGGTTTCTCTTTCATTTCATGTCACATTTCCCCCTTTTTCTTCACCTGCATGTCAAATGTACTATTTCTGCTTCCTACCACCATCCTTGCTGACTCTCCGCGTTGTTTCCTCTTTTTTTATCCAGTTCTCAAACACACACAACCTATCTATCCTAACTCCCCTTTGCATATCTTGTCATTCCTGTCCACATTATTTGTTAACTTTCTGTTCTCCTCTCCCTTCCCTGTGTATTTGATTTCTCAAGCAATTAATCAGTTAGCAATCGCCTTATTTCTCTTTCCACAGAAGCCCCTTCTTCTCTCTACGTGCCGGACTTTGTCTGCCTCAGCTCATACTTGTACACATACCTCATACAAGTTCCTTCCCAAGTCTGCCTCCATGGTTCTACATGTGTGTGAATGTATTCTGCTAGACAACTGCAAAGTAGATTTGGCCTAAATATCTCCTTTAGGTATTATCTGCTTTCGATGTATTGTGTTCAAGAACTCCTTTCTGCGAAGCAGCCCTGTGATTTAGTATCTGTATTCATTGCAAATGCCATGTAATGGCACTGCATCCTGGCTGAAGAGGGGTGAAACCCTGAAACCGGTCCTAGGATGCTTGGTTCCAGTCCAGGAAGGACCTGGCTTGGCAGTTCGGGCTGGACTGTTCCCATGAGGCACAGGGTCAAGACTGATTTGCATATGGCTGGGTTCAAACTGGAATGGTATGGTGAGCAAAAAAACGATGGATTTAGGCCCAGATCTCTGTACTGGGGTGAATGTATGACATTGTTCTGCATTCTGTCCATCAATTGTTGTTTTTGCAATTGTCACCCAGAGCGGGACGGGTATGCTCAGACGTCAGTCCCGTGCTCTCCATGCCACTGGAATCAAGCTATCCTGGCTGAAGAGGGGTGAAACCCCGAAACCGGTCCTAGGATACATGGTTCCAGTCCAGGGAGGACCGGGCTTGGCAGTTCGGGCTGGACTGTTCCCATGAGGCACAGGGTCAAGACTGATTTGCATATGGCTGGGTTCAAACTGGAATGGCATGGTGAGCAAAAAAACGATGGATTTAGGCCCAGATCTCTGTACTGGGGTGAATGTATGACATTCTTCTGCATTCTGTCCATCAATTGTTGTTTTTGCAAATGGCACTGCATTTTTACATCATTTAGGAATCTACCCATGATTGTTGAGCCAGAGAGGTGTCATAATTTTGCCTGTAACCCCGGTCTTCCCTTCCTGTGATATTCCCTCTTCTTCTACTTCCAAAATATCAGTCACTGTTTTGAGATGTATCAATGTAGATGCAGAATGAGCCTGAACCTTTACTGTGTGGCGCGTTGCATTTGAAACTGCAAGAGATGCAAACATTTCCTGTTTATAATAATAATCTTTTTTTCTTCCTCATCCATACCCTCCTGACTCACCACTTTGCTATTTTTCTTCCAGTTTGGAGATTATGATGCAAATGTACACAAACCTGGTTTCTTGGCACAGGAAGAGCTTCTTCCGAAAAGGGTAAGCTTTTGGTCTTTAGTGGGCAACTGAGCAGGTTAAGTACACAACAATTAAATATATGGAATGCAGTCTATTGAGGCAACAAATATTTTGTTATGTTACTGCCAACATTAGTAGAATTGCAGATGCTGACTCAAGGAGAGAGCATGGCAGCAGGGTGGTGCCTTGTTTGATCATTTGAAAAAGAGGGGATGTTTTAAGTGCGAAGAGGACCCAGTAATGGTACAGGCTGTGAAAGAGGTGTTGGCAATTGAAAGCAGTAGGATTGTGAGCCCTATTGGTGACATTAGCAGCGTTGAGTCCCAGATGACATAAATATTGAAAGCGGACCTTTAGGCCTGTAGCAGATTCTGGTAAAATAGCTGGGCCTCCTGGTATGTAAAGAATTCTGGATGTGGGTCCAATTAGCTTGTTGAATCATAACTTGGTGCTTAAAAGTTGCATAGAAAATTAATCACCCACCCCGATAAATATTATGTTGCCCATGCTAGTATCCTGTTTTGCCTTTTTTCTTCTTCTGACATTGATTCTCGATCTTAAGTCTGGCATGGTAAGATAATTTTCAGCTTTGCAGGCCTCTGAAAATGTTCTTACAGTCTAACCTTTTTTACCACCAGTTCTGTAAACCATAGTTTTGCAGCGGGAATCTTTCTGGATTTACTATGCTGTGCATTATTCCGCCATCTAGTGGTTGGGTCCGGAGTTGTAGTATTTCTTCTCTTTTTTTTTTTTCTTTCGTGGCTCAGGTGGGCGTTGACATACCACCATTTGGTGTCCTTCGTGACGTTGACGCGCTTCCTCCGGAAGCTCCCACCTTTGGTCGCCATCTTCAAATTCTTTTTTCCGCCATTGGGTCTGGATCAACAGGAAGGAGCTCCAAGAACTTTGGAGAGAAAAATCGACGAAAGATTGGAATATATCACCGGGGAAGACACCGGAGACCAAGTAAGAAGAAACTCGACTACAGTTCAGAGAACTTCGAAGAATTCAACGTTTTTCGAAGGAGAATGCGCATACAGGGGGCTCCCTGGGCGCGGTGATGGACAAGACTCCATTCAAATTCTGCGCAAACTGCCACCACAAGTACGCGCAAAAGGACCAACACCCGGTTTGCAATCTCTGCTTGCCGCTCGACCATCGTAGCGAGGACTGCAACGCCTGTGCAGCGTTCACCCCGAAGACTCTCAGAGACAGAGAAGAGCAAACTACAACATGCAGGGGCAGGGGACGCCCCCTTCGCTACGAGAGTTGGGACTCTCCAGCGAAGAGGAAGACCGCATAGCAGAAGGACCAGAAGACGTCGTGGTCGTCGAGGTCGAAAAGAAAACATCGAAGGAGGTAAGAGTCGTCGAACCCTAAACTCTCCACTGATACTCGCAAAGGCGAGCCAAAGTCCTCGAAAGGAGCAGGGCCGTCGCAGCACTCGACGTCGACTACTGCATCCAGGGACAAACAGACAGTCGGATCCTCTGAGAAGGACCCCCAGATGGCGAAATCCCAAGACAAGGGAAAGGCGCCGAAGAGCAGCCACGAAAAAGAGGCTTCGACGTCGAAAGGTGAAGGCCCGAGACAGGTTTCGACTTCGACAACCGCGAAGAGGAAGGTCGAGGCCATCGAAGCCGATCACGCGGCAGAGATTGAGAAGAAAAGAAAGAGCCTCGATGCCGAAATGGCTAACATCTTGCAACGCAAGAAAGACTTCGACGAAAAGCTAAAATTCTACAGCATACTGTCGAAGACTACGCCCGAAACAGAAAAGGGCGTTGAGAAATTCGAAGCGTCGAACACACCTGAACCTGGAGAGGAACAGGAAGAGGACCTGTACTACGGGACAGGCGAAGGGGAAGAAGATGAGACTTACTAAGAGTCGACTTCTTCGGAGGCTCACGACTTGCCGTGGGAAGATCTTGACGCTGAATCACCAGAAGAGGGCGTAGATTCATATCCGTCGAGGCCTTTGTAGATCCCTATGTCGTCCGGTGGCAATCAAGTCATCAAAAGGGCGGCTGAGACGTATGGAGTGCATTTAGAGAAGGAGAAACCCCAGTCTTTGTTCCTCTTGGAGACCTTGCTACCTTCACAGACTAAAAGCCAGATACTGCCCATGCTCCCAAGTGTGTTGGACCAGGGGAAGGAGGCATTCAAAGAGCCTGCCATGTGTAGAGCTGTGACTCCACGAGCAGAGAAAAAATATAAACATTCTTTGAAGGACCCCATGTACATCAGAGGGTCAAGCCGACTCCATAATTACATCCACAGCTTGGAAAAGAGCAAGTATACCCACAAACTCTGGCCCTCCACCAGACAAAGAAAGCAAGAGGATGGACATGATGGGTAGGAAGATGGAAAGGAGTGCAGCCATACAATGGCGCATCGCCAACTCCAATGCGCTCATCAACAGACACGCATACCAGCACTGGGAAGAAGTGGGAGAACTCCTCATGCACTTACCAGAACAATACCAGAGAAGAGCAAGCCATCTGTTAGAAGAGGGGAAGAACATGGCTAATACATGTTTAAAGTCAGCCCTGGACGCAGCAGAGACATCGAGCAGGCAGATGATGCTGGGGATCACTGAAAGGAGACATGCCTGGTTAAGAATTTCAGGGTTCAAGAATGAGGTCCAAAACAACATCCTCAACACACCCTTCAACGGGGAACAACTGTTTGGAGCACCAGTGGATGAAAAGTTGAACCAGTTGAAGAAAGATAACGAAACAGCTAGATCTATGGGGGCGCTGCAGTTCCGAGGTATGAGAAGAGGAACACCTTCCAGGAGACCAACAGGCAGAGGAAATCATCAGCCTGGGGCAACACACCAAACCACCCAGCAAAGTTATCAAGGGGGCAACCAGGGACAGCAGCAGGGACAGCAGCAGCAAAAGTGGCAGTACCAGCCCCGAGGACAATCCTTTCGAGGGCGCGGCCGAGGAAGGGGTAACTGCCAGAGGAGAAGTCAGCCTCCCACAGGAAAGTGACTCACCAGCAGAAACAACGCACTCCTGGATGAGACCTCAGGAAGTGCAGAAAGAGACAAGACAAAAACCAGCAAAAAATCAAAAACTTAAACAGCTCCTCCAACACACATCACTGGTAGGAGTCAGATTAAGACACTTCCTCCAGGAGTGGAGGAAAATAACATCAGACAAATTGATATTAAACCTCATACAATATGGGTACTGTATAGACCTGGAAAGGCCACCGCAAAACAGAAGGCCAAAGGTCAGAGTGCGCACAACAAAAGAGCTGACACACTTGAGGGAGGAAGCAAGAGAACTGCTAAAGAAAAGAGCCATAGAAATGGTGCCACAAAAACAAAGGAACAAAGAGGTATACTCAACCTACTTCCTCATACCAAAGGTAGACGGAACATTACGTCCAATTCTAGACCTCAGATTCCTAAACAGGTTCATAAAGACTCAAAAGTTCAAGATGACCTCCATCCAAGAGGTCGTACCTCAACTACAAAGAGGAGACTACATGGCAACTATAGACTTAAAGGACACCTACTTGCACATCCCCATCAACAGCAAACACAAACACCTCCTCTGGTTTACAATAGGCACAAATCACTACCAGTTCACAGTGCTAGCTTTCGGACTAAAATCAGCACCGAGAGTCTTCACAAAATGTCTGGCGGCAGTAGCAGCACACTTAAGGAGGAAGGGGATACATGTATACCAATACCTCGACGACTGGCTGGTAAAGCAAGCTCATACCACAGGTGCAGGGAGCACATAGAGATAGTGATACAGACGCTGGCCCAACTGGGGTTTTCGATCCATTGGGAGAAGACGTCAATAGAACCAGAACTGAAGAGGTTCTTGGGAGCAGAAATCAACACCATACAATGCACGGTGATTCCATGTGCAAAGAGGACTCTGGCTATATGCAAGGAGACGCGTCTTTACCGCAAGGGGCAAGCTCTGACAGTGAGGACTGTGAGCAAACTGATGGGGATGATGGCATCATGCATACATTTGGTACCAAATATTCGCCTACACATGAGGCAATTCCAAGAATGGATCCAGCAGCAATGGTCACAAGCGACACGGAGTTGGGAGAATCTAGTGGTTGTCACACAAACAGTACAGTAAGACATAGCGTGGTGGAACCAGAAGAACTTAGCCCAGGGGAGATCATTCACACAACCAACTCCAACTGTAACCATTACAACAGACGCCTCCCAGAAGGGGTGGGGAGCGCACACAAACAACCTCAAAGTAAGGGGGTTGTGGGGACATCGGGATGCAATAAAGCACATCAACTGCCTAGAACTCAAGACCGTGTTCCTAGCCTTAAAGGCCTTTCAGAAACTGCTGTACGAGAACAGAGTACTGATACAAACAGACAACACAACTACCATGTTCTACATCAACAAGCAAGGAGGGACACTCTCCCGGCTAGCGCAGGAAATATCGAGATGGGCAATCCCCAGGAAAAAAATAGACATGTTAGCAATGCATCTACAAGGGAAGGACAATGTAGAGGCAGACTGTCAGACTGGCTCAGCAGACAGACGTCAGCATCCCACGAATGGGAGATCAACCTACAGGAAATCCAGAAGTTATTCCACAAATGGGGGACTCCACAAATAGACCTCTTTGCAACACACCAAAATGCAAAAGGCCCGGGCGTGGTCTCGCGGCGAGACAATATGGCCGCTGCCTAGCGTCTCTCCGAGGCCCCCTTTCCCCCACGTCTATCCGACTCATACATCCGATCTTCCTGGTGCCCGAAATAGAAACCGGAGCTGAAGCGGAGCTCGTGGCTGCAACTCCGGTAAAAATCGGCCGACCGAGATTGAAGAGAGGCGTGCCGGCGCCGGCGGCCTTCAGCCCTTGAAAGCCGGGACCTCGATTAGTGGACTGGCCGATTTGAGCATCGAGTGGGCGGGCGGCCCCTCCCCCCTCTGGCCCAGGGAAGCGGAGAACATCGGAAGTGGAGCGTGCCTTTACCCTCCACCTCTACAACTGCTGAGAACCTTCTGCCCAGTGCCTTAACCTTGCACCGGACACCTGCACACTGCCTTGGGGGTGCCGGGGCTGGGCCCCCTCCGCGGAGCTGGTACCCTGGGTGGCCCTCGTATTGTGGAGCTGCACAGCGGAGAGGTGAGCGGAGCTTGCGCTTGCTGAGGGGCGCCCCCGCCTGACTTAAGTGGCAGCTGTGAGGAGACTTTCTCTGTGTCGCCCGGGGGGGCGAGCGGAGTCTTGCAGTGGCCGAGCCTGCCGAGGGTCGATCCCTGGAATGTGGCGATCTCCACCGGACTGCTCCGGGGGAGGAGGTAGTGCCGCCTTGCTGGGGGCGCGCTTGGAGACCCCTGTGCCATTTTGCGCGGTCCTGGGATTCCCCTTGGCACAAAGTATAGCGGAGTGTCGCCCCGAGCCGGGCTGAGGAGGGCCAAGGGGTGGGTTGGATGGAACGGACTGCCGGTTGGGATGTCGGATGCCAACTTCCCCTCCAGCTGCTGACGCTGTCGACTGGTGGTGCCTTGCGATGTGTGCCCCCATCCCTCTCCTCCCCCTTTGCTCGGAGGTTACATCGACTCTACACATCGGAGGGGGCAAACGCTAGATTCCTGAGGGGGCCTTTGCAGCACTTATAGACCGCAGTAATCGGTGCATGGGTTGTGGCCTATGCTCTAATAACCACCAGCCTGCTTGAGTGCTCCTTCCGATTTGGCACTTGCCTGCTGACTCTCGTTGGTGAGTGGGTGGGGGGGGTGGGGTCTCTGGCGCCCCGTTCGGGGCATAGACTGGGTTGCTTTCCCGGGAAACAAGAACAGTCTCGCCATGTCCAATGTAAAGGGCACCCGCACGTCCCAGCAGAGTAGACTTGACCGCTATACCTGCCCGAAGGCGGACATGGCCGAACGAAAGGGTGCAAGCGATAGGCCACAGGGCGGTGCTGAGCAGGAACCTACTGAACCCACAATGAAGGATCTAATGGCAGCTATTATCGGGGTGCGCACATCTATCGACACCCTCTCCTCGGAAGTAACATTGATCAGGGCTGACCTAACAAAGTATAGAGAAAAGGTCAAACAGTTGGAGACTACCACAGCCAGCCTTGTGGAGGACACCTCGCAACTTCAATTGGACATGGGAGAGCTACAAAAATTCCGAAGGGTGACGGAGGACAAGCTGGACGACTATGAGGGGCGCCTGAGACGCCATAACATCTGCGTTCTTGGCGTGCCGGAGAAATCGGAGGGTCCTGCTGTCGATCTATTCATCGAAGGCCTTATCACTACAAAGCTGCAGCCAAAGGGCCTATCTAAGCTTTTTGTTATTGAGAGGGCCCATAGGGTACCTGGGGGTCGGCCGAAGCCGGGGGCCCCCCCTCGTCCGATATTGGCCCGGCTGCTCAACTATAGAGATAGGGACACAATCCTACAAGCAGCAAGGGTCGCTCCCCCGATCCGCCTAGAAAATGCGGAGATCACCTTTTTCCCCGACTTCACCCGGGCAGTACAGATGAGACGACGCTACTTCCTGGATGTCAAGCGCAGATTGAGAGAAAGGAGTCTCAAATACGCCATGCTCTTCCCAGCGCGCCTGAGAGTTGAGTTTGAGGGGAGGACCCGCTTCTTTGACTTGCCGGAGATAGCGTCTGACTGGCTGGACGGCCTCCCGGCTCCGCCTGAAAAGACCTCCACCGACCATTAAGTTGATCAGCGGACTCTTGTAGATGGGCCGTGGGTGGCAATGACTGGCCTGCTTTTCTTTGTTTAAGGAGCACACGCAGCCGAGGTTGGACTCGGGCTTGAGCCGTAATCTAAGCCGACAAATTGGGTGTTTGCTTTCTCGATGGCCAGTGTAGCCATCATATACTGCACCAGTAATTTGTAACAGTGGGAAAGGGGGCTACAGGGCTTTAAGGCCTCCCCCCGCATTTTTCTTCTTTTCAGTAGAATAGTTGGGCGACAGGCACTCTGCATTTAATTTTTCATGGGCAGTTCTAAGCCCAGAGTGCAGGGAAGCAGGGTGGGGGGTTGTTGGGTGGGATTGTTGTTTATTTGTTTGTTGATCCCTTTGCATCATCTCGACAATGCAATGCATACACATAAACTAGCTAGTGGGGGAACTGTTTATTCACCAATGGGAGTACAGTGTAACAAGGAGATTAAAATTTTAAGTTGGAATGTTAACGGCTTGGGGGACAAGATCAAGAGAAGTGTTGTACTACAATACATTAAGAGACTGTGTAGTGGGTTCGGGGTGACAGAAACGATGCACAAGGAGGATCTGTATTTTTGTAATCGATTTATTGCCGGGTGTTTACAGTTTTTCTCGGGCTAGGAGTAGATGGAGCTCTGCAGTGTTCAGGGAATGTAGACTCGCTGTATGGCTCCCCGCCTCGTCGATCAGGTCTGGTCTCTCTTCCCCGGTATTGTCCCAAAAGGAAAAGAAAAGTACGTATTAGGCGTTTTTGCCCAGCAACCAGAAGCCGGGAGTGAAGGACACCGTGCAGCGAAGTTCTAGGAGGTGTCTAAGTGCTCAGGGGGGTGGGGTTTGGTAAAGGGGGTGATGACGGGTGTCTGATACTATCTGTGACTTATTTACAAGGCTTTTCCCTTCCCCACCCAGCCTGCGACTCTCCCCCGTACCTGCTCCAGCCACGCTCTTCCCCTGGGAACGTGGCAGGGCGCCTTTGCGGGATCGTTTGCCTCCTGGCTTGTCGTTCTCAGCTCCCGTAGGCTCTTCGGTGTCTGCTCTCGGCTCCGCCGCTTTCTTCTCTCGACTCTCCTTCCGCCACTCCAACACGCTCTCCTCCGATGTTCCGTACTCCTCCTCGCTCACCGCCACTCTTCTCCTCCACTCCAACTCGCACTCCAACTCCGGGGAAACGCCGTCCACTGACTTCCCGTTCCTGTTCTCCTTTGAAGTCCCGCTACAGGAAACGTCATCCAGGGGAGGAGTCGCGTCCCAAGGGATTCCCTTCTTAAAGGCACCCGGTACCATTTCTTGACTCCAGTCTCGCTGAGGGTAGGAAGTCCATTCTTTCGGTCGCTCGGGTTCCTCGCCAGCCTGTGTAAGAACACAAAGGGGTATAGAGGGGTCTTGGGTCCAATATGGCCAAACATGTGAGTCCATCTCAGTCATGTCCCTAGCCCCGTCACAGACTGTCACCGGACATTGTGTTGCTTCAGGAAACCCACCTCATAGGCAACACGTGCAAAGCAATGCACAGATTGGGTTACTCAATGGTAGCACACACGGGCTTCACCTTTTGCTCCAGGGGCATAGGCATTATGCAAAAAAAGTCATTTCCTTTCTCGCTCACCTACGCAGACGATCGGGGCAGATATGTCGGAGTTATGGGCTCTTGGGAGCGTCGAACTGTTACCTTTATGTCAGTATATGCACCCCCGGGGCTACTGATCTCAGCGCTGTTCTGTTAACTCTGCCTGAGGGGCAATTGATGCTTGGAGGCGATTTCAATTCCATATTATCAGGGACATTAGACAGGCTTCCCCCTCGCACAACCTCTCGCGCAGCACATACCTTCTCAGTTTTCCTAGAGGCGATGGGGCTGATAGATAGTTGGAGAGCGTGCAACCGAGACAAGATCCAATACACCTTTCATTCAGGAGCACATAATAGCCTATCCCGTCTTGACTACACAATAGTTCCGGCTCCACAAATCAGACATTCACGAATTACGTCACCTGGCCAGAGGCATTTCCGATCATTCCCCTCTGTGGGTCCACATAGTACTAGACCACACGCAGGTGGGATGAATTGCCCCAATACATCCCTGGTACCTCAAGCACCCCAAAATCAGAAAAGACCTCAATAAAGCCATGGACAATTACTTTCTTGAGAACGAACACACAGTTGAGTCCCCCCAAATATTATGGGAAGCGTTCAAAACGGTAATCCGAGGGCAGGCCCTTTCCCTGATTGCGGGCTCCAAGAAGGATAGAATGAAAGACATCTCCAACATAGAACAGGAGATTTATCGCCTGGAGCAGGAGATCGGCTTACACACACACCGGAAGCCCTTCACCTCCTCCGGCTGCGGCAGGAGGAGTACCGGGCATTGGTCACTGACCGAGCCAAACAAATGGGACAAGAAAGGTTGGGCCGCATATACGACTGGGGTGACAAGGCTGGCAAATTGCTCGCCTGGCTGGACATGAAAGAGAAAGCCAATAGGCTCGTGCCAGAACTTGCGGGCGCTGATGGGTCCCCTGTAACTGACCCTCAAGACATAGCTAACCACTTTGCAGCTCACTTCCAAGCGGTGTATGGATCGGTGGCACCTTACCCTGAGAATGATTTTTCGGATCTTATCAAAGATACTTCTCTTCCTACACTGTCTGAATCAGACCAAACGTTTATTGACAGTGCCCTCTCTGCGGATGAAACAGCGACAGCTATAAGAGCGTTGCGTCCGGGAAAAGCCCTAGGCCCAAACGGCATTCCTATTGAACTTTACAAAATCCGGCCGGATAAATTGGGCCCCTACCTTAAATCCATGTTTGAAGATAGCCTTAAACAGGGGTCATTGCCGTATGATCAGAGAATTGCTACCATTGTAACAATCCACAAAGAAGGGAAACCCAGGACGGAATGCTCTTCCTATCGCCCTATATCGTTACTAAACGTGGAACCCAAGATCCTAGCTAAAGTGCTTGCTATGAGGCTGATTAAGGTGATAGGTGATCTAGTCCACCCAGACCAATCAGGATTTATGCCTAAAAGAAACACTGCTCTTAATCAGCGCAGACTGCACGGAGTCTTGGGTAGAGTACCGACGATACGCGAGGATGCCGTTCTAGTTTCCCTAGATGCCACAATGGCCTTTGATACGCTGGAGTGGCCGTATCTTTTTGCAGTACTTAATAAACTCGGGTTTGGACCCAATTTCTGCCGATGGGTGCAACTGCTATATAGCGCACCGATGGCTCAGATAGTTGTGAACAATAGGAAGTCAGAACCTGTTCGCTCTGGCCCTTGAGCCTCTGGCGGCGTGGATACGTAAAGATGTACAGATCCTTGGCCTACGGTGGTCAGCGGACTGGGAGGACCGTATATCTTTATACGCGGACGATATTCTCCTGTATCTCGCGTCCCCGAAGAGATCATTAGTCGTAGTCTTTGACATACTGCATATCTTTGGCAGGTACTCTGGTTTTCGCGTCAACTGGCAAAAATCGCATCTCTATGTCCTATGGGGGAACCCCCCTCCACTACCCCACACCTGCCCGATATCTGTAGTCTCAGAAGGCTTTAAATACCTAGGAATATTTGTCTCTCTTGATTCCTCAGTCCGATATGCCCGTAACCTGCTCCCCCCAATGCAGAGGCTGAAAAGCGACTTACTAAACTGGAGGTCGCTCCCGCTCTCGCTTCTGGGCAAAGCTGCGCTATTTAAAATGATGTCGCTGCCCCGTTTCCTGTGCGCACTGCAGAATTCAATAGACCCTGTCCCAGATTCATATTTTAAAGATCTAGAGGGGCTCCTACGAGACCTACTTTGGGGAGGACGACCACGTATTGCTCTTAAAAAGCTTACACTCAGTTGGTATGATGGTGGAATTGGCCTACCAGATATTAGGAAATATTATTGGGCCGCGCATCTTACAGCTATAAATCATTGCAAATATGGGCGCCCTGATAACCCGGGGTTTCTTATGGATCGATGGCTTTTATTTAATGGTACCTTCTCCCGGGCGCTATACTCAACGCCTAGTAAATTCCCACTCACCGGCCCCACGGACCACACAGTCAAAATATGGCATTGTGCACATAGGTCACTCGGCTGGCACAACAAGCTGACTCTTGCAACGCCTCTATGGGACTCACAGAAACTGGGATATATATGGGAAACTCAAAAGGGTTTGACAGATGGGACCTAATAAGCATCTCCCAAGTCAAGGACCTTTGGTGCGCCGAGGGTGTGAAGTCCTTTCACACTCTCCAAACTCAGTTTGCTCTTGCGGATTCTGAGCACTACAGATACTTACAAATCAAACACTTGCTGCAAGCGGCATTCCCTGCAGGCGCTACACCACTAGATGCCTCTCCACTGGAGGATAGGCTGTTGGATGGCTACCTACCTGACAGAGCCATTTCGCTGACATATCGAAAACTCATTAATAATATGGAAAACCCCCTGTCGAAACTACGAGACAAATGGACCGAGGATGGAATAGAGTTGGATGACGAAGCATGGCCTCTCCCAGAACGGTTGCTATCCCAGCGCGACTTAGACTGGTGCAACTAAAGATCCTCCATCGAATTTACATGACCGGGCCCCAGATGGTACACATGGGTGGAGTGACAGATGGCTCTTGTAGGAGGGGTTGCACACAACTGGGTACATTTATGCATATATTATGGCACTGTGAGCAGATTAGCGAATATTGGCGTAATATACATATAATCATGAGTGAAGTGTTGGGGTAGAAATCAAGCCAGAAGCGCCCAGGTGTCTCCTTAATATCTGGGAACCTACCGACCTAAACGCTTATGCTGAGAAATAGGTCACACTTGGTTGCATGATCGCTAAGAGAAATATTGCACAACTCTGGGGAGCTCTGAAGCCTCCCTCGATCACTGATCGGGAGCGGGACCTTGATTGGAGTATGTTAAGAGAAAAATCAGTTTATGTGGCCCGTGGCTGCCCCCGAAAATGGTCCAGGATGTGGGCACCCTGGAATGCATACCGGGGCAACATATGTACCCCTCCTTGTGATGTAGAAGATGTTGACCCCCCATCCCCGTGAATTCCAATAATTTATACTGATATATTCGTACTTATCTTGATTGCACTGTGACCCAAATATTGATGATGTGCATATTTGCATGTATGTCGAGATTGTTTAATAAAAAGATTTATTAAAAAAAAAAAATGCAAAAGGCCAAAACTTCGCATCCAGAGTACCGTGCAAACAAGTCCCTGGGGAATGCGCTATGGATAAGCTGGTCAGGGACATTTGCATAAGCTTTTCCACTAATACCACTACTACACAGAGTGCTGAACAAGTGCAGGTTCAGCAGCATGACGCTCATCCTGATAGCACCCCAATGGGCCAGGCAAACATGGTTCTCACAAATCATGGAGATGTCACAAACGCACGCACACAGGTTCCCCGCCAGGAAGGACCTGCTAACAATTCAAAACGGAAGAGTACTACACCCAGAACCAGAAAGCCTCAGCCTAGCTGCATGGCTCCTGAGGACCTAGAGTTCGCACACCTCAAATTACCGGCAAGTACAATCGCGGTACTCAGAGAGGCAAGAAGACCGACCACAAGAAAGTGCTACGTAGCAAAGTGGAAGAGATTCACCGAATGGTGCATTATAGAAAATCTGCAAACAAAGATTACTAAGGCATCAACAGTACTAAGATACTTGACGCATCTACTGCAAAATAAACTAGGCTACACGTCCCTAAGGGTCCACCTAGCGGCAATTGTGTCTTACACAAGAGGAGAAACAGTGAAAAGTTTCTTCACATCACAGGTGGTAAAGAGATTCCTAGAAGGTGCAAAAAGGATCGCTCCTCCAGGCAGAATGCCAGCACCAGCATGGAACCTCAATGTAGTGCTCACACAACTGATGAAAGCACCATTTGAGCCTATTCACAAAGCTACACTGCATATGCTCACACTAAAGACAGCCTTCCTAGTGGCTATCCCATCACTACAAAGAGTAAGTGAATTGCAAGCGTTAACGCTCCAAGAACCCTACCTACAAATATAGGATTGTCATGAGAACGGACCCGCATTTCATGCCAAAGGTGGTGTCTAAGTTCCACATCAACCAGACAGTTCAAATACCAAGTTTTTTCCAAAAACCGTCCACGAGCACAGAAAGAGCCTTACACACACTGGACGCCAGGAGGGCAGTGATGCACTATATAGAAAGGACAAAAGAGTGCAGAAAAACAAAGCAATTCTATGTATCCTTCGCCAGCAGTTTTTTGGGACGACCTGTTACCAAAAATACCATTGCACGATGGATTGCACAAACCATTTTGCTCTGCCACAAACAGGCAGCTCAGCCATTACAAGGAGCAGTTCATGCTCACTCAACAAGGAAGAAAGGAGCAACAATTGCATTTCTAGCAAACACACCTATCCATGACATTTGCCAAGCGATGGTCTTCAGTGCATACGTTCACTAAGCACTACTGTGTGGATATCCAAATGAACAAAGAAGCGCAAGTGGGACAGAAGGTCTTGCAACACATTTTCAGTAACCAATGCTCATCTTCCACCCAACCACCACTATGAGGAGAAACCGCTACAAAGTCGATGCAAAGCATAGTGAATCCAGAAAGATTCACGCTGCAAAACGTATAGTTTCTTACCTGTCGGTGTAGTTTTGCAGCTTGAAGACTTTCTGGATTCACTAGCGAACCCACCCTCCTCCGCCAGAAAGATGAGACAGGAGGATAAAGGGGGGTAGAAGGTGAAAAGACTTTACAAGGATTAAATAAGAAAACAAAGAAAGAAAAAATAATCCGAAGATTGCGACCAAAGGTGGGAGCTTCCGGAGGAAGCGCGTCGATGTCACGGACACCAAATGGTGGTATGTCAACGCCCACCTGGGCCACGAAAAAAAAAAGAGAAGAAATACAATTCCGGACCCAACCATTAGATAGCGGAATAATGCACAGCATAGTGAATCCAGAAAGTCTAAAAGCTGCAAAACTACACCGACAGGTAAGAAACTAAACGTTAATAATAGGCAACTAAATCTCTTTGCGTTAATAAGGTGTTAAGCATGTATTCATCTAAGAGTATGTATTTCAGTTTGCTATTCGAAACAACACATATATATCAGATGTTGGTTAGGTACCAGTTTCTCTAAATGTTCATACCATCAAACCTTTCACTCGCAAAAGCAAAGAGAAATTCTCAGCACACTCAGTATACTGTTTTCTTTGACTTGTTTAAGGAAACTTAATGTTTACAGGTTTTTTATCTTCACTTTGGTGCTCACCTTTCTTTATTGGAGCAAAGCAACCTGTGCTTTTCCCTATTTCAATCTTTGCTTGAATTTTCCCATAGCCTGTCTGTCAGCTGGCTATTGGATGGTTGGAGCTATATTTAATCCGATGGCTTTTGACAGGCTGCAAACTGACTAAAAACCACTTGACGTCAAAATATGACTATGCAAAGCTATAGAAGCATGGCAACTTCCAACCTATGAAGTCAAGCAGCAAGCAGAATTGGTGACAATGCTTGTAATACCGTGCTTCAAGGGAGTGTTTGTAGCATGGGTGATATCAACATGCGATTTAACCCCATGGTTGTCATCAGATGAAGTCCTTCTGTTTACGACAAAAAACAGCTGAGTCATAGCCATGTCTGGACAGAAACCTGTTTGATGATTGGTGTCATAACCAAAATCTGCCAAAGTGTTGTCTGTTACAGAGCAAGGCAGTATTGGGTTCAGATGTATTCAAAAGCTTTGTTTGGTAGTAAATTCAACAGTCCATGAAAGGCATTAGTTTTCAGATATTGAAGCTCTTCTCTGACAGTTACACTATTCACAGTGGTTTGGAATGTCCTTTAAAGGCCAGACAGCATCGATTTAGACAGTTTAAATTTAAAACCAAGGCATTTTTTTTTTTACATCAAGCATCTCACCATTTGAGAGATGTTGGGACTTGCTATTTGCAGCGAAACATTAGCATTTTGTGGAATATCTTCGAGGTGAATTTATTTATAACTTTAACAATTAGTCATCGGTTCTAGCTCATTGTATGTGCTAGTTTCAAAGTCGCAATATATTGGCCTGATCTTTACTTTAAAGAAAGACAAACCATAGCAAACGTTAGCATTTAAATAGTGGAAATCTGACTCGACCATCCAAAACAACCTTGGAGTCATACCGTTACTTTCTGTTCTGTTCTTTGTACAACTGATAGTGCGCATGTTGTTTCTTTGGCAGGTAATAAATCTGTACCAGATGACTCCAGAAATGTGGGAAGAGAGGATAACGGCCTGGTATGCTGAGCATCGAGGAAGAGCCAGGTAAGTCACTTTGTGGGTGAAACCTAAACTGTGGAGACCTTTGCATGCAAGCCACACGGCATAAGCAGACATTATTAAACACAGATTTGTAGACCCATTTTCATCATTTTAGTTCATCTGATAGCACAAATATTCAGTCTTTCCATGATCTGGTCTCAAAATTGTCTGCTCATTTCCGTTGGACCTCCCCAACTGGTTGGGATCCCTCCTGCATGCATGCAAGTACGCATACTGCCCTTTATCAAGATCCAGTTCTTTAAGAACATAGAGCCACTCTTTCCTTTGTGTTGGAGTACTTGTTCTTTCTTTGGTTCTTCTTTGTCTTTTGCTAGTGCCCTGTCTTGGGCTGAGAGTGTGTATGTATGTATATATATATATATATATATATCTATCACGAAATTATAGATTTGTTCAATTGTCCTTATTCTGTGTCTGTGTACCTGTATGTAAATATGTGGTTTGAACCAACAACCAGCGTGTGAACAAGATTGCTCTGACAGTCAAAACGCGTTACTGGGAATAAATCTTCGAGTCAGCAAACTTTCCCCTGAGTGTGCACTTACTTGGTTCTGTACATTACAATTATGGTCATGTCATCAAGCTCGCGTGTGGCGAGCGAAACTCGTCATGGCAGGCACTATGCCTGAATAAATCTGTTGCTTACCTTTGAATAAACTACACTGCTTTCTTCAAAACATTGAAGTTGTTTGAAGTCTTCTTGCGAGATTACTGAGGTCCGTGCATGGTTGCTCTGCCAAGGATCGGCAGACAGTAAGTTGGAGCGCGAACATATATTATTTGCTCCTTCCGCCCTCATACGCCCGTGGATAATTGTGTGCTGTGCCGGCGGAGCAATTGAGTATATATACAGCTCCGTAATAAAGACCGTTTGGTTGAAACACGTCAGCTGTGAATAAAGATACTATTGGACTTACCTCGAGTGCGGGCTATCCTTGCAGCCTGGCGGCATGAGCAGGATATATATATGCTCAAGATATTGATTTATTTAGCAAGCATGGCAAGAAGACTCGTTTCGACTGCAAGCGTGCGGTCTTGTTAACATAACGTGCTGCGATGAATGACAAGCTCTATCTATACACGTTCAAACATATGCCTAGGGTAAGCGAGTGACTTTTTCATTTGCATAGTGAGTAAGGCAGCGGTGACGTGGCTGACACAAGTGCTGAAAATTCGAGTCATTCATGTGAAATGACATCATTGGCGACCGCAAAGCAAAACAGTGACTAGCATGAATGAAAGACTGCCGTTTTGTAAAAATACATCACCTGCACACTGACGGAATATATTAGCAGTGTTTGAACACCTGATAAAGAGGTTTGGAAATAAGGTACACAGTGTGCTGATATGGCACAAGTATGAACAAATTAAACTATGAGGCACGGAGGTGTCCTAGTGTTGGAAATGTCTTAGGTGTGTACGCAGAGGCCACATGGTGGAATACTGCTGCTCTCTAGTGTTGATCTGCGGACTAGGTGGATCCTATTAGCATCGGGTTGAGTCGGAATCCCACGCATTGTGCGAGTAGTGAGATTGTGGCGTTGGCCTAGGCGAACCATCGAGGATGGAAGTCGCCAAAAAAACGGTAAAAAAGCGTCCCCAGGGGATAGGAATAGCTATGACGGGCGTTGGAGGGCTGGACCGCAGAGTGAGTCACGGTAAGGCGTTGGAGGGGGTATGTCAGCAAGGAAAGTGAACGAGCGCAAGCGCGTGCATGCCCTGTAGGTTGCCGTTTGGGTGGCGCGGTGATAGAAGGAATCAGTCAGCCAAAGTCAGCGTAGAGGTGGATGGTGGCCTGTCCGGATAAAAGTCATAACGAGCTCCTAGATCTATCAGGTGACGAAAATGGGGGTGAAAAGGAAGGTGCGCTGGGCGTGTGAGTAAGGTGATATGACAAAGTGATAGTGTTCCCATAAAGGAAAAAGAAGCTAAAAGTGGCCTCAAGTGTGTTTTCGGTGACGTGTGATAACTGTGAGTGCATTTAAAAACAAACAACCAGCCAACAGTAACACATGCGACTCGTTGTGTGGTAAGAGCTAGAACTGACTAGGGTGATCGACAGCAAGCATAACGGTCTAAATGATCATGCTGATATACCTGAGGTAGAATACGACGTATTACTGGTGATAGGTAGGGAAATGAGCATCAGTATATGCAAAATATGTACAGTGCAGGTTAAAAACACAGGATACACAAGATAAACAGTATGGGTCACAGACATAAAAGCAGATAGACAGATGGTACATCATGACCTTACGGGTAATGTGAAAGTATGCCTGATGGTGTCTAAAGGAAATTGTGGAGATCCTCATTCATGTTGAGCCCTGCCGGTGTCTTGGTATGGAGCTCAATGATGTATCTCGATTCGAGTTGCCTGAGAAGTTTTTCCCTGTTGCCACCCCGCCTGAGCGGTGGTATGCAGTCAATGACAAAGTATTTGAGATCACTCAGGAGGTTGTTGTGAATCTCCTTAAAGTGTCGTGCTACAGGGTATGTGGCATCGTTGTGGACTATGGCCCTGAGATGTTGCAAAATACGTTGGTGTACGGGTAACTTGGTGCTACCTACGTATCTGAGGCCACAGCTGCACTCAAGCACGTAGACTGCGAATTCTGTTCTGCAGGTAAGTTTTTATTTGATTTTCAGCGTGTCAGTTCGAAAAGGGGCTGTAACCTGACTGGTATTTATACCGAACTTGCAGGCCCTGCAACTGGTGCATTTGACAAACCCTGTGATGTTGGAAAGCCAGTTGGTCTTGGAGGAGACCTCAGAGCTGCTCCTGACTAGAGTATCACGTATGGAGAAGGCTCTCCTGTAGGTGATTTCCGGGTGTTGGGCAACAATGGGACCTAGGGTTTGGTCTAATTTGATGATCCCCCAATGCCTGTTGATGGTGGACCTGATTGCCCGTTCCTCAGTAGTGATGATGAGACGGGTGCTGATGGGCCCTGTGTTGAGTGGGTCAGTGGGTATGTTATCCTCCCCGGTGACATTGAGGGTGTTACTGCTGCAGCGTGGAATACAAAATCCCTCCCTCCGTCACAGACCAAAGATTCACTGACACATTCAATCAATACATTCACTGGTGGGGCCCATAACACCAACATTCACTCATCATCAGTCTGTATTTTTCGGGAGATGATTGTTCCAAACGCTGACATGAGAGGAAATACCTCTCTACCCTAATGAGCAATAAATCTACATAAACTTCTACAACTCATTAGGCTCTAAATTCCACCTTTGGTATTCCTCTCATAGATTGGGGATGAATCTGCTAGTTGCTGGTTAGGGTGAATTTCTAATTCTCTATTTACTTTGAATTAATACATTCTCTTATGAATAAACAACCCAACTCATTTGGTAATTAATCAAATCAATCTTTATCTAATTTATGCAAGTTAAATCATTTGTTATTCAGACCGCCAATCATCATATTTACCTATTCTGGCTAATTGTCATCCTCTAAGTCAAATTCAGTCGTCCTGTCAATCTATGCCCTTTAGAAATTTCAGTTCATCAGGAAATTGGGCATCAATTCAGTTCGTCAAAGATTCAGGGAAACAGCTGTCCTGCAGTGTCACCGTCCTCTCCGTCAGCATAACGTCAGGAAACGAAAGAGCTTCATCGGGGCAGTCCGTGTCAGCATTCGCGCCAACCTCACTATTCTACCATAATTTATAGTAAAATCACTGTCAAAAAGTATCAAATATTGGTTTTGGGCTTTTCTGATTAGTTAATCAGAGATCGTGCTACAGAGTTCTCATGAGTCTTTGGTTAATGTTGTCATCACACTTGCTTGTTCCGGTTTTAACAGACATTCCATTGTCCTCAGGAAAACTGGCTTGCTTCCCAGGGCGACCTTGGTGGGTACAGTCTGGTTAGGGTCAAGACGAGGCCACTGTTGCTGGCGTTAGCGCAAGCGCACTTCACCCAATGCTTCGTGGAGCGTCGTCAGTCACGTTAGGTACAGGAGGCAGCCATTTTGTGGCAGGCCCAAATGGTCAACTTAAGCAAAAGAAACCCAAAACGTAATTAATACATAGAAATGGCTAATAAAATGTTATTTCCTCGCTAATACCCATGTGTGTGTGTATTTATCTGGCAAAAAGCAACACTCATGCGGTTTATACTCACTTAATAAAGCACAAATCACAAATACATCACAAAAGCAACATATATCATGCAATATTCTAATTGTCTATTATTAGTATGCGTACATAATTTAGTTTACATATTAATTAGGCCATGCAAATGCAAATCCCACGTGTAATTGATTTATTAATAAGGTTGATGAGTATTCACTGCAAACCAATTAGTAAGATTACTATTAGTTAATTATTCAAATTATTGTAAACATGCAGAATGGGGGGGGGGGTATACAAAAATTAGCATTACCCGCTCCAGCATTACCACGTAGCAAGAACTCTCTAGAGGTGGTGTTGGCTTTAGCAATGGCATTGGTGATGATTTTCTCAGAGTACCCCCGTGCTTTGAATCTGGTATGTGCCTCTCTTTGACAGGTGATTAAGTTAGTGTTGGAGCTGCAGATTCTGCGTAAGCGCAGTATTTCCCCATAGGGAATGCTGGAAATGAGGTGTTTGGGGTGAAAACTTGAGGCGTGGAGGGTAGAATTGCCAGCAGTAGCCTTTCTGTGAAGTGTGGAGTTGAGTGTTGTTAGTGACATATAGCCTGACATATAGCCTGACTTATATATACATATACACATACATATATATTCAATTGCTCCTTCCGCCCCCACACGCCTGTGGGTAATTGGTGCGCTGTGCAGGCGAGCTCACCGGTCATAATTCTAATGTACACAACCAAGTAAGCGCACACTTAGTGGAAAGTTTGCTGATTCAAAGATTTATTCCTAGTAACGCTTTTCAACTGTCAGAGCAGTCGTGTTCACACACTGGTTGTTGGTTCAAACCACATATTTACATACAGGTACACAGACACAGAAAAAGGACAATTGAACAGATATATCATTTTGTGGTTCTACTGTGGCATCCATCTTGTAACGGGTAAATCCCAGTCAGGAGCCATGCAAGTAAGCATAAATATGCATCCTTTACACTACTACTATGCATTTTACAAGCCATTCTCCTTATAGTTCTATATTTTCAGATTGAGCTTTATAAGCGCTGACATAGGTTATTTTGTCTGATCGACTTATACCTCATTGCACCTGCCCTGATGATATCGAAATGCATGTATCTATATCTCCTTGTACTGCTGACAGGATTACTACAATACTGCAGGGCACCTTACAACATTGGTCCAAGCCAAAACAGGTCTTGTCACCATGAGTTTAATCATTCCTTTACTAACTCCAAAAAAGATTGATCTAATATCGGCCCAATCCCTCCGTTCTGAGGGGGAGCTTAGATCCCTCTCGAGTCCTGGTAGCAAGGCAAATCCATGAAAAGAGCTTGCTGCCCCCTTTGGGCCCTCTTAAGTACAAGGGGGTGAAAAGTACGGGTTGTTACCATGATCTTTCTAAGCGATGTCTTACTGTGTGAAAGTTAACAAATAAAACAGAGGCCAAAGGAGCAAGGATGCAATAAAATCTGCACACACTACCTACTTCTTCATATTCAGTATCTTTTGCTGCTGAGTAATGAAGAACCGCAGGAGTAAAAACACATTCAGCAAACGGTCATCACTCCACAGCTTTTAGTTGTCCTTTATCCCAAAAATGTAATGGTTTACAGAAGGAAAACCGTAGCCTTTCCATATTGTAAACAAGGATAACCAGTTTTAATCACCGTTGTTTGACTAAGACTCCTCGTTTTGTTTTGCCCTGCCAAAATTTCCATAGAAGCTAGAACCGCAGTGTCGCTAGACGCTACTCCGCCTGTAGCCTGACCTTTGGAGTTGCAATTTGAACCCTCCAGCATTGGTTTGCGATGTATTGCAAATAGTGGGTAGTCTTTATGAGATTTAGCAGCCACATTCCCCTCCTCAGATCCACTAGATGTAACTATTGGCACAATCCCACTGCTCCGGATATTTTGCGAGTTGATAGTGGCCTTTGGATTTTCCACCCCCAATGTATTCAAAGTATTATCAGTCTCAGATACCAATACAGCTTCTGCCGTAGAGTCCATAGAATCCATATCGCTGGGGAACCCTTCTAAAGCCATTGCAGGGGGAGAACATGTACTAGTCAAAAGTCCTGGAGATAGCTGCTCCATTGATTTATCTACTGCTCCACTTTTTTTTTTTTTTTTTACAGAGTTCTTCCTCACTGCGAGGATGCATATTTGCGATGCATTCCGCTTAGCCCTCTGAATTACGGATGAAGGGCTCAAAGCTGAGGCTCCAACTCCTGCTCTTGCAACCCTCAATACCATTTGTCGCATACTTTGTGCATTCAGTTTAAAAGCACTTTACTCCTTATTTGTCAAACATGCAGGGAAGTTCCAGATATGCCTTGCAAATATATATGCGTACAAACTGCTGATAGCCTTGCAGCAAAGGAGAACTTCACTACAGGGGAACATCCAGGTTCTATTTATAGGGTACGCGTGCTCAGGGACCCCCAGCTGGACAGGGCTGGTCTATCGGGATGACTCCTCGACCAGAAAGGACCTCCTTACCTCAGCGAGGCACCTGGCGACTTTTTTCACTCAGCTCAACTCCCGTCATCGTCTGCTCTCCACTCAGTAGCCGACATTAGAAATTCTCCACTTTCGCATCTACCGCGCCCAGCTGCATCGCGTCTCCCGCTCCTGGACTGACATTTCTCACCCAGAAGCTGTTCCCAGTCGGCCATTGCGTACGACCTTATGCGAGGCGGTGGAGTTTTCACGTGTTCAGTGGGAAGGCATTGGGCTCACCCTTGCCGCCGTCATTGGGCGAAATGGGAGTAGGAAAAGTCCCGACTGTACCCATCCCCCCCCCCCTCCCCCTCCCCCCAGATTCAGATGTATCCGGTACCATGAGATTATTGCAGGGACGACCACTTTTTTTTTTTTATTCAGGCGATTGATTATTTTTCAGTTAACAAAGATAAAGCTGTAATCTTAATGATGGACGAGGAAAAACATTTGATTTGTAGACTGGCAGGCCCTGTTTTTTATTTGAGGGAAGTTTGGCTTTCCATCCTACTTGATAGCAATGTTGAAGAAAGTATATAAGGGAGCTGTAGCAAAGGTAATTATTAACGCGAAACAGGTGGGAGAGGTGGTGATAAGCAGTGGCACCCAACAGGGATGCCCATTATCCCCACTCCTATTCTCTCTCTTCATTAAGCCACTCGTGGTTAAAATACATTCTAATCCATCAATTGTAGCCTCTATAACGGGGATGGCAAAAATTCAACTTTTTGCTGATGATTTGATCTTATATCTGAAGGCCGAAAGGGCAAATATTTAGGGTGCGTTGCAGAAAATCTAGGCCTTTACAGGCCTGGTTGGTTATAAAGTCAACCAGTCCAAAACGGAGTTGCTTTTAACTCCACAGAGGCCCAGTTGCCAGCAGGGCTATGGACTTTGTCACAGCGACCCATAAGATATCTAGGGTTATCCTTAACAGCTGAATTTACTCAATTGTTTCACATTAATTATGGGAATACCCTTATACAGGCAAAAAGGCTTTTAGAGAGGTGGACGTTTTTACCCCTGACATTAGTGGGTCGAATTTCACTAGTTAAAATGTCAATACTCCCCTTGTTTGTATTCTTGTTTCTGAACCTCCCTTTGAAAATCCCAATTTCATATTTTAAGGAATTGGACAAGAATATCCGGGAATTTGTATGGGCAAAGAAACCAGCTAGGGTAAAACTCTCTATACTTCAATTAGACATAAAGCAGGGGGGCTAGCATTACCCCTCTTTCCCACATATTACCAAGCCTCTTTGGTTTAGCCAGGCAATAAAATTAGCAGCACCTTCATCGAAATACCATAATTTTATTTTTAATGATACTTTAAAAGAAAGTGCAATCAAATTACCACTTTTTCTTTGGTCATCGAAACTACCTAAGAAAACAAGGTAAAAGGTCATAACGGCAATAGCAATACGTACCCAGCGATTCTATAAAGCATATAATGTTCCGGCTTGCCATGCACTTACCGCTCCCCAAGACTGTGGGATGTCTGGCTTACAGCTTCCACAAGGGCTTTTGCAGTCCTGGAGCAATCTAGGTTTTCTGAAGCAATGTGATTTTTATAATTTTACCAACTTGATAACATGGGAATCATTTTTACGGCAAATTGGTAGCCAAAATCAATTTTTATGGTTACGTTTTGTCCAAATAACAAGCTTCCTTAAAAATAATTCTATAATGATTAATGATGTAGCAAGAACAATAATAAGGGGGATTAATGATATGAAATTGTGTGGTATAGGAAACTGGTATCGGTTTCTCTGCCAGGGTGTGAATAATAAGCTTATTTAGGCGATGCTTCCAAACATGTTGCAGGAAACGGGCTGTAGGTTTAACATTAAAGAATGGCAACTACTGAGTGAGATTGGTCATAAAGCCGCGAGAGCGGCTAATTTTAAGAGAATGACTTTTCTATCTAGATGGTTGACATAATATACGCCTCTTAGACTGCATACAATGTTCCCATCTACTCAGAATCAATTTTTCAGATGTAAGATGGATGGGGCGGGTGGGTGGGTACATTTATTTTTTACATGCCCTAGACTACAGCACTTTTGGGTGGAGGATTTTAAGTTTATTAGTCATTGCATGTCATCGGTTATCCTTCCATCAACGTTGTTGGCCCTATTTGGGTTCTCTCATGTAGGGTTACAGCTAACAAAATATCGGCAATATTTTATTTTCATTGCAGTTGCGGTAGCGGTAGCTAGGTCCTTGCTGCTGCAGAATTGGAAATCATCTAACGTACCGACAATAGGACAGTGGCTTTCTAAGTTGGACCGGACCCATCAGTTTGAGGAGACATATGCAAATAGGGTAGGGGCACTCCGTAGATTCAAGGCCACGTGGGTGGACTACTCTTCTGTTTCTTCTTCAGTATGAGAATGGTAAAACTCCACTATTGGTTGAAAAGGGTAATGCTGCTTTACAGATCTAAGTAGTGGTTCTATGCATCTTTATTGTCACTATGGTTTTTTCTTTTTTTAATGGAATTATTGCACTATGTGATTGGATAAAACGATGTTAGGTGTTGCTAATATGTGAAATATGAGTTTATGGTATTTGGTGTTAGATGAACTTGACGATTACTTTTTATGAAATGTTTTTATCTGCCTTATACTTGTATTTTGATCAGTAATGTATGCATATCTTTTGTATGACCTTTCTCTTTTTCTTGCTCAAAACTATTTCTATGTTTTCTTTTTTTTAAAGACTGCTAGTGTTCTGTTTACTGATTTTTACAGATAAATATATATACAGTAACAGTCTATTTTTCGGTGTTTATTTTTAATTATGGAAAAAACTAAAATTGTTTTTTCAAATGATTCAACTGTGCAGACTGAAAGGCAGGGAGCTAACGCAGGAAAAAAAGAGAAAAGGAGGTGGAAGGTGGTCCTAATAAAGTTTTAATCGGATGGAAGTGTCCATGTTTTTCTGCTACAATGCCGTTGTTTTCATATGAACACTGTGTATGAGCTTATTATAGCACCAATCGGGTATCAAAGTGAGATAGTACTTCTATTACCTTAAACAAATGTGAAACTATATTAGTTGTGTTCATTGTTTCACAAAAATCAAAGAAAATATGGATAAATGCAGATAAAATGAGCATAATTTACTATGGATGCATGCAGAAGTAATTGTCTTAATAAAATTAACATCATAAAACCCGCTGCCCTTATTAAGACCTACTTCATTTATATTTAACTGCTGCTAGGGGACTGCGATTTGGTTAAACAGTTTGGTTAAACAGTTTTATAGCAAAGTGGGAATGTGGCCAGCTGAATCAGCTCAGCAGAGGCATTGTCCTAGGCAGGCTGGGAACCTGTTCCCTGGGTTTTTCAGTGGCTGGTCTTCTCTGAGCCATGATAAAAAAATAATAGAAGTGGGCTGCGGGTGCCCAGCCATCCAATTAAACTTGAAACATGGCTCTTATGCAGAACCTGGGCTCACACTTCCAAAGTAGAATATTGTTTATCCAGTATTGGGGTTTCTTCCATAGATTCACATGCCTGAATCCTTCCCTGTCGCCAAGGCGGGAGTCCCGCGGTAAATACAAAAGTAATGCCAAAAGTAAATAACAGTAGTAGGCTAAAAGAAAAAGCCTAAGGCCTACATCTTAGTAGCCTATCTACGTCATTATAGTAAAAAGGAACCAAAAATTGGTTCCAACCAATCAGCTACGAGCACCCTCTAGCACCTTCCCAGCAGAGCCAGTTCTCCTCAGATTTTTACCGCATGTCGTGTGGAAGGGAGTCTCTCTGAGTGCCACTCAGTTCTTCTAATTTTTCTTCAGAATGTCTGACAAGAAAGCTCTTTTCAAACCTTGCAGGACCTGTGATAAAAAGAGGGTCCATGTGGATGACCAACATAAGGACTGGATTTATTGCCTTTATCCCAAGCATGAGGGAATAAAATGCAAGATCTGCCATACCTTCCCTACCAAGACCCTTAGGGATAGAGAGGCAAGACTGCTCTTGTGACTCAAATCTTCTTCGGCTGAAGAGGATGACAGAGCGTCTACTTCCAGCAAAAGAGCCAGATCCCATGACAGTGAGGGAAGAAAACACTTGAAATCATCCCATGATGTTTTTGATCTTTAACAGAGGTCACCAAAACTTTCCTCTGGGTCAACGCTGTCATCCACAGCAGGCAAGGAATCAAAAAAGGCATCTACTTCAAAAACTGTAAGTAAAAGCCATATTAAATCTGTCACGGTGACTACTTCGTCTACTATCTCTGTGACTTCTTCTGCTGCCTCATCATCTATGGCTACTATTTCAACTACGTCCATTCAATCACCAATTCTGTCTACAAGAATCTCTTTCTCTACCAAGAAACCAGTTCTTTAGGAGTCGTCGATGAGAATGTCGAAATCACCGTCGGCGACCACATCAACGTCGAGCTCATCGACAGTACCGTCGACGAAGTCTCCGCCGCCGACGAAGATCTCATCGTCGACGAAATCCACGCCGTCTGCCTCGTAGACAAAGCCGTCGACATCGACGGAAACATTGAAGAACCGTCGACGACGATCCCGTTGACGAAGAGCCCATCAACTACGGATTTACCTACTCAATTTACAGTTTCTGCTGGGCTAGCTCTACCTGCGCAGTCAACGCCTAGGTCATCAGATCTTTACCAACTTAAGACTTTTCAAAGACAACAAGATTACAGCAAGGTCTCACCACTTATGCCTTCACATCTCCTAGACACTTCCACTGAAGATGATGACTATGAGGATGAAGATGATGAAAGAACCTTTGGTACAGCTCACCATCCTTCTGAATTAAATATCAAGTGTCAGGATGACAATGATGATGACGACTACCAAGAGCAATATTATCAAGAAGATATTATTGTTCCACATCATAGATTCCATCATCTGGAAGGACGCCAGAGGGAAATGAGTCCCCTCCCTCCAACGCTCATTCAGGATTTACAAGCCATGCTGGCGGATTACCGACAGAGGTTTCCCCCACAGCAGGCAGTTCCAGAGAACCCACCCATACCAGCGGTGGTTTCTGTTCCATTGACTCCACCTGAAGTTCCTGTTACACCTGCCCCTCCTTCAGGTCAAGCGGAAGGGTTGCAAGATGACACTATCTCCTCCTCCGAAGGGGTTGAAGAGGGTGTATTACCTGACAATACTAATATTCCGGATCCCTGGGATGACTACGTAATTCCAATGTCTTCTCCGCCTCTTCCTCTGCCGTCTGATTCTCCACCTGAGGTCATCGGGATCCTCCATAATTTAATGCGACGGGCTGCAGCCAAATTTCAACTGCCAGTAACAGTCGAACAGACAGAATGTTTCCTTCATGATTTCAAGGAAGAGTCCAGGAAAATCACGAGAGCTGTGCCTATAATAGACTATATTTGGAATGAAGGGGTTAAAATCATGCAGACGCCTGCATCTATTCCGGCGGTACTTCAGCACCTAGAGAAAAAATATCGTGCCCCTGCCTACAGCCCATCTTGCCTCATTGGTCACCCGCGACCAGATTCGGTTATTTCACAGGCCGCCCAACAGCGATCTAAGAATCCTGCAACACCTATCACCACACCACCTGAGAAGGAAGGACGTCGTCTGGACCTTATAGGCAAAAAATGATCTACCATGGCAGCGGCCTCTATCAGAGCTGCCAATTTTCTAGCCATTATCGGACGTTATGACCGTCAAATGTGGTCAGACATGGCATGTTTCATTGACCTCATTCCAGAAGACCGTAGGCAAGAGGCAAGAAAGATTCTGCTGTAAGGGGAACGTGCCGCATCGGAAACTATAGATTGCGCTTTGGACATCGTAAACACCAACTTCCGTCAGCTTACAGGAGCGGCAGTGCTTCGACGCCAGGGATGGCTTAAGGCCACCACTTTCAGACCTGAGGTACAAACAAAGATTCTGGACATGGCCTATGACAGAGAGTCTTTGTTCGGTAAGCACATTGATGACGCCCTCTTAGCCATAAAGCTTGACACGGATACCGCACGATCATTGGGCACCCTTCAGTACAGGTGCGGAAATTTCAGAGGAGCAAGAGGGCGTAGTTTTTCATCAAGAGGAGGATACCAAAGCCAGCAGAACAGGCAGTATCAATCCCACTATAGACAGCCCTACAGCCAGTCCTCATACCGCCAATCGTCCACAGCTAGTTTCTCTCGTCAAGGTGGTCGGAAGAGATCTCAAAATCAAGGCAGAGACAATAGCCGGAAGCAGTGATCTCCACAGGGCGCCAGCCATATTACCCTCCTTACCCGTGGGATCGAAGATTTCAGCTTTTATTCACAAGTGGCAAGAAATCACGTCAGATCGATGGGTTCTAGAACTAGTAACCAACGGCCACACCCTCGAATTCATCAAACAGCCACCTACTACTCTGCCCAGGGGTCCCCCTCGTCTTCACTTATTATTCAAGGAAGCCTTTACGATGCTCCTCAAAAAATGCCGTAGAGAAGGTTCCATCATTTCAGAAAGGAACAGGTTTCTATTCTCGTTTCTTCCTGATCAAAAAGAAGTCAGGGGAATGGCGACCAATTTTAGACCTCCGCAAGCTAAACAAATTCCTCAAGAGACAAAGTTTCCGAATGGTCACGCTTGCCGAGATTTTATGGCTTCTCTGGATATGGAAGACGCTTACTTCCTCATACCTATACACCCCAAAATTGCAAATATCTTCGCTTTACAGTGCTCCCTTTTGGGCTGAAATTGGCTTCAAGAATCTTCACGAAGTGCTTGGCACCAGTAGCAGCAGCATTGAGATCTCGAGGAATACAAGTATTCCCTTATTTAGACGATTGGCTGATCAAAGGTCCTTCAGAACAAGAAACCAAGGTTGCCACAGAAGAATGTTTACATCTATTCGCTTCTCTGGGACTGACCCTCAACGAGAGCAAATCACAGTTACGCCCTCTCTAAGTCGTTTTTTTTCTCGGACCACGGTTAGACACGGTCCAGTGCACAGCATTCTTGTCGAACGACCGCCAGCTGCGTCTTCAGAAGTTGGCAAAGTTAATTGCAAAAAGAAAGTCCGTTTCAGTCCGAATGTTTGCTTCGCTCCTCGGAATGTGCTCTTCAGCGATACATCTCATACCCTTAGCACGGCTCAAAATGAGACCTCTTCAGGAGGAACTGCACCTTCAATGGAAACAGGCCATGGGTTCGTTCGATGATACTATCAGGATCACACAGCGCATGATAAATTCTCTACATTGGTGGTCACAGACAAAGAATTTAACCCAAGGCCTCACTTTCCTACAGACCATTCAAGACTTCGTTTTAACGACCGATGCCTCCATGGAAGGATGGAGAGGTCATCTGCAGGATTTGCAGATTCAAGGAAGCTGGTCTCAAGTTCAAAGACAACAGCATATCAACAGACTGGAGCTTTGCGCCATCTTTCTGTCTCTGCAAGCGTTTCTCCCCAGGATCGCGGGTTCCTCTGTACTGGTCCGTACCGACAATACGACCACCATGTATTGCATCAACAAGCTGGGAGGAACAAAATCAGCTACGCTCTCGAAGGAGGCTCAGGAATTGTGGGAGTGGGTCACATTCCACAAAATAACACAGAGTCGAACATGTCAGGGTCTCCACAATACCCTGGCGGATACGCTGAGCAGGTCTCTATCGGACTGTCACGAGTGGGAGCTAGAGCAGGAGCAAGCGAACAGTGGGGCAGACCTGCTCTGGACCTATTCGCAACGAGGGAGAACAAGAAATGCCGATATTATGCCAGCAGGTTTCCTCAACAGGGATCAAGAGGGAATGCCCTGTCCATGCGATGGTCAGGGATTTGTGCTCACGCTTTTCCACCAATACCATTGATTCCGAAGGTGCTCCGCAAGATGAAGCTGGAGGGTTGCCGTTTAATACTGATTGCACCCCATTGGCCATGGCAATATTGGTTCCAGGAACTTCTCCTATTGTCTCAAGACAGGCCCATTCGCCTTCTTCCAACGGCTACAATGTTATCGAGGGACAGAGGGCAATTACTTCATCCGGACCCGCAGTCCCTGCACTTGCACGCATGGCTCCTGATTTCTTAGAGTTCAAGGACCTCAACATTTCACAGGACTGTTGTGATATTTTGGCCAAATCCCTTGCCCAGAGCACAGTCAAGACTTATCGCCTCAAATGGAAGCGATTTTGCTACTGGTGCGCGGTGAATAATATTCATCCAATTCAAGCTCCTGCAGAACAAATACTCCCGAATCTGCTTTCTCTTGCCAAGTCTGGGCTTACTTTTTCATCAGTCAAAGTCCATCTTGCTGCTCTTTCCAGATTCAGGAAGTGCTCAAAACTTCCCTCTCTTTGCTCGTCTTTACTTGTCAAACATTCCATGAAAGGACTTTTCCGAGCTTTCCTTCCAGTGCGAGCACCCCCTCCAGAGTGGGAACTCAACACAGTGTTAACGCAATTAATGAAGCATCCATTTGAACCCATCCATTTGAACCGATCCATAAAGCGGATCTCAAATTCCTCACTTGGAAGGTCGCCCTTTTATTGGCTCTTACCTCTGCAAGAAGGGTTTGTGAGATCCAAGCTTTCACTATCAAGAAGCCCTTTTTGCAGTTTACTCGTGACTACGTAATCCTTCGAACAAATCCCAAGTTCATCCCTAAGGTACCAACACATTTTCACTTGAATGAACCGGTAAGATTAAAAACATTCTTTCCGGATCCATTCACTCCAGCTGAAAGAGCATTACACTCCCTGGATATTAAGCGCTGTTTAAAATTCTATCTTCAGAAAACTAAAGACATCAGAGGTCTAACCAGCTGTTCGTGGCCTATGGTCACGCAACTCTTGGGAATGTAGTAACAAAGGCAACTATAGCCAGATGGCACCTGCTATTAATTTCTGCCATGACAAGGCTAATATGCCTTTGCAGAGGAAAGTCAAGGCTCATTCGACAAGAACTATTTCATTTTCTACAGCTTTGTTTGCTTGAGTGACTCTGGAAAATATCTGTCGTGCTGCGACATGGAAAAATGTCCACACGTTCACGAAACATTAGTGTCTTCAATCTTCGCATCAAGAAGATTCAGCAGTTGGACAGGCTGTTCTACGCCGTCTTTCATTAAGGTCAGATTCAGTTACTTTTCTCTTTTATGTATTAATCCATTACTTTTAATATTTATGCAAATATACAGGCTGATATGTCTAAAATCTTAACTATTTCTATATACTTATAGATATATTTGCTTGTTAAAGGATTGTTAAAAAGAAAGATCTATATGATGTTTTCAACATTTGTGGATGCTATTTGGGAGTTTACGAGCACGTGTCTCCCACCATCCGCAAACGACAGTATATTGGTATACTGCTTGCTACTCTGATTCAGACATGTGAATCTATGAAAGATACCCCAATACTGGATAAGAATACCTGTAACTACAGTTATCCAGTATTGGTATCTTTCATAGATTCACATGCACCCACCCTCCTCCCCGACGAGACAGTTCTCTATAATCTGGCATACTTACTTCTCACTTGTGCTATGCAAATCTGAGGAGAACTGCCTCTGCTGGGAAGGTTCTAGAGGGTGCTGGTAGCTGATTGGTTGGAACCAATTTTTGATTCTTTTTACTATAATGACGTAGATAGGCTACTAAGATGTAGGCCTTAGTCTTTTTCTTTTAGCCTACTACTGTTATTTACTTTTGGCACTACTTTTGTATTTGCCGTGGGACTCCCGTCTCGGCAACGGGGAATGATTCAGGCATGTGAATCTATAAAAGATACCAATACTGGATAATTGTAGTTACAGGTAAGTAACTTGTTTTCTTCCTTTGCATGGGCTTTAGTGCCCAGTTTCCCTCTCTTTCCACCCTGGTAAAATTAGGAACATTCGCTGCAGAAGAACCATGATCTTTATAAAGGATTGTGACGAGATATCTTACATTCTGGAAGACAGGCTTTGATCCCATACTTTGATGTACATGCAACACATGTTTTGTTAGCCAATCTACTTTGAAATTTTGAGGTAAATACTTTGTAAAATCTTCACACAGTTTTTCTTTTTCCTTGACAGGGATGAGGCAGAAATGGAATACCTGAAAATTGCACAGGACACAGAGATGTATGGTGTTAATTATTTCCTTATCCGGGTAGGTGTTGGGCAGAAGAGGTCTCTTATGGGTAACCTGGTAATTTCTGAATCTTGAATCACTTTGAAATTTATTTCAGGTATTTTTGACCATTTTATGGAAATTCTGAGTTTAATCGCATAATTCCTTTCAATAGTTTTTAATAAACTCTTGTTTTTATGGGGAAGACAAAGTAGCCCTTCTCCCTTTACACATATTATCACTCTCTCTATGTTTTAATTAAATGTTTACTTTCCTTCCCGTTGCTTACCTGAACACTTTCAGTTATTTTTGCAGTTCGTGATACTGTTTTTGTTTCGGAGGTCATTACCCCAAAATTTTGTTTCCCCGAGTTAATTCACATCGAAAAACTCACTTTACCTTTAATGTCATTGGATGTTTCTGGTTGAGCATTGAAAGAGTACAAGTCAAATGATAAAATGAGAGCATTCTGGAAGATGTTCTAACCGCAGATTCCTCACCTTCAGACTATCCCTAGATGCCAGTCTGGATCCAGAGAATCCTTTAGCAGTGCCCCCGCGTGCCAGTAGATACTCTACGGTGACACAATACTTGCTGGTACAAACTCCATCATGGACTTCTACACCGAGGCCAAAGTCCACGCCACTTCCTTTGGTACCAAGAAGCCTCTGCTGGTGACAGTTCGATCCTGACCCCAAACTGACTTCGGCCCTGTTCAGGGGATATGTTCCGCTGTGAAATTACAAAAGCGCAACTGATGGTTATACAGCCAGATTCCAATCCAGTATCTGCTGCCTGACGCTGGTACTAGTGGAAGGATTTACCCTGTTTTTCGTTCTGACTGGGACCTTGATGATGAGGAGGTGGATTTCTGGCTCCTCCCCCGCTCATTATACTTTGGACTCCTTATGTGCAGCATTACAAAATGCCAATTGGCTAGACACATTTCCTTAAACTGAACTGGACTCGCCACTAGTGCACTTTATTTGCAGTGGTGGTTCGGAGAGCAGATCAAGCACTTGAACTGTAGTTGCATACTACTGAAACAAAGACAAATGCATTGAGTGAGATTCTTTGGCCATGGCTGACTTCATCCTAGTCATTATTGCAATTTTATGAAGCTGCTACTGATACTCTTTTAGCTACATGGTCTAAGCCATGCTCATCCTTGCCAGTCAGTTGACCTGTGGCTAAGTGGCATAAATTGGTCCCATCCGGTGACCTGGACTTCTTAACTAAACACCCAACACAGGATAGCCTGATTGTTCAAGCTAGTCTAATCCAAACTCCTGTCCGACTACACCCCCCTGTATAGCAAATCTAAGAACATTGTTGTTATCAGAAAGTGAAAGTTTTCTTTAGCCAATCTAGCACTCAGATCCATAAAGCAGGTTGCTTTCTGGGAAGTACACCCACGCACCCTGGGACATAGCAGGTGACATCATTCTGGCCATCCCAGAAGACCTCGGGGCCTCACAAGCCCAAGCAATACAGGATGATGAGGATGCGTCCTAGTATGTACTCCGAGGAGGCCTCAGCACTACAGATTTCATCTGCAGATCTGTTGCACCAATGTTGTACTTGGGATGCATGCTTGGATGCTATAAACTGTGTCTTCTGGGGACTTGCAAGCTTCTTTAATATATATGCTTTTTGGTTTCAGGCTATTTGGATAAAAGGTTGATTTGGTGCTAGAACTATTCAAGAATAGTCATGCCACTGCACAATCTTTGGGGCCATTGCTACCAGTTACGTAATCACCCTATTTCATAACAAGAAAGCTGGCACTATTTTAGGGAACTAGCTTACAGCCAATGCCAGTTCTCCCAACCTATATACGGCAGCAATCTATTCCTGCGGCTGTGGATGTGGCACTGACAGAAACCAGGATGCAGAATACAACGTTTCCATACAACATTTCCTCCATGGCAGATCATTCATCATATGGGACAGGTGGTTCGACAAATAGTTCCAGGGGCCTGTGCCCTGCCATTCATCTCTTTGCCCACCACGCAGTCCGCCCACTGTGGAGGATCAATTTGCAATCCTGATACAGGAAGTCAGCCTCCTGTTGCCCAAGGGTGCCATTGAGCGGGTATCGTACTTGGAGATGGTAGAGGATGCTACCCACATTATGCCATTTTTTTAAAGCAGGACAGAGACCTCGGGCCTATTTTGGTCCTCCACTCCCTCAACGCCTTTCTGAGGAAGGAGTGGTCCAAAATGGTCACTCAGATCTCATCACCCAAGAGACTGAATGGGGCCCTTGGACTAGCAGGATGCTTTTTTCGATATACCCATCTTGCAGTCCCACAGGCCTTACCTGCAGCTCTAAGTGGGATAAGCACGCTTTCAATTTAGCATGCTTAGTTTCAGCCTTACCTCGGTCCCTCGAATATTCATGATGTTGATGGCAGTGGTTACTGCCCATCTTCTGAGGTGGGGAGTAGAGTTATTGCCATACCTAAATGACTGCAGCCGGAGCCCGACTTTAGCAACCAGTCAGTCGTGCACCGCCTCCAGATGACTGCCAAACTCCTGACATCATTGGGTTTCAACATCAACCTGTAGATGCCCTGATGAGCCCCATGCAAAGACTTTCCATTTATAAGGGCAGTTCTGGACACTGTGCCATTCAGAGCCTTTTCATGCAGTGAATACTGGAAATTCAGGATATGATGCCTCGGTTATGTGTTTAATCTATGGTCTTGGTGAGGATGGGTCTGAGGATTCTTGATTTCCTGGCTTTGTTCAGCCTTCTCATTCCGAATGCGAGGTGGCACATGGGGGCCATACACTGGAACCTCAGATCCAAGTTGGTCCAGCTTCAGGATTTGCTCTCTGACTCCTTTCAGATCTCAAGGGTTGAAGTACAACGATGGATGTTGTGCCAGACGGATGCCAACTCCACCTATTGCGGGTCACTCTCCCTCCTCCATTCAGGGTTCACAGTATTGACAGACCAGTCTTTGCTGGGTGGGGGCCATTAAGGAGAGGCAAAGATCAAAGGTCTCTGGTGTCTGGCAAAAAGTCGGATCCCTATCAGGCTTTTGGAGCATTGGGCGATCAATCTGTTTCTGAAAGCTTTTCCTACCACCCATCAAAGGGAGGCTAGGGCAGGTCCTCATGGATAACACAACATCTATTTGGTATTGCAATAAGCAGGGCAGAGTGGGGTCCTGGATTCTGTGTTGGAGGTGCTATATCTTTGGTGGTGGCTGGATTGGCAGAACCTTTTTCAGGTCACCAACTACATGGTGGGGTCTCTGAATGCCAGAGCGGATGAACTGAGCAGGCTTGTCTGGCAAAGCACAAGTGGGATCTTCATCCAAATGTGGCAGAGCAGTGGGGTGCTCACTGACTGTTCTCCACTGTTGAACGTGCAGTGTCATTAGTCATTTGAGATTCCGCCAATACAATCACTAGGAGATGCATTCTGGCTGGAATGGAAGAAAGGGCTCCTGCACACATTTCCAAAGCTTCCTATCTTGCATCTAGTTCTGAGGAAGATCAAAACAGACTGGGCCCAAGTTATTCTTATCAGCCTGTACAGGGCCAGGAAAGTGTGTTCCCCATTGTTCTCGAGCCGGAAATTTGTCCTCTGATCAAGCTTCCACTTCGGGGGTGGGGGGGGGGGGGGAGAACCTTCTTTCTCAGCAAAAGGGGAGCGGCCTGCATCCGAGTCTCCACAACCTACACCTCCACATGTGGAGATTAAGCAGCAGCACCAGAATGCATGATTGATGTAATCTTGCAATCAAATTCCCGTCCACTAACTCAATCTAATCTGGGCGTTCCGTCAATTTTGTTGCTGAATGTGGTGCCCGAAGCACAGACCCCTTACATGCCAAACTTTCTAATGTTCTGTTGTGTCTTCTTTCATAAGCCTACTAAGGCCTTGCAGCGGGCCCAGTAAAAGGTTATTTATCTGCCCTTTCGACCTTTCTTTGTTTAATCAACCAGCCATCTTTGTTTAAGTCACTGGTTATGTGTTTTTATTAAATGTTTGACTTACATGTTACCCCTTAAGCCATCTGTTATGTTTCAATGAGTTGTGAACTTGATCTTGACATTTCTCAAGTGCCTGCCCTTCAGGCCTCCACACAGTTCCTTGTGCCTTGACACTTAAAACAGTCTGCCTCATTAAAACCATGCCAGCACACCACACTAGCGAACTTCAGGTGCTTTCAGCAAAACTGCCCTAAACCACCCTCTGTGCTGATAAATTGGTGCCAAGGACCGGGGTGGCCTTCCTACCAAAGTTTGTGACTCCCTTTCACGATGGCCAATCAGTCACTTTGACAGTGTTTTTTTGCCCTTCCTCACCCCTCGAAAGATGAAGAGAGCCTCTATTGCCTAGACTCTAGAAATGCACTGAGCTTTTAAATAGAACGCACAAAGGATATTGTGTGGGTGATCAGCACTACATGGGGTTTTATTGTACAAAGAATGGGAAGTTGGTGCAAAGGGGAACCCTGTCAAGTTTGATAGTCCTCTGTATCAAAATCTGCTTTGCACTGGCTAAGAAGCATCTCCCTGAAGGCCTGGGGCCTCATTCCACTATGGCCAAGGCCACTGCAACCACTTTGGTGCGAGGGGTGTCTGTTCTAGACGTCTGCCAGGCTGCGATATGGGCAGTGGGGCACATGTTGAGGAAACAATACTGCCTTGATGGTCTGGTCCAGCTGGAAGGCTACCATGCTTGCTTGGTTCTGCTGGACGTATTGGTCTGCGTTCACTTCCCAGACCCTCCCCCCTTTGGAGGTACTCCAATGGTATCTGTTCTAAAGATGATAAATCTGCTTTTGAATTATCCACCAGAAGAACAAGTTACACCGGTAATGCTCTTTCTGGTAGATTCTCTATTGAACCGCAGATTCCTCACTGCCTCACTCGTCCCCATTCTGTGGAGTGTCCTCTTTTATATCTAAAAATGGCCCAAATTAGAGCTTCAGCACACTGCCAATTTGATGTCAGTGCGCAGGGTTGGTGCGTATATGCAGCTCTGCTGTGTCACTTCTCATGTGATACCGGTCTTCCCTCAAAGCCAAACTGCGTCACTTACCAGGGCACAGGAGTATTGCTAATTAGTTCTTCAGAACCATCCTGGTGCCTGAGGATATTCTAGAGGTGAGGAATCTGCGAGTAGATAGAGAATCTGCCAGAAGGAGCGTTATCAAAGGTAAATAACTGGTTCATTTGGTCCTCAGAGAGAAAACCTGGCACCTGTTGCAGATACACAGCCATATACCATTGTTTATGCCACAGCCTGGATCCTGTCACTGTGTTAGGCTGGAGAACCAGCTGCTAGTTAATGATAATAATGTCTTCTGCTCATACATAGTAGGAAGTCTTACTGTACATCCCAATTCTTAAAGACAATACTGCTGTCCCATCTGTGAATATTCATATTGTTAGAAATGGAGGTCTCAGTGGCGTAACAAGTGGGTTATTGCGCCCTGGGCGGCATGAGTTTTGGGGGCAGCGGCCCACGCGCTTACCTGTGGCTGTGCGGGGCAGCTGTTGCGGTGGGAATCGCCAGGACCTACACCTCCGCTCTTACATGCTCACCCCCTTGGTAGCTTGGCACGAGCAGTTAGGCTTATGTCAGAGGCAATGTGTAAAGCATTTGCTCATAACACACAGTAATACAGTGAAAACCCTGCAAAAGGACACCACACCAATTTTAGAAAAATAACCAATATTTGTCTGTGCAAATAAGACCAAAATGATAAAATACCAACCTATTGTAATCCAAATTATGCACTATGCAAGAATGCCTCAAAAATTTAGTTTCTTGAAGTCGGTAGCTCCGTCCGGGGCTACCGCAGTGCTGAAAACAGAATCCAATAGTTCTAGCCGATCTCGTTGGTGCGGACCGGCGTCTGTGTCAACAGACTCTTAAACAGTATCTTAGGTTGCAGCCGATCGCATTGGTGCAGGCCGGTCACGGCAACCGACGCGGTTGCGATGTAAAGCGTATGGGTGCGGTGCCCACTAGTCGCAGTGCAGGCAGCAGCTCAGTGACAGTCGTCCAGCGGCATCTATGAGACCAGGGCTGCGGTGCGAAGTGGGGTGGTGCTTGTTGCAGTGCTGACAGGTCACTGTGCAAGCGTCTGATGGGAGCTGGCGTCGGTCCCAGGTTGCGGTGTTTGACAGGGCGGTGTGTCGTGTGACTTACGAGCGGTGCCCCTAAACCACGGTGGAGGCACTCGTGTCGAGTTCGGCGTGCAGCGACATTGTCGGTGAGACCAGGGCGGCGGAATGAAGCGAGGCGGTGCAGAGTGCAGTGCTTCCAGGTCGCGGTGCAAGCAGCGGCTCGGTGGTGGTCATCGGTGAGACCAGGGTTGTGGTGCGAAGTGCTGCAGTGCCCCTTGCGGTGCCTTCAGGTCACGGATCCAGCAGCGGTGTCGGTGACTGTGTCAGCTGCTGTTCCCCTCTGTGGCAACTGAAAGCCACGGTTCCAGAGGTGGTACCCAGAGGTAAGTGAAGTCTTTGCTGTCCCTGAAACTTCGTGAACAGGAGGCCAGCTCTGTTTCAAGCCCTTGGAGATACTCAGCAACAAGTGAAGAAGGTTCAGTCCAGTCCTTTCACTGCCCAAGGCAGAAGCAGCAACTGCAGGCCAACCCAGCAAAGCAACAACACAGCAAAGGGGCAGTACTCCTCCTGGCAGTTCTTCCAGCTCTTCTTCTTGGCAGGTCCCTTGATCCAAGCGAGTTCTAAAGTTCTGGGGTCTGGGCCCCAATATTTATACTCAGTTTCTCTTTGTTCTCTTGGGCAGAGAGTGTCTGTGCCCAATCCAAACCAGTTTGGTCCTCCCTGGCCCAGCTTCCTGGCAGGAGGTGGGGACAGCATTGTCCAAGGCAGACCAGACCCATTCAGGTGCAAGGAAATCACCTCCCACTACTCTGAATGCAGCCCAGGTCTATTCAGCTCAGCCCTGACTCACCCAGGAAAGACAGGACACACCTCAACCGACAACCCACCAGAGGCACACAGGATGGTAAGCAAGAAAATACCTACTTCTAGAAGTGGTATTTTCAAACACAGAACATAAAAATCATCTTTACTAAAAGATGCATTTCTACATTCTGAGTTCAGGCATGCAAAACTCAATTTCTCTATCTTGTCTCAATGGGAAGATATAGTCGCAAAATGTTACCCAGTAGTAGTAGTATAAATCTTTATTCGGTTATAATGAAACAATAATAACCACAAAAGTACATACATAAAACATATCAACAAAAGTGTGCATTTTATAAAAGGCTCCTTATAAAAAAATTATTTACTCAAGGTTCACTCTATGTTTAAAAATACATTTTAAAAATGTGCTTACGCATTTCGTAGTCAGCGCGGAATTTAAAGATTGTAGATACAACATAGCAGGACGACATCTTCTAAAACCAAGGGTTCTCAACAACGGTATTAACCAGAGATTACGGTGGGGAGAATAGTATTTGCAAAACAATACAGTATGCATGGTTGTTTGCTCCGAGATCTCGTCACAAGGGCATAGCGGTAAACCCTCTTTCCAGTTTGGATTTTTGGGGAAGGCTACAAGCTTGTGAAAGAGATTCAATCTGAATCGTGTCAACAAGAAACGTTCAAATTGTGACTCAACGTACACCAGATACGGTTCCGTTTCCAAAGTGGTCATGACTATTAAAGAATGTTGAACAGATGTTTTTCTTATCTGGTTACTCAGCCGGGATTCTTCCATGTAGCTGAGGGCCTTTATTTTTAAATCATTCTTTGTTATTTCTGCAATTAATTCGGGGTTGATAAAATATTTTTTGAGGCCAAGATCTGTGAGGAAATTTTTCACATAAAGCAGCCACTCAATTTTCCCCATATGTTCTAGGGACATACAGTCGGCCACTATTTCTTTTGTGAATGAATTGTCCGTTGACGTCCAGATACGGCGCCACAACAAAAGAGGTTGGATCTTCGCCAGATCTTCTATATGGGGAATTCCGATTTCTGCATGGCAGGCATAGATCGATGCTTGCTTCGGTGCCATCAAAAGAAATCGGATAAATGTGTTCTCTGCTACCTGCAGAGCATTGGTATGTTTGTGACCCCAAAGGCCCGCCCCGTAGAGAGCAGTAGAATGGCACTTGGCTTTGTAAATGCGAATAAGCTCTGGTGGTGGTCTCTTTCCGAGCTTCTGGGAGAACTTTATAAGAGCGATTATTGCTCGCACAAGCTGGTGTTTGCGAGCTTCAATGGCTGCTTTCCAGTTGAGTTTGTCATCTATCATGACCCCAAGATATGGATATTGTGTGGTTGAGTCAATTCTCTCTTTATCCAGACAGATGGTGGTCCTTTCCCGTTTCTTTCCCTTTCCTGCCACCATAACATATGTTTTCTTAATGTTTATTTTAAGGTCCAGCCTAGCCATAAAGTTAGAATATCTGTCTAGAGCTTTCTGGAGCTCTCGCGGAGTGCGTGCCACTATTACAGCATCGTCTGCATATAGGAGCGCGGGGACGAGGCGATTTTTTTACTCGTGGGAGGTCCTGAGCCCCTCTCAACATCTCAGCTTCAAGACTGTTAGTATAGAGAGAAAATAGAAAGGGGGCCAGGACACAACCCTGCCTCACACCCCGCTCTACCCTGAAGGAGTCGGATAGTTCGCCCTGTGTTCCAAAACGAACCGTCGATGAGGCATTGGAATAGAGTGCACGGAGGAGGTATATTAGTCAGTCTATGCCCATATCTGCGAGCACTGACCAAAGTTTCGAGTGGGAAACGCAGTCGAATGCCGCAGAAAGATCCACATAGACCATGTATAACCTTCCTTGCTTTGCTGATACATATTTTCCCACCAATAGTGATAGGTTCAGTGCCTGTTCAATTGTTCCGAACCCCTCTCTAAATCCAAATTGGATATCAGATAGGATATTGTGATCATTTACCCATTCCTGGAGACGCTGGAGAACCACTCTACCCAGGATTTTCCCAAGCGAGTCCAGTAATGAGATTGGCCTATAGCAAGTCACATCGTCCCTATCTCCCTTCTTAAATATAGGGACCATAATCGAATGGGTCCAGGACTTAATTAACCCGCACTTCATTACTGCATCAAACACTCGTTTTAAAATTGGAGCCCATAAATCTAATTGAAACTTAAAAAAATCAACAGGTACGCCATCAGGACCGGGAGCTTTTCCGCGTTTACTTTTTTTGATAGCGTTTATAATTTCATTAATATCGAAGTTTAAAAAAATCGGGAATATACTATTTTGTGGGGTCTGTTCGCTTTCTTCTAATGGTTCAGTTTCTGATGTTTTCCCAAAAACTTTAGAAAAGTGATTTACCCATGTTGGGCCATCGATTGCTACCTCTATTATGGGCTGGTCGCTGGGATCGTTCAGAAAGGGGGTCTTTACGACTTTCCAGAACTGCTCGCTATTTCTACTCTGCGAGCTCTCATATAATTGGTCCCAGAGCGCTTTTTTCAATTCTTGTTTTCTGGTTTTACAAGCTAGTCGATAGGACCTCCTTAAAGTACGAATCTCCTCTTGATCCCTTACGGATTTTGTTAGTGCTTTCTTTAAGGCTTTATGCGCTGAAGTGCATTTATGGTCGAACCACCCTTTTTTCCCGCCCCTATACCCTTTCTTATTGCTTGTTAGAGAGTCCCTTGCTTTCTCCATGATTAGACCAAAATTGTGAAGAAGATCTTCTTCACTGGTGTCAGTGTCCAAGCACTTCACAATTGCGGGATATACCGCGTGGACTACCTTATTCGTTATGGCTGCTGGGTCTATCTTTCCCCAGCCTAAGGCATAACCATTTATTCTTGTAAGGTATATATTATTCTGGGTGAGAGCAGTCCTCATTAGTTGGGGTGTAAATTGCACCTGACCGATAACCAGTTCAAAGGCCAATGCTACATGATCACTTAGGGTGTTGGTTAATAGTCTGAAGCTCTGAGCCTTATTCTCAAGAGTTACTGAGACCAGTATATAATCGATCGTCGACTCCCATCCCCTACCCAAATATGTAGCCTGTGGTTTCCTGGTGGCAGTATTAGTTTCGTTTAAAATCACTAGACCAAGTTCTGACATTATTTCATTTAAAAGGTCTCCTACCTTGGTATGGCAGAAATGAATCATATTATTTTCTGTTTTTTCTGTCATGCCACAGATATTGATGTTTTTTTTGTCGCAGGGGTGGTGGTTAAAGTCGCCACACCACACGATGCTAGAGACATCTCGTCCTTGCGTCTTTTTAGTCAGAGTTGAAAGTTTATTGCGGATGGACCCAAGTAGATCTACTCTCTCACTTTCTGGTAGATTATCGTACATATTTACCAGAATTAATGTCCCGTTCTTCGGGAATGAGAGTTTCAGTGTCTGGTAGTTAGGAAATAGGCCAAGAAGCGTTATTTTTAATCCCATTATAGTATTTTTTATAAACACCGTCAAACCCCCCTTAGCCCTTCCGTGAGCACTTGCCACTGCCGGTGTGAAATAAGTTTTATAGCCTAGCAGGTGCTGTTCATTAACAGACCATGTCTCCTGTACGCAGATTATGTGATAGTTCTCGGCAAAGTCAAGCAGACTCCCGTTCGTTATTTTTGTACATAGGCCAGCAATATTCCATGACATGATATTTATTTTTAAGTCATTATTTGTACATTTATTTGTACGGGCTGCCTCTGCGACTGGTTGGTACTCTACGTCTCCCTTCTCCAGAACTTGATAAGCACAGGTATTCCCCTGAATAATAGTATTGGGTCCTCTAGACGATGTTAAGATGACTATTGGGTCGGGATTGCTACTTTCCGTTATTTGCGTTTCTGGGCTATTACTTCGAAGAACAGTGTCCTCGGATGTGTTTTGGTTTTCTATGATTGGTTTTTGTGGTCGAGCCTGTTCTACAGAAAGTCAATCTACATTTTCTAAATCAGTCAAGACTGAATAGCGATTTTGAGTCGGTAGATTAAACCTGGGAAATAATTCGGAATGGTAATTTTGAGGTAGATGATGAGATGGATGATTTGGGCGCTGAAATAAATGTTGATCGTTAGTCAAGCACTTCCCCATAGGGTACGAGTTAAATGAGTAGTTACGGAAATTTTGATGGGGAATTTGCTGGTCTACTTCTCTCCAAACTGGGAAGGGATTTCTTTCGGGATAGGATTTAGAGTGAGAAACCAATTCCCGTGGATAGAAGTAGTTGACATAATGCGTCGTAATAGCGTCCCCCCCTCTGGCTTGATACCAGTCTCCAATGCATCTCACAGCTCTGTGATCCCTAAAATTTATTATTATTGCGTCCCCCTTCTTTTCTTTAGGTCTAGTTCCCACCCAACTGGTGCGTCTCACCATTAAAATTTCCCCGTTTATGTCAGCGGGAAGTGGTCGGTTATGATTTAGCCAATAAATGATTTTATTTTTTAGAGCGTAGAAGTTCTCTCTCGTACCCTCTGCCAGTTCAGGTACCCCTGTCATAACAATGGTATACGGGGCTGATTCTGGGGGTAAATCCACCCTTCTACTTGGTGTAATATTCTCGAATTGAGTTGGCCTTGCATCTTTTCTATTAACCATGATGTCTTTTTCCTCCCTTCTTATTTCTTTATCTTTAAGTGGGGGGATGGTTTTACTTATATCAGTAATTTCATTGGGAGGTTTTTCCGCTGATTTCCCACCCAGGGCGGTGCTCAATTTCCTGTACGTGCCACTAGTTGATGGTTGTTCTGACACAGTGGGGTGGGGAATCACTAGAGCAGTGGTGCTGGTTTTATTCTGGTTTTTTAGTAGTTCAGAGAGGGTCAAATTATTCCCTTGAATTTGTTTGCCCAAGTCGTCTAAATGCAAACTTATTAATCTTGTCCTCTCTAAGAGAGGAAGAAGAAGAGACTTAATCAAAGTCTCAATTTTAGTGAATAAGTCACCCATTAAATCTTGATCAGCGGGAATTCCTATAGTGTTAGTGCTAGAGAAAAGGTTGTTTGACACTGCTGGACCATTGAGAACAGAGTGCTGCACGGGGGATCTAGTCTTCTTCTTCTTGGCTACATGCGTTTTAACGGGGGGGCCTCGTCTCTTTTTTGGGGTATGTCTAATCTCGTGGGTTTCTTTAGTCGACGGTAGGGAGATATCCAAGTTCGGTGAAACTGATAGCCTGGATGAAGTTAGGGTACTTATATGGTCCGACGAGATAGACACACCTGGGGAATTTGTTGGGAGGATTATTACTTCCTCATTTTCAGAGGTAGCGCCCATTCTCTCAGTTGTCACCCCTGGAGAGAGTACCTTCCCGATTGTTCCCAATGAGGAGCGTTTGCCAGTTAGCAAGTCAAGGGATAGGCGCTTTTCGGTATCCGCAATTTCTTTCTCCAGAACAGTAGTCACTCTTTTAAAGAATTGATCTATTGTGCCGGAGACAGGTCCCTTAGAGGTGTTGACAATTAGGGTCCGTGTTTTCCCTGCTTCTAAAGACATGGTAACTACCCGACCAGCAATAGTGCTGTAAATCAAACCCCAAAAACAAGTTCAGTTTGAAGTGTCAATACAGTACCAAAGATAGGAGGTGCAAAGGGCCGTAATTATAGGAGAGTATGACATTTACCACACAGTAGAGGTTAGTGTTGTGGCCCGTCCCGTCCTCAGACGCCCTCAGACGGCCTCAGACGGCCCGCTCTTTGCCCGGTCTTCGCCCTGGGCGCGTCCCGCTGGCGCGTGAGAGCGGGAGTCTTATAAAGTTGTAGGAGCAAAGAAAGAGGCGGGGCAGGGAAGAGGAGGCAGGTGTGCGAAGTAAACTAGCCGGCAGGCAGGCACCCTGGTCCTCGCAGTCCCGGTCTTGAAAGCCTCTCCAGCGTCCTCCCTGGAAACAGCACAGCGTCCATGCCACTCGGGCGAATCAGGCAGGGATCAGACCGGTTCCAAGATGCACAGGTCAGTGGCAGCGAGCGGCTCCCGCGCAGCGGGGGCCGCGAGAAGTAATATAGTGGCAGGAGGCGGGGCAGGGAAGAGGAGGCAGGTGTGCGAAGTAAACTAGCCGGCAGGCAGGCACCCTGGTCCTCGCAGTCCCGGTCTTGAAAGCCTCTCCAGCGTCCTCCCTGGAAACAGCACAGCGTCCACGCCACTCAGGCGAATCAGGCAGGGATCAGACCGGTTCCAAGATGCACAGGTCAGTGGCAGCGAGCGGCCCCCGCGCAGCGGGGGCCGCGAGAAGTAATATAGTGGCAGGAGGCGGGGCAGGGAAGAGGAGGCAGGTGTGCGAAGTAAACTAGCCGGGAGGCAGGCACCCTGGTCCTCGCAGTCCCGGTCTTGAAAGCCTCTCCAGCGTCCTCCCTGGAAACAGCACAGCGTCCACGCCACTCGGGCGAATCAGGCAGGGATCAGACCGGTTCCAAGATGCACAGGTCAGTGGCAGCGAGCGGCACCCCAGTAGTTCCCAATCTATTCAATGAGACAGATAGCCTCTCATAGTGAAAAACAAAATACACTGTATTTCACTATCAGGACATGCCACACCCACAAGTGCACGTCCTGCCTTTCAAATACACTGCACCCTCCCCATAGGGGTACCTTGGGTCTACCTTAGGGGTGCCTTACATGCAATAAAAGGTAAGGTTAGGGCTTGTCAAGTGGGTGCACTCACCAAATTGACATGGCGCTGACACTGCAGCGGCAGGTCTGAGGTACCTTTACATGGCTAAAAACAGGATAGCCTAAACATAAGGCACCTTGAATGTATGATGGCTGGCCTCTTGTCTGAGAAGGAACAATATGCTGTGTCGATTTTACAGTGCAAGAAGGCATTTGACACTATAATTTGGGTATATACATTGGGTTGCTGGAGCTAATGGGATTTGGCGCCGTATACTTGCAAGGACTTAAGTCACTATATTCGGACCTTACTGCCAGTTCAGAACAGGGTAGGAAATTGTGGATTGTTGGATCCTTGAGAGAGGGAGATTAGATAGTGATGTCTGCTTTCACCCCTAATTTTTTCAGTCGCTGTGTAATCTTTGGGCAGCTGATTGCGTTCTAGCCTATATAACTGCGACATGACAGTGCAAATAATTTCCATATATGAAGATGATACCCGTATCTATTTGAGAGACCCCGAAGGATCTGTCTTGCTACTTTTAGGAGAACAAACCCGGTTCTGGGATGTCTAATGTTTGCACACCAGCTACGATAAATCTAGAGTGTTGCCTGTTGGGATTAATCACTACCCAATGGTCAGTGTTCAGTGGTAGGCCTCATTGGAGGAACATGCGAGTGGGTTTCAGAGTTCAGTCAAATTCTGGGACACAAAATTCGGCCGGCGGGGGGTGGGTTAAAATTAGTGCATAACCATAAGCTAGGTAACTCACTGAAATATCTTTTAAGATGCTCAAAGGGGAAACGGCCACCCACGTTCCCAAGTATTTCTGTGGACACAAGGTCCCAAAAACCAAAGCGACAGTAAGTCTTAATCCTGAGCAAAACAATACGTAAATAATATTCAAGTGTTCATAGATTATGTGAATCCAGTTCTTCTTCTTTATTTTCTGGTTGTCATCACATCCAATAAGACAGATGGTACACAGGTGATTGGCAGCAATTGGTACTGTCAGTTGTTAGTTACAGCCTGACGGCGATCAAAATAACATTCATGTAGCCAACATGTGTTTCGTCATAGGGTCATCACCCATAGACCTCCTCAGGGCTACAACAATAACACAAAAATTGTATACTCAGTAAACATATTTGCATCAATACTGAGGTTAGTAGTAGGGGGGCGTGGCTGGCAGCCAACTAACATGGCCGCCGCCTAGAGAAGCTCCGGACCTTCACGGGATTCCCCAAACATCCGTCCACTTATCCATACCTGTATCTGACTACACTCATGCGTGACGACGTCGGAAGGAGACTGGCACTGATCGACCTGCCCGCGGTGGACGGCAGCCGCAAATCCACCGAGATCTGCCGTGGAGAGTGACTGCGGCCTACATGCAACGCCGAGACCGGGGCCCTCCAGTGATCCCTCAGCCCGGGAAACCGGAAGCAGGTCTTTCTTCCCACTGAGGACGCACAGGCGAAGCGCAGCTTGCTGCAGTGCCAACCGGTGATATACCTGACCGGCGAAGTCCTAATCTGGCCTGTGGGACCTCCAGAAGGCGTGCGCGAGACACTGCACGCCGGTCCCCCGCAGCGGACATTGCGACCTGACACGGCTCGACTGCACTAGGCCGCGAAAGGGTACGTGACCACGCAGATAACTAGTGCGCCGATGGCAATCCCTGATCCCCGGCGAGGCCCTACATCCCCTATCAGAGACAGTTTAAATCAACAAGTCACTGGGTGCACTAACGTGGCCCATCACCAGACGTGCTGCAGCCTGCTCCTAACCGGGGACGGCCCCAGCTGAGAATCCAGTTGAACTAAGAGGGAATAAAATCACACTGCCTGGGCACCAGGAAATAGCAATTTCCCCTCTTTTACCTATGGAGCTACCGTGAACCTGGGCCCAAAACACAAGTGAGCACTCACTGCACAACTGCTAGTGCTCACCCTGGATAATTGTGTACTTGCTGAACAACGAAGAAAAGGCACACGCTCGCCCGCACCAAAGACTAAGGGTGATAAGGAGTCCTAGTGACGCTGCCCCTTAGTACATTCCGTCTACGCCCCAAAGAACAGTGCAAGACCCTTGGGGTAGGAAACCTGAAAGGCCGCGTGCAACTGCTCTTTGCACAGGCAGACAGAGGTGAGTACTACCACCTAAATTGACGCCGACATCTAAATCCTAAGTGTACCTGGCACAATGAGAGGACGGGGTCAGCGCGTCACACATCAAACCAAATTAGATAAATACAGCTGCAATAAGCCAAACCAAGAGCTACCGGACCACGCTGCAATGTCCGTAGAAGAACGCATTGCAACAGAAAACAAAGAAGTCACGCTCTAAGATATACTCGTCCTTAGAGTCTAGAATAGACACTGTCGCCACTGAATTTACGTTAATCCGTGCTGATTTTCGCAAACGGAGTACAAGAGTGACAGACGTGGAAACGACGACAGCTAATCTTAGCGAAGACACTGCTTCCCTCAAACGACAAATGTCACACCTGGAAACAGAACACAAACCCATGGCGGTAAAACTGGACGATTATGAAGGCCGTTCCCGGCGCAATAATGTTTGTATCATAGGTGTGCCAGAAGGAACAGGAGGGCCTGCCATCGACCTATTTGTGGAAGATCTAATCAAGAACCACCTGTAGCCCAGAGGTCTCTCCAACTACTTCTCAGTCGAGAGAGCTCATCGCCTTCCAGGATGTAGGCCTAAACCAGGTGCGCCCCCTAGGCCTATACTAGCCCGAATTTTTACCTTTCGAGATCGTGACCTCATTTTGCAGACTGCCTGAGTGGCCCATCCGGTCAGATACTAACAGAGTACGATCTCCTTCTTTCCCGACTATACGGCCACAGTTGCAAAGCAGCAACGCAATTTTCTAGAAGTGAAGAAAGAACTGCGGGATCACAAGCTCAAATATTCCATGATGTTCCCCTCAAAGTTAAGAGTGGTAGCCAACGGGAAAATATGGTTCTTTACAACGCCGAGGGAGGCGCCAAGTCACTCACCCTGGTAGAGCCGGAAAGGAACATGGGCGACAAGCAACAGACGCACCACAGTCAGAACGATGATACGCAGCATCCGCGAGCAAGAGACCCGATGGGGAGGAATGACCGGCTGAAGGGACACCTCCCATTAAAGAAGAGCAGTGCCAGATACAAAATGTCAAAGAGTCAAGTGTCCATGAACAATACTGATGGAACGACAAGATCATCGACAGAAGGCCTAGAAAGTAAAAGACAACCGACCAAATATGCACAGATATTTATAGCCACCTCATCACCGCCCGGTGGCACTTTCAGACGGGCCCTTGGCTGTGATCAGGAAGAAGCCATAGTGATCGAACTTACCACTGAGGATTCGTGAACAACTGAACAGATAATGTATAACATGCAAGGGGATATTCTGGGAAGGGTACTGGGATGGTCTCACCCCCTAAAGAGGTACTGGGAAATGGGTATTAGGCACTCTGCAATGTTGGGGAGGCGGGTTGTTCATAAACCGGCGTGCAGGTAGGTAGGGGGGGAGAGGGACAAATGTTTATCTGTATTAGTTTTAGTTGAATTCTTTTGTGTTCTATGTTATGGTTTACAGTGCACCTTCATTGCATTCGCAAGTGACTGCTACTCGGAGACCAGAATCTCTATTCCTCCACCACTGACTCCAATGAGGCACACATCCACCCACCCTAGCCCCCAGGCTTTCGCGCCTGCGCATTCTGTACACCTGCCACTAATTTCTTGGAATGTAAATGGCCTCCGAGATAAAGTGAAGAGAGGACTGATACTACAATATATTTAACGTAAAGCGCCAGTGGTAATACTCCTGCAGGAGACCCACTTAGTAGGAACAACCTGTAAGGCTCTCGACAGATGGGGCTTCAAATTGATAGTCCATTCCGAATTCACATCCGGTTCCCGTGGGGTCGGGATCCTGATTAAGAAACAATGCCCACTCATCATCAAACACACGTACACAGATGAGCAAGGCCGTTTTGCGGCCATATCCTGCCAATGGTAAGGACGATCTGTCAACATCGTGACCGTGTATGTACCCCCAGCACTTCACTCGTTAGCATTCCCGGCGATTAGCGCATTCTGTAGTAGGGGATCTCTGTGTATAGTCATAATCTATGAATAGTCCCGCCCATGTGCGGGGACCCCGGAGCAATCAAAATATCTCTTAAGCTGTCCAGCATTTGCAAACCTGCAAAGACACTTAAGAGACAGACAAAATAATACAGCCTAATAACAATATGGCTGCACTGGCCAGCACTTCCTCTGAAGTGAACACAAAAGCCAAAATAAAGTTTAAATGTCATTTTTATTCACATCTGACATGTTCCTTTATTGTATCACAGTCCCTTCACCAAAATCCCTTTAAACAATAGAGAGGAAGGGGTGGACAGACAAGCCCTATAGGCTGTCATTATGTGTCTGCTAAAGGGATACCGTGCCTTTAAGAAACTCTCCAGAGACCCCCGGTATCCCAGGATGCACAGCCAAAGCAAGTTACTTTCAGTTCTTTTTTCCGGCTCCTGCTAGCAGGACCCTGGAGCTTGAGCTCTACCCTTTTGGGTGGATTTTTGGACTAAATTTTGGATTTTTGGATAAATAGTGTGTTCATTCGACGTCTAGAGCCTTTCTCTACTGCATCCTGCATTTTGGTGCAATTTGCCCACTCTTAGCATGGCTTTATTTGATAAATGCCCTGAGTGTGGGAGGAAGAAGGCCAAGACGGACCCACATGATGTCTGTGTCCTCTGCTTGTCATCCTCACATGTCCCTGCTACATGTGCCATCTGCAAGACCTTCTCCAAGAGGACCCTGAGGGACAGAGAGAAGATTCGCCTCCAGGGACAGGAGAAGCAGAGGACAGGTGGGACTTCGGGGCATGGAGGATCTCATTCCCCTTCCTCTGCCCATGCTTCAGCCACTGGAGGGACCTCCGGGCAGAAAAAGCAGCAGAAACGACACCTACCGGCTGGTAGATCACGTTCGACGTCGAAGGCGACGACGGCGAGAGGTAAAGCACCGGTGTGTTCGCCGTCGATCCAGGGCTCTGGATCGCGGCGTTCTCGACGTTCGACGTCGAGAGAGGGGCCGGCGAGACCTAGGACTGGGTCGCCGTCGAGGATTCCACGGTCGACGTCGACACACCATCGACATCGTACCGAGCCCCGCGATGGATCGACGCCGACGCCGAGACACCGGCGACTGCCGTCGAGACGAAGAAGATCGCCGTCGAGGCACAGATCGCCGTCGAGGCACAGATCGACGTCGAGGCGAAGGAGATCGACGTCGAGGAGACATCGTCCGACGTCGACGTCGAGAGACTCTCCGTCGACCCGACGTTCGACGTCGAGGGGCCACCGTTCGACGTCGAGGGGACGCCGGACGGCGAGGAGACGCCGTACGAGGTCGACGATCAGTTCAACGTCGGTGACATCTGGTAACACGTCTTCGGTGATTACGATCTCCAGTCGTGGATCTAGGAGGCGACGGCGCTCCCCCTCGTTTGCTTCATCACGGGATAGGCCCGCCAAGAAGATAAGGGTGGACGGGAGTCCGGACAGTGCTGGTCCTGGTTCTCCTGCAAGGAGTGATGGAGCTCCGCAGCCTCTCCCTCAGCCGCCGCCTCAGAAGCCTCCTCCGCCTCCTTCGCCTCCTCCGCCTCCTCCTCCTCCTCCTCCTCTAAGCGGCCTACGCCGCCTCCGCCACCGCCGGTGCCTCAGCTCCCGCCGTCTCCTCGGCTACCGGCGATTCCTAAGGCTCTACGCCGACAGAGGTCACGCTTTCGATCTCGCCGCAGGTCACGGAGTAGACACAGGTCGTCCACTCACACAAGGCATGGACGACGGAGGTATAGATCTCGTTCCAGAGGCACGAGGTATACGGACTCTTCTGGCAATGGGCGGCTATCCCCATCGCTGTCGGAAACTCCGCCTACTCGAATCTCGCCGGTGGACGATATTGCCACTTTCCAGGATGTGCTGATGAGGGGGGCGGCGAAATTTGGAATCTCCGTAGCAGTCCCGGTTCCCACTACCTCAGTGATATTTGAGACATTGCACAAGGCTCACCTGTCACGCCCCCTCCTTCCTTTGGTTCCGGGTTTGGAGGAACCAGCCATGGAGGTTTTCTTGACACCTGCAGTGGTGAAGTCTGCTCCCTCACGGTTGCAGAAGAAGTACAGGGCCCCTGATTCGGACCCGGCGTTCCTCAGGGTGGACCCTCCCCCGGACTCTGTCATTGGGGTTGCGGCTCGTAAACAACACTCCCCGACGCCCTCTTCCACGGCTCCTCCGGATAAGGAGAGCCGCAAGATGGACTCCTTGGGGAGGAGAATGTGCTCTACGTCGGCCACGAGTATGAAGGCTGCTAGCGCCTCTGCCCTGCTGGGTCGCTATGACCGGTCGCTTTGGGACTCTCTGCAACAGTTTGCTGCCTCCCTGCCTAGGGACAAAAGGGAGGACTTCCAGGAGGTGCTGAACGAGGGCATGATGGTCTCCAACCAGATCATCAGTGCGGCGGGGGATGTATCGTTGCTGGCGGCCCATGGGTACTGTCATGGAGTACACATGAGGAGACATTCCTGGCTGAGGCTTACCTCTCTAAAACCTGAAGCGCTGCACAAGATTGCTAACCTGCCTTTCTCTGTCTCGACGTTGTTCGGGTCTCATGCGGATGACGAGATGGCCCGCATGAAGGCCGAAGCAGAAACCCTGAAGGCCGTGGGGTTGGAAAGACCCAAGGAGCAGAAGAAGTCATTCTGTTCCTATGGCAGGCGTTATTCTAAGGAACGCGGTCAAGGGCGCCAGTCTGGTCACCAACAACAGCACCAGCAACAACAACAGTTCCCGAGGCAGTCCTTTCAGAAGCGCCAGAGGGGCAGAGGCCAGCATCAATCCTCGTCGGGGAACAAAGGCCCGGCTGGGTCGAAGCCCTGAAAGGTCACTTCCCCCTCGTCCGTTACCCGCTCCGGTGGGGGGGAAGTATTCAATTCTACCTGGCAGAGTGGAGGACAATAACTCGGGACAAGTGGGTGCTGAATATTGTTTGCAATGGATACAGTCTTCGTTTCACCAGCCCGCCTCCTCAGATTCCACCAGTGCGCTCTCCCTTCATGGTGCTGGAGCTCCAGGGGGAGGCGGACGTTCTGTTAAGGAAGAAGGCGATAGAAACTGTTCCTTTGAGGCAAAGAGGAAAAGGCCTTTACTCCAGGACAAGAACGAGTTCAGGCCTATTCTAGATCTGCGTCAAGCAAACAAGTGGATCCGCAGAGAAAAGTTCCGTATGTTGGCCCTGCATCAGATTTACCCTCAGTTGCATCGCCATAGATCTGCAGGACGCTTACTTTCATGTGCCGATTGCACCAAAGCATCGCAAGTTCCTGAGGTTTCTGGTAGGCAACAACCATTACCAGTATACAGTACTCCCGTTTGGTTTGAAGTCTGCCCCACGGACGTTCTCCAAGTGCATGGCAGTGGTGGCAGCACTCTTGCGGAAGAACAAAGTGTTTGTGTACCCATACCTGGACGATTGGCTGATCAAGGCTTCCACGTTCCGGGAAGCCCAGTGTCACTTCGACAGGACAGCTGCCTTGCTTCATCGCCTGGGGCTGCACATCAACATGTCAAAGTCAGTGCCGATCCCTGTGCAGTGTCTCCAGTACTTGGGGGCCTCAGTCAATACCTTGAACGCAAGCGTGTGTCCTTCGGAGGAGAGACGCTTATTGATCCGTTGGAAGGCCCTGCACCTCCTCTCAGTCCACTCTCCTACAGTGAGGACGGTGTCCTCCTTACTGGGGTCGATGGCTTCCTGCATCTTTCTCGCCCCCAATGCACGTCTGCATATGCGGCCCCTGCAGGAGTGTCTCGAGGATCAATGGGACCAGAGGCGGGGGCGTTGGGAGGACACGATTCATCTGTCCCAACACGCTCTCCAGTCTCTGAAATGGTGGTGCTCCTCAGAGAATGTTTGCAAGGGGACTCCTTTTCACAAGGATATTCCGGTCCAGACCATAGTGACAGATGCGTCTCTCCAGGGCTGGGGAGCGCATTCGGGCCCTCTTCAGATTCAGGGGATATGGTCACAGACTGAGATGACTTACCACATCAACTTTTTGGAACTCAGAGCAGTACACTTGGCCCTGAAGGCGTTCCATCCCTCCTTCACGACGAACTCCCTGCTAGTTCAGACGGACAATACGACTACCATGTATTACCTCAACAAGCAGGGGGGCTCCCGCTCACGCACGCTGTCTCGGGAGGCACAGGCGATCTGGAATTGGCTGGTGGCCAGGAACCTCACGATCACGGCAACCCATCTGCCGGGTGTGCAGAATGCCCAAGCCGATGCGCTCAGCAGGCTCGTTCAAGAAAATCACGAGTGGGTGCTAAACGACGACGTGCTAAGAGACGTCTTCGCAGAATGGGGCACTCCGGACATCGATCTGTTCGCTACGGCGGAAAACAGCAAATGCCGCGACTTCGCGTCCAGGTACTACCAACCAGGGACACTGGGGAATGCCCTATGGATCAGCTGGTCCAACAACTTTCTCTACGCCTTTCCACCCATTCCCCTGATTCCGGCGGTGCTGATCAAGCTGTCGCAATCCAGAGCCAGGATGATCCTGATTGCTCCGGAGTGGCCGAGGCAATTGTGGTTCACCGACCTTCTTCACCGATCTGTTCTGCCACACCGGCGCCTGCCGTGTCGGCCGGACCTTTTCACGAAGTTCGGAGGACAGATGGTTCACCCCAATCTCTCGTCCTTGAGTTTGGCAGTATGGCCCCTGAGCTAGTACAGTATGGACACTTGAACCTACCTCAGGACTGTATGGAGATCTTGAAAGAGGCGAAGAGACCGTCTACGAGGACTTCTTACGCCTATAAGTGGAAGAGATTCTGCTTATGGTGCAAGGCAAAGGACATTGACCCTACATCCTGTAAAGAAGATGTTATTTTGCCTTATCTGCTGCAGTTAGCTCAATCTGGGCTTAATTTTCAGTCTATTAAGTTTCATCTCGCAGCTTTGACTGCGTATAGAAAGGGCCCTTCCCAAACCTCATTTTTTCAAATCCCTGTGATTAAAGATTTTTTGGAGGGTTTGCGTAAGGTGTTTCCCCCTGTTAGACGACCTTCTCCACCATGGGAATTGAACGTGGTGTTGTCCAGATTAATGAGGGAGCCGTTTGAGCCTATTCATAAGGCTTCTCTGCAGCATTTGTCCTGGAAGGCCGCCTTCATTGTGGCCATTACATCGGCCAGGAGAGTAAGTGAGATTCAGGCTCTGTGTTGTCAAGAGCCGTATACTGTATTCCATGCTTCTAAAGTGGTAATGCGTACTCATCCTAAGTTTTTGCATAAAGTGATATCTGATTTCCATGTAAATCAAATGATAACTTTGCCTACATTTTTTTAGCATCCCTCCTCTCCGGCGGAGAGGTCTCTGCATTCCTTAGATGTGCGTAGGGTGTTGAAATTCTATCTAGATAAGACAAAAGACATCCGCAGGTCGGATCAACTGTTTGTGAATTATGGTTCAGTAAGAACTGGTCTAGCTACCTCAAAACAGTCCATCTCCAGATGGATTGTGTCCTGTATTCAGCTTTGTTATCAGAAAGCTAATAAGACGTTAGGGGGTAAGCCTACAGCGCATTCGACTAGGGGCAAAGCAGCGACTACAGCTTTGCTTAGGAATGTTCCGATTGCGGACATTTGTAAGGCTGCCACCTGGATGTCGGTCCATACGTTTACAAAGCATTACTGCCTGGATTCTGATGCTAGGGCAGATGCGCAGGTTGGACAGGCTTCGCTGAGGAATTTGTTTGCACAGTAGTTTGTTGGTGTTTGGTTTTTACTCCACCGCTGTTTGTTGGTTGGGATGGGCTTGCCATTCTATTCATAGATTATGACTATACACAGAGATCCCCTACTACAGAAGGAGTAGTTTCTTACCTGTAACTCCAGTTCTGTAGTAGGGGTATCTCTGTTATAGTCATAAGCGACCCTCCCTCCTCCCCGGTGGAGTAAACCTGGCAGTATCAGGCCTGTTGTTATACACCTTCAAAAAGAACTGAAAGTAACTTGCTTTGGCTGTGCATCCTGGGATACCGGGGGTCTCTGGAGAGTTTCTTAAAGGCACGGTATCCCTTTAGCAGACACATAATGACAGCCTATAGGGCTTGTCTGTCCACCCCTTCCTCTCTATTGTTTAAAGGGATTTTGGTGAAGGGAGTGTGATACAATAAAGGAACATGTCAGATGTGAATAAAAATGACATTTAAACTTTATTTTGGCTTTTGTGTTCACTTCAGAGGAAGTGCTGGCCAGTGCAGCCATATTGTTATTAGGCTGTATTATTTTGTCTGTCTCTTAAGTGTCTTTGCAGGTTTGCAAATGCTGGACAGCTTAAGAGAAATTTGGTTGCTCCGGGGTCCCCGCACATGGGCGGGACTATTCATAGATTATGACTATAACAGAGATACCCCTACTACAGAACTGGAGTTACAGGTAAGAAACTACTCCTTCCTACTCCGACTTCCAGAAAGAGCACTCATCCTGGGTGGCGACTTTAATGCAACCCTCAATGACGCGCAAGACAGGACACCACACCGGAAACAACACCGAAAACATTCGCCCCTAGCAGACTTCCTCGAAACAATAGGTCGACGTCTGGCGTTTACAAGTCCCACAAACACGACAATATACATATCACTCAGGGGCGCATAACAGTCTCTCCAGGATAGACTGTATACTGACATCAGCGGACAATGTGGGAAGATTCGTAGATATGACACCTTTACCACAGGGAATATCGGACCACGCACCAATATTTGTTAAATATACACGGAACACATCTACACAAAGCCGTATATTCCCGATATACCCAGGCTACCTAAAAAAAAACAAGATTGGGAAGGGCCTAACAGCAACCACAAAGCACTATTTCAGCGACAAAGAGTCCTCTTTCCCCTCACTCTGTGGGAAGCATACAAAACCGTTTTCCGTGGACAGGCCATCTCCCTCATCACAGACCACAAAAGGGAAAAGGCAAGACTGGTATCGACACTTGAACAGGACTTGAGAAACCTAGAATCATTGCATTTGCAGGACCCCTCAAACACAAACACACACCGACTTCATCTTAAAAAACAAGAATACAAGGAATACCTATGGCAGGATGCAAAAACTCGATTGACAGCCACTCTCCATATAATTTCTGAAGTTGGAGATAAAGCCGGGAGACTTTTGGCATGGCTGGGCAAATGAGAGAGAGCAAGTCGCTGGGTAGCAGAACTTCAAAGCACTACGGTAGAAACAGTGACAGACCCCCAAACGATAGTAGACACGCTGGCACTTCACTATACCGATGTCTATACCCCTACAACCACAATACAACAGGAGGACGCAGAGGCGTTCCTCCGAGACTTAAAACTCCCCAGGCTTAAAGAAGAAGAAATATTACTGCTGGAATCAGAATTCACCACTGACTAACTAACGATAGCGATTGGGCACGTACAATCTGGAAAAGCCCTAGGGCCGAATGACATCCCTATAGAATTATATAAAAGAAATGCGACTATACTTACCCCACACCTATTAAACATGTACAACGCGAGCCTAGAATTGGGAGAACTCCCTAAAGATCAAAGGACAGCAACAGTGGTGGCTATACACAAACCGGGAAAGCACGCCCTGGAAAGCGCCTCCTACCAGCCCATCTCCCTAATCAACGCGGAAGCCAAGATATTGGCCAAAGCACTGGCCAACAGAATGATGACCTGCCTGGCTAGGGTTAATATACCCGGATCAGTCGGGGTTCATGCCAGGCAGGAATACAACCCTAAACTTGCGACGACTACACAACGTACTGGGGCGTAAATGTACCATACTGGAAGAGGCCATAATATTGTCTCTAGACGCCCGTATGGCCTTTGATACAGTTGAGTGGCTTTTCCTATTTGTGGTTCTCGAGTGACTGGGATTCGGACCCAAGATTTCCTCCGGGGGTAAGATTATTATACACAAACCCTCTTGTGCACAAAGTAGCGAACTGCATTATATCTATCGAGATTCCTCTGGGGCGTGGCACCAGACAGGGAAGTCCGTTGTCACCGCTCCTTTTCCACCCGTGCTGGAACCATTAGCTTCATGGATACAACAGGATCCAGTTATCCGTGGGCTCCACTGGACCGAGGACTGGGAAGACCGCATATCATTATATGCGGATGACATCCCCTTGTATATGGCTATGGCCTCCCCAACCGCTCAATGCATAGAATTTTGAATATATGTGACTCTTATGGGAAGCACTCCGGTTACACGATCAACTGGAGCAAATCAACGTTGTATGTCCTGGCAGGCCCACCACCGAAGCTACCTAAAGGATGTGCAGTGAAAATAGTGGAGGGCAGTTTTAAAAACTTGGAGATTCATATCACCTCAGATCCAGAGCACTTTATGACCCAAATCTTCTAGAACCCCTAAAGAGATTACGCAGAGATACCAAACATTTGCAATCCTTACCATTAACACTGCTAGGGTGGGCATCGCTCATCAAAATGATGGCGCTCCCTCGATTCCTTTATGCTCTGCATAACACCCCATTCTTAGTCCCCCCCCCCCCCCCCCCCCCCCGTCCTATTTCTGCTCAATTGAAACGGAAGTGACCAAACTTCTTTGGAATGGGAAACCAGCCTGGAAACCAGCCTGGATAGCGATGACCAAATTAGTTAGGACTTTATATGATGGTGGCATTGCGCTCCACAATATACAAACGTTCTACTGAGCATCCCAACTGGCCGTAATAAATTAATGGGTTCGTGCCCCGCATATTGACCCGGCCTATCGCCTTGATAGACTTGCCCTGGAGCCGTAGGGGCTCCACCGAGCGCTATATAACACTAACCACAAGATGGCTCTATTAGGACCGACAAAGCATACAATTCAGCTTTGGAATATGGTCCAAAAAAAGCTGGGTTGCAATAATAAGATCACGCAGGCAAAACCCCTTTGGGACACCAGTAAACAAGGCAAAATGCGCAATAGCAAATGATTCAGACAATGGAACATCATAGGAATATCAAATGTGGGGTATCTGTTGGACAAGGGAAAAATAATCGCATTCACCCAACTCTGAGACCAATACGAGATGGCACCTACAGAAAGATTTCGCTATCTTCAGATTAGACACGCACTAGAGGCTGTCATCCCACCTGACATTCCCTCCCTGAAGTTATAAACAACCACCCTGACCCTACTCGTTCACTCTGGGAGAAGTGGCAGAAAGAGGTGGGAGAGTTAGATGAGACTGACTGGCCAGAGGCATTAGCATCTCCGAAGGAGGTAGCAATCTCCTCGAAACTCCGTCTAGTGCAACTTGAAGTGCTTCATAGGATTTATTACACTAGAATAATACTATGCAAAATAGGAAAGACAGACAGTCAACTTTGCCTCCGACAATGTGGAGCACTAGGTACATTTTATCACACGATTCGGGAATGCCCAGCAATAGCGACATACTGGGAGAAGGTTATGTCCACAATAACACAAATCAGTGAGGCCCCTATACCACCCGAACCTAAACGATGTCTATTAAACATATGGGAAGCAACAGATCTTAACACCACAGCGCAAACCTGGGTGACACTGGGAATGATGATAGCTAAGAGGAACATAGCCAGACTATGGGGTGCACGAAACACTTCCACGATACGCGACTGGATATGGCCATGGTGGCTGAAAGAGCAGTGTATATAAATAGACGATGCCCCCAAAAATGGGAACGGTTATGGGGAAAGTGGATTGCCTTTAGACGGGGGATATGTACCTCACCTGCTACGGAATCATCGCAGGAGGACAGTTAGAGCATCATAAAGTGGCGAATTGATTCTAATCTCAAGTTTTCATCAATGTAGATTTATCAGTGTACTGAAGTAATGTAAGACGAAAGTATAATAAGTACCGGCTATATTGATTTTAAATCATAATACTATGTTATGCACCAATAAAAAGAATAAAAAAATAAACAAAAATACTGAGGTTAGTAGAAATGAGACGCTGAGAAAAGGGCCACTAATATAGGAATCCAAGCATTAAAAATGGTCTCCTCAGAGTGAAAGGGGAAAGTATAGGGAAATGAGTAGGAGAGCGATAGATCTTAATCGTAACCACATCAGGGTAAGCATTATCATCGGAGCCGAAATGTGAACGTGCAGAATAAAAGTGAGGTACTCGATAGCCCAGTGTGAAAAAAAAGATTAGTGAAAAACATCACCCTTGTGATACAAATTCCAAGTCATTGTGTAATCATAGGCTCACCATTCAATCTATTATGTCTCTAACTCCTCAAAGACTCGTATTGCAAGTCTGTATAAAGGAATCTGTAGTATAAAGTGATAGATATACTAACATACCAGTTCTGAATATCATTGTGGGCCCAATATAAATGTGAATGAGGTGAGATGAGTATTTTTATCTGTTCCTCAAATGTTCGAGTGAACGAGTATATATAAGAGTAAATCTAAGATCAAAAGAGAAAAAGTGGGGGGCGACAGATTATTTATCAGGTTGACTGGCCATTGTACAAATAGTGTAACTCAACAGTTTCACAAATAGTCGACCACAGGCATGTAAGCGTGGTGACCTCAATTCTATTGTTCTTGCCACTGAAAGAAATGGCACTCGTAGTATGGCCAAGTTGACCGGCCATTGTACAGATAGTGTAATTCAACAGTTGCACAAGAGTCGATCACAGGCACGTAAGCGTGGTGACCTCAATTATTTTTTTCTTGCCACCGTGAGAAATGGCACTCATAATATGGCCCCGTATTTAAATTAGAACCACTAGCCCACTGTCTGAATGTCAGTGGGCAAAGCGCTCGGGGAAAAAGAATAACCGAACCACTTGCATTGTATAACGGTAGGTATCACTATTAAAACCAGCAATGCAGTATCATATCAGCCTGTGTAAAAATACCACAGGTTGCATGAATTACAATTTGTAGGTGGTAACACTATATCCACAGAAAGACGAGCGGACCATCATCGATCCTTCATGAAAAGTGACAATATTAATAGACAATATTATGTCAGCCCGTAATGTCAGGCCAATAATTGAAGAGGCATCCTACCTGTCTACAGGAGAGTACTCCGAACAGCGTAATCGGCTTCTAGCAAGGTTTGCCAGGAATATGCATGCTTAAATAAATGCGAGCGTGTTCGCCCGGAATAGGAAGTGTGCACAAAGCACGGCGTGGTCAGTGGCCGCCATCTTGTAATGGCAGTGTTGTTGAACGTGTAAAAACCCCAAAGGGCTATAATACAAACAATCTTGGCAACAATAAAAAGCGTCCCCAGTGGTCTAACAATCAATGGGCATAAGGGAATAACATTGGCATGAGAATATTTTACAAGAATGTACAGGAAGACTACTGCATGCAACTCACTCCTACACGCAATGAGTTCACATCTGAAGAGCCAGATTAACGCTATTCCCTTTGGAGAAATGCTTAGGGCTCGTAGGAACTGTAGTGGGGATATATATTGTATACATAATGTGGGAGATATTGAGAAACGATTTCTGGCAAGGGGTTAATCCAAGGAGGCAGTGCTCAAGGCAAATAGGACCATGCAACTACAGAGGTCAGATACCCTGAAGGAAGGCAAAAAGATCAAAAGCAAGAACACACCGATTAGATGGGTAACCAATTTCCACCCTTGGTCACACAAACTATATGGGTTCCTGAAACACCACTGGCATATTCTAACTGTGGACAAGCCTTTGGAACACTATGTATCCAAAAGTCCTAGTATCACGTACAGGAGGGGTAAAACGATTAGGGACTTGGTTAGTCCCAGTTACCCCTATCACAGCATCACAGCACCCCTTGGCTTACCAAACTGAACATGGGATCGTTTATTTGTGGAAACAATATCATGTGTAGGATGGCATACAATAGTGTGAAGGAATTTGAATACAATGGATGGCGCAAATTTCAGATTACCAATCGTATTGACTGTATGACCAAATATGTTGTATATGTGATCAATGTAAATGTGAAAAATATGTGGGTAGTACGATACACCCATTGAAGGAACGTATAGCGGAACACTTTCGTGTACTTAAGAACCTGGATATTAGATATCCAATAGGAAGACGTGCACATGATTGTACAGCACAGAGCAAATCGCTTGGTTTTAGATTTCATGGTATAGAGGTTGTTACATCTGACATCTGAAAGAAACACGTTAGTGATAGATTCCTTACCTTAGAATTACCCCCAGGCGTCAGACTGGATCCGGAAAGTTTTCGTCAGCAGTACCCGTGCGCGTCGGAAGGTGGCGTTGTGCGGCTCCGCGGCCGTCGTTGGCGTCGTGGTAGCCGAGATGACGCCGCGGCAGCTACTTAGACGCCGCCCTCGCGCGCTGATGTCAGTTCTTTCTTTTTCCGCGCCAGCAAGTGCAGATCCAGAGTGAGCGGTACCCCCGGTCACTTTTTGACTGAGTTTTTTCGAAGCTTTTTGTCTCTATTTTTCGAGTCGATCGACTCCTGGTACAGTAGGGATGCCCGGCTTCAAGACTTCCGGGACTGTCATCGGATGATGTTGGTGACGGACCTGCACCGCGTGTGTCTTTATTGCCTGGGGCGCGAGCACGACCCCAAGTTGTGCTCCGACTGCCGGGCCATGGCGCCAAAGTCTTTGCGGGAGCGGTCCCGAAAGTTTCTGGCAGTCGGCTCCGCGCCGTTCAAGGTCCCGGTCCCGTGGAGGTCGAGGGACCGGTCGTGGAGCCACCACCCCCATTCATCGGGTTCGAAGTCTTCTGCACTTGGGGTCAGGTAATATGAAGCATTCAAAGAAGTTGAAGAAGCGCCGTCACTCTCCGACTTCCCCTTGCCCGTCGCGCGACAGAGCCTACGCAGTTGCCACTGGCCTACCCGCCCTACCCGGGTCCGTCGGTGACTCCGGCCCAGCTGCAGGAATTTCTGTCAGCCATGGCTCGCCTCTTTGGGCCGACGTGCCCCGCCGGTGCGCCTTCGAGCCCCGCTGGCCCGACTGGGTGCCCTAGCTCTTTACTGCCGCCGGCTCCAGCATTGCCGTCGGGACCGGCCCTGGCACCTCAGGACCCCCATGGATCACGGTCTGGATCCCGGTCGACGCCGGTTGACCTTGTGACACCTCAGCCATCGTTGACCCCACCGGCACCACCACTGACGTTGCCCGGCCCACCGGACGACGTCCCCCCCCGCCTTCAGCCTCGATGTGGATACGGCGCCGGACCGGCATCGCTCGATGCCAATTCAGTCGCCGATGGAGGATTTCTATCCCTATGTCCGTCGTCCTTATTTTTGGCCTGTTTATCAGCCTTCGGAGGAAGAGGAGAACTGGTAGGGGTTCTGAGGACCCTCTCACAGCACAATGTGAGTTTGACCCGGACTGGGCAGAGGAGTTTGGGGATGCCAGTGGTCTTGATACCTCTCCTGACCTTGGCATGCTCTCTCCTCCTACCGTGGCTACGGAGGAGGGTGCAAGTTACGCAGTGGTGTTGCGTAGGGCAGCCGAGGTCCTCCACCTTGAGCTCCCTACAGCGGCCGCCAGGACTAACCTCCTGCCGGAAGTGCTTCAGCCGGCAGCTACCTCTTCGGAGCCACTGCTGTCTTTTAACAATGCACTTTCAGACGTTCTTTTGGGCACCTGGTCCAGGCCCACCACAGGGGCTCCTGTGGATCGTTACGTGGCCCAATGCCATCGCCCGGCCCCAGGCGACCCCCTTTTCCTTTCCCAACACCCCACCCCTGAGAGCTTGGTTGTCCAAGCCTCTGTGTCCCCGAGCGCATTTCCTACCGCACCACCGATAGGGAATCGAAGAAACTGGAGCATTTCAGTAAGATTTTTTTCTTCCGCCAGTTCAGGGCTGCGGTCTGTGAACACCGCATGCCTCTTGGTCCGTTATTCCCACTCTGTGTGGGATACGGTGGCACGCGTGTAGGAGAGTAGGATCTGCTCCACATGGGTACCCCCACTTTTTGCTGGTGTTTCACTGTTGTTCGACCTTAGTCAGGCTGTGGCCCTGCTAATCAGGACCACAGCCTAGCCGCTTCCTCTCTAAAATGGTTTGCATGTACATTAGGTACATATCTAATTGGATTCTGGAGTGCCTTATAAGCCCCTAGTATATGGTATACCATGTACCTCGGGCATAGGTACCTCAGAGGCCTACCAGGGGCTGAAGCATGCATTATGCCACCCCTGGGAAGCACTCCAAAATGGCACCACAGGTCTGTTACTGCAGCCTGGGTAAGGGTGTGCTTTCACTCCTTACAGTGGTATAGGCTGCCTATATCCACATATATATACAGACACATATAAACCTATAAGTCACTTGTATGGCAGACCATGACAATCCTGAAGGCAGAGTGCTTGGTTTTGTGTGAGAGGGTGCCCAAGCATGAGCTGAGCCCCTCTGCAGCTTTCGGAAATCCTTCCATATGGCTGTTCTGTGATACAGCCATACCATATACTCTTAAGTGCATTATAACCTTGCGGTAAATGCTAACTTTGGAATGGCTGCATCAAAATATGTCGTGTTTGGTGGCAAACGCTTTGGAATACTACCCCCCCCCCCGCCAGTTCTGGCGGCGGGGGTAGCATTCCACCCTTCTAGGCGGAGAGACATGTTCACACTGGTCTAACCCGGAAGGACTTTCCTGAGCCCTGGCATCACAAAATGGATTCCTCTGCCACAGACAAGGGTCTGGCCTCCTGCTGCTGACCGAAACTCGAGCAGGGGAGGCCTGGACAATAGGTTTCCTGTCGAAGGGAGGTGTAACCACCTCCCCAGACAGGCAGATGTGTATTGGGGCTGGGCGGGAGCACTCTCTGGTGCTTTGAAGTCCTGCACTGGGGGCACACTTGGTGTCCCTGTGCATAGTCCAGTTCTAACCGGTTGCAGGGGCTACTTGCCTCTGCTCTGGCACGAAACTGGACAAAGGAAATGGGTGTAACCACCCCTCTTTCCAAACCCTCCCATAGGTGGGTCCCTAGAGTATGTCCAACCCCCAAACTTAGTATAAGTATGGGAACCCAGTCCTTGTGACTTAAGATTACCCTGGACCAAACTCTGCAACATATATCCTGGACCTTCGACTTTCTATTTCGACTAGAAGACGGAAGAAATCTCCCTTGGGGTCAAGGAGTGACTCCCCTGCTTGGCAGGCACCAAAGAAGCAACTGTCCGGTCTGCAATTCCGAAGCTCCCATTGGATGCCGAAGTCTCAGCATCACCAGAGGTGGATTTCCTGACTTCCCCGAGGCTACCCTGAGTCCACAGCAAAGCTGAGGCCCGTGGCTATCGTGGGTGACGAGGAACCGTGACCCCTGGACACCGCGTACTATTGCTGGTACATCGACTTCCTGTTTATCCTTGTAGCTCTGCTTTGGGCTCCGAGTAGCCCCAGCCTTGAGCACTGACTGCACCGAAGATCTCTGGCCTCCACTCCACGAGTGATCCGTGGGCCAGGTTCCAATGCGACCGCTCGAGGCTCCTTCGCAATTGCTAGCCCGTTGGCTAGTGGGTCCCCACGAAGGCAACGCCTCTTCTGCTTGGGATTTCCTGGTTGCTCCAGACGTGCCCTGATTTACCCTCGCTGGGTGAGTCCCTCAGAGCTTGCTGGTCTGCACCGACGTCCTTCTTCTCTTTCCACGAGACTTGCTGTTGCCAAGGCTTGTTGGGTCCAATCTGGTCGCCGACACCGCAGCACTCAACAGACTTCGTGGGACAGCTCGAATCCGGCTCGTGAACTTTGTCGATGCCTCCTGGACTTCGTGGCTGAAGAGTCAAGACCCCCGTCAACTCACCTGAAGCACCCGACATCTGTGGGCATTGGTCCATCCTTACCTCGGTCACTGGCAAGTGACCCAGACTCTGTCCCCTCTGCTTTCAGGTTCCTTACATCCTAGATCCAGGCTTGGATCTCTTCGGACACTTCTCCTCTTCACGGCAGCAGCAGTTCTTTGCAGGCTTCCATTGGCAATCGACGACGCGACCCGACACCAAAAGACACCTATGCACCCGGCTTCCCTGGGTGAGGTAACTCGGGTACTCCAGTGCTCCCGTGGGTGCTAGCCCTAGAACTTCTTAAGTCCAAAAGGGTTTGGTCCTGACTCGATTCTAAGTGTCCCTAATCGTTAAATTTCCAACCGTGACATTGCCCATGGAAGCTAACGGGAACCCGCGGATGTGTTTACACACTGCATACAGTCCCCGTGGGTCCCCTGTGTCGCTACCTTGAATGGTTCCTTGGGGTCCCAGCGATTCTACAGGCTCTAGGCCTTTTGTCTATCCCAGTTGTGGTTCTTATACCACTTTTTAGGGCTCGCCCCTCGCGATGCACTGCGCAGCACTGCTCGCGCAGGTGAGCCCTTTTGTAGGGGGTTTAGAAATGGACCCTGGAATCGCACACGCTCGTGCGTGTGCTTTTCCTTTTGGGTTCCGCTATTGGGCTTTGTGTACGTATTTTTTTTTAACAGAGCACGCAATAGGCCAAAGGCGGGCGCATTGCAATTGAAAATATATGGCTTGCAGTGGCGCGCGCACCACTCGCGGCCGTGTTTGTTTTTCCCATAGCGATCGCTTTCACTTTCACGATCGCTTTTTTAAATTTTACTTTGGAATGCCTTTGTCTTGTTTTTCTTACTGCTCTTCCGTTCATTTATATGGACGTCGTATGTTTAAGGCAGCGGAGAAGCTGTACAGTGTTGAATGCAAAGACGAATCTGAGAGTGAATCTGGGCTGTGCTTGGTGCAGAGGAGGGTGGTTTGCTATGTGGGAATCTTGTGATCTTTAAGTAGATGTGTCTTCAGTTCGTTCACCTTGTTGCATTGATATGACCGTCCAGATCGATGGCTACTGCTTAGATGAAGTCTTCAAATCCACTGTTCGTCTTTCTAGGTTCTGCAGTTTTCTCTTGTTTTACATACGCCTTTTCTGGTAACGTATAGCAGCAACCCTTGTGCAGCTTATTTGCACAGAGACTTGGCACCTCCTTTAATCCTCAACAATACATCGCCATTCGTGTCGAGATGCCCGGGGTGGTATCCCAGAACGACACTGCTTTGGGCAAATAAAAGTTGCTGGTGTTTCCAGACCTGGGGTTACTGGTCCGCAAGTGGAGGATCTGGTTTTACGAGTTGATAATCCAAACCCAGTGAAACCACGGATGACTGGCAAAGCCAGGCGACCATCTGCCTCCCCCTCGCACCAAAAAGAAGCAAATCCCACTCATCCCATTATTGTCATGCCCAGCCAACTCGGTTCATGCTCGCTCAGCCCTACCCCGTCCCCGATGCAAATAAACGGAAATGAGGTTTGTTGAGCACAGAATTTATTAATGGGTACATTAGGTTCCACCATAACTATCTGCGTTTTGCACTGTCTCCTACTCCAGACCATTAACCGCTTATCAAGAGGTTCCTGCTCACAGTTTCTTCATGCTGATGGAGATGCCCAGTGCTATTGTCTTTGCCTTGAATCGACCCCTGGACTTCAATTTGCATCTAACTAATCAGTGCCGCATTATTAAAATTTGAGCTATTGGTGTTGCATTATTTAGCAATGCCAATAGCTCAAACTTTTGCGAGACCTATTGCATTGCAAATGCTTGTTTGGTATATGGTTTGGTACGCCCCTAGGGCCCAAACGTGTATTTGTGCTATTACTGATAATTGCTAACTTGTAAACAAAGTACTTCGAACTCCAGTCTCATAAAGAGACTAGAGGGGTGTATTTTAACCTAAATACATATATTTTGAATATATACCTGGTGTGGTTGTCCTTTCATTTGATCATTCAAGAGATTATAGACTGGTAAAACAAGCTGCTCTACATTCCTTCAAGACTTAGCCTGAAGGCTGCTCTCCATAGCTACCACTAGGATAGCTTTCAATAAAGGTTGTCTTTAACCTATCACCATAAGGGATTGTTTGGACTGATACAAGGTGCCCACTAGAACTAGTGGGCAGCATATATCAGGCCACCTTCTCACAGCGCGTGCTGCCTCAATGTCTGGAGGAGGCCCGGACAGTGCTCTCTCAAGCTATTGCTGAAGGGAGGGATGCAGCCAAGTTAACTATTCGCTGGGCAGGGCGATTACCACAACATTAGCGCTCCGCCACCAGGCCTGGCTGAGAACAACTGTTTTTTCTGGGGATGTTCAGAACACTCTAACGGAAATGCCCTTTGATGGCATTCGCCTTTTCGGCAACAAAGCAGATAGTGCGTTGAAGCGCTTTAAGGACTTGCGGGCTATGGCCAAGTACTTTGGTCTTTCCGCCATGCGCCCTCCTCCGCCTTCTGCTTTTCGCTCCTTTCGTGGCCAGAGAAGGGGCCTCCGCCAAGTTAGTTTCAGAGCCACAGGCCTATGCAACAACAGTCTCAGCGCGGCCGCGGACGTGGTACCTACTGAACTGGGTCAGGGGCCCAGCGGGCGGGTCAGTCCACCTCCACCCCAGCCACTTCTGCCTCCAAACCTCCTAGTCCGGTTTTTCAGGCCCATCAAACGCCAGTGGGCAGCAGGATTCGCCATCACCTCCCCCACTGGCGCACTATTACTTCGGACAGGTGGGTTTTACAAATAGTCCGAAGGGGCTACTCCCTCCCCTTCGAGAGTACCCCTCCAGCCATGCCACCCTGGTACCACCGCATGTCGGGGGATCACTTTACACTTCTTCAACAGGAAGTCGCGGCCCTCTTGGCCAAGGGGTCCTTCCAGCACTTTCCTGCGCCAGAAGTAGGACGTGTTTGTTACTCCCACTACTTTCTGGTGCCCAAGAAGGACAAGGGCCTGCGTTCTATTTTGGACCACAGGGATGTCAATCGCTTCCTCCGGAAGGAGAAGTTCAAGATGTTAACCCTTGCTCAGGTCTTGTCTGCCCTCGACCCTGGAGACTGGTTGGTAGCGTTGGACCTGCAGGATGCATATTTCCACATTCCCGTCCTGCCGGCACACCGGCGTTACCTGCGGTTTAGGGTAGGCCACAAGCACTTTCAGTTTACCGTGCTCCCCTTTGGCCTTACCAGCGCCCCTCGGGTGTTCACGAAAGTGATGGCGGGGGTCGCAGCTCACCTGCGCAGATCAGGGGTTCCAGTTTTCCCCTACCTCGACGACTGGCTGTTGAAGGGGGGCTCGCCCCGGACAGTCGTCTCCCACCTCCAGACTACGGCCGACCTCCTGCATTTGCTGGGGTTCTCCATCAATGTGCCGAAGTCGCACCTAATTCCCTCTTAGAAGCTCCTCTTCATCGGAGTGATTCTGGATACAACGCACTTTGGGGTCTATCCTCCCGAATGGCGAGTCCAGGATATTCAGGCTCTGATTCCGATCTTTCAGCCTCTATCCTGGGTTTCGGTCAGGATGGGTCTCATGGCCTCCTGCATCCTGCTGCTCGATCATGCCGGATGGCATATGCGGGCTCTGCAGTGGGACCTGAAGTTCCAGTGGGCGCAGCATCAGGGAAACCTGTCCGATTACGTCCAGATCTCGGAGGGCACTGCACAAAAATTGCAGTGGTGGATCACGAACCGGCATTGGGTCAATGGCAGATCCCTCTCCCTCCCCAACCGGAGCACGCAGTCGTGGCGGATGCGTCCCTTTGGGTATGGGGCAGACACATGGGAGAGGTGGAGATCAGAGGTCTCTGGTCTCCGGCGGAGTCCAGGCTCCATATCAACCTTCTGGAGCTCTGGGCGATCTGACTTGCACTGAAGGCATTCCTTCCCTCTGTCAAGGGGAGAGTAGTGCAGGTGTTCACAGACAACACCACCGCCATGTGGTACTGCAACAAACAGGGCTGAGTGGGGTCGTGGACTCTGTCAGGAGGCCGTGCGCCTCTGGACATGGCTGGAACATCAGGGCATTTCTCTGGTGGTTCAACACCTGGTAGGTTCACTGAACGCCAGGGCGGACGAACTCAGCTGCAGGTGCATGATGGATCACTAATGGCGTCTTCACTCGGAGGTGGCGCAAGGTCTCTTTCAACAGTGGGGAGATCCTTGGTTAGATCTATTCACCACCGAAGAAAATGCGCAATGTCAGCAGTTCTGCACGTTGGAATTTTCCAAGGAGGCACTCGCTAGGTGACACTTTTCGTCGAGTGGAGTTGCGGTCTGTTGTATGGCTTTCAGCCTATACCACTTCTGCCCAGAGTGCTGAAGAAGATCGGGCGTGACCGGGCCCAAGTCATTCTGGTGGCTCCGGACTGGGCTTGAAGAGTTTGGTATCCCAAGCTACTCAGTATGATCATAGATCCCCCAATCCGACTGCCTTTTCGGGAGGATCTTCTGTCGCAGCTGCAGGGGACGGTCCTCCACCCGAACCTGTCCAGTCTCCACCTCTTTGCGTGGAGATTGTGCGGCGGCAGTTGATTCCTTTCGACTTGCTTCCTTAAGTCTGTGATGTCATTCTGGCAGCCAGGCATCCTTCCACTAAGTTGATATACGCCTGCAGGTGGAACTAGTTTGTGACATGGTGCACAGCAAAGGCTGTGGATCCCCATTGCTGCCCCTCTTTCAGAAGTCATTTTGTTCCTTCTTTCTTTGGCCCTGCAGGGCTCTGCTCTGGGCACTATCAAGGGCTACCTTTCGGCTATTTCAGCCTTTCTTAGGCTTCCTGATCAGACCTCCCTTTTCTTGTCCCTCTTGTAAATAGATTCCTCAAAGGCATAACTCACCTTTTCCCTCCTATTCCTTTCGTAATGCCACAGTGGGACTTGAACCTGGTTCTCACATATTTAATGTGTGCTCCCTTTGAGCCTCTTCACAACTGTCCTCTTCGTCTGTTAACTTTGAAGACTGCTTTCCTGGTTGCCATCTCCTCTGCTAGGAGAGTGAGTGAGCTCCAGGCTCTTTTTTGCAAACCTCCTTTTCTGTCTGTCCATCCGGACAAGGTTGTGCTCAGAACACGTCCATCCTTTCTGCCAACGGTTGTCACTGCCTTTCACATTGGGCAGACCATCACTTTGCCCACCTTTTTTCTGCATCCTTCTAGAGGGGAAGAGAGGCTCCACTGTCTGGACCCAAAACGTGCGCTCTCATTTTACCTCGATCCGGGTGGATGACCAGCTCTTTGTTGGCTACGTAGTTGCCAAGAAAGGTCGGGCCGTACACAAGCGGACTGTCTCCCGATGGGTCGTCTTGTGTATTAAAGCCTGTTATTCTCTGGCAAAAAGGAGCCTCCGGTGGGGCTGTGCGCCCATTCCACCAGGGCGACGGCTGCCACTACGGCATTGGGACGTGGTGTCCCCTTTCAAGCCAACTGTCAGGCAGCTACGTGGGCCTTGTTGCACACTTTTTCTAAGCACTATTCCCTGGACAGCCAAGTCCGGAGAGACGGCTTCTTTGGCTGTTCTGTTCTCCAGGACTTCTTGGTGTGATCTTGGTTCGCCGACTCACCACCGGGGTTGGTATTGCTGGGGTATCTATTCTAAGGTACGAAATCTATTACTAACGTGTTTCTTTCAGATGAACAAGTTACTTACCTTCGGTAACAATATATCTGTAAGAAACATTAGTTAGTGATAGATTCCTTACCGCCCCACCCATCCTCCCTGTTCTAAGAACTGATTTCTAGGGTTAAGATCATCCCTTTCAGGGCCCTAGTTTCAATGCATCAGTGGTCAGTATCTTGCATGGCTCTGCGTTCGTGGCACGGAAAGTCGTGTACAGAACTGACGTCAGCACGTGAGGGCGGCGTCTTAGTAGCTGCCGCGACATCATCTCTGCGACCACGATGGGTAATTCTAAGGTAAGGCATCTATGACTAACTAAGGTTTCTTACAGATATATCGTTACCGAAGGTAAGTAACTTATTCATTATCGGGGGTGTAATAGGGAACTCCGACTGAGATAAAGCGAGGCACGTTGGATCATGTGATTGCGAGCAGTTGAACTGGGTATTAATGTGGATAATGAACTTCATTACTTTCTACATACTTAGAGATACAAACTTACTAACAATGTCTCTTGGATCGACTTCCCTCTCACCCTCCCTATTCTGTAAGAAAACTGTTATATATACTGCTTCACATATGTCATTTCTTTACACATTAGCCATCTAGGAATTAACTTTACTTTGGTTCTTGGACTTTGATTCTTCTAATATCCATTAACCAGAGAAGGACTTTCATGTCATTACTACCTCACCAATATGGAAGCGCATAAACTGTAGTGCCGGTGATTTCATATTATGACCTATCATGCGTGAACTTTAATTTTCCAATCTAATTTACATTACCTCTCAAATGCTTTTATACACATACCACGGAATTTTACTTACTGAAAAACTTATGATTGGAAGTGTTACTGCACATTTGCTGTACTGCAGACCCTCAAATGTAAAAATATTATGGACACTTGTTGTAACCATTCATCGATCTTCCCCTTCCAAGATGGTAGCTTTGTGTTGTATATGTACCGAATAACCTTTTAAGCCGCTTTGTAACATTGCTCTCTTAATGATTTACTTCACGAGGAATGGGTCTTGTGTTATCGCAATTTTCTTTATTTCTTTTCTCTGGATTATTCGTATATACTGTATTTAACATGCTGATGGTCTTCATGTTTGAATAAATACTAATTAGAGGGAACCTAGCCCGCTCCAAGATAGCGGCTACTTTCTCTTAGAGCATGAGCTCAGACAATAAGTCTCCTTTTTTCCTCAAATTATAATATTGGGACAAAAGATTGTCATGCCAACATTATTCCCTTATGCCCATTGATTGTTAGACCACTAGGAACGCTTTTTATTGTTGCCAAGATTGTTTGTATTATAGCCCTTTGGGGTTTTTTACACGTTCAACAACACTGCCATTACAAGATGGCGGCCACTGACCTCGCCGTGCTTTGCGCACACTTCCTATTCCGGGCGGACACGCTCGCATTTATTTAAGCATGCATATTCCTGGCGAAACTTGCTAGAAGCCGAATACGCTGTTCGGAGTACTCTCCTGTGGACAGGTAGGATGCCTCTTCAGTTATTGGCCTGACATTATGGGCTGACATAATATTGTCTATTAATATTGTCGCTTTTCATAAAGGACCAATGATGTCCGCTCATCCTTCTGTGGATATAGTGTTACCGCCTACAAATTGTAATTCATGCAACCTGTGATATTTTCACACAGGCTGATATGATACTGCATTGCTGGTTTTAATAGTGATCCGTACTGTTATACAATGCATGTGGTTTGGTTATTCTTTTTCCCCGAGCGCTTTGCCCGTTGACATCCGGACAGTGGGCAAGTGGTTCTAATTTAAATATGGGGCCATATTCCGAGTGCCATTTCTCATGGTGGCAAGAAAAATAGAATTGAGGTCACCACTCTTACGTGCCTGTGGTCAACTATTTGTGCAACTGTTGAATTATACGATCTGTACAATGGCCGGTCAACTTGGCCATACTACGAGTGCCATTTCTTTCAGTGGCATGAAAAATAGATTTGAGGTGACCATGCTTACGTGCCTGTGGTTGACTATTTGTGAAACTGTTGAATTACACTATTTGTACAATGGCCAACCAACCTGATAATAATCTGTCGCCCCCCACTTTTTTTCTCTTTTGAGCTTAGATTTACTCTTATATATACTCGTTCACTCGAACATTTGAGGAACAGGTAAAGACCCATCTCACCTCATTCACATTTATATTGGGCCCACAATGATATTCAGAACTGGTACGTTATTATACCTATCACTTTATACTGCAGGTTCCTTTATAAAGACTTGCAATACGACTCTTTGAGGAGTTAGAGACTTAATAGATTGAATGGTGAGCCTGTGACTTACCCAATGACTTGGAATTTGTATCACAAGGGTGATGTTTTTTCACTAATCTTTTTTTTCACACTGGGCTATCGAGTACCTCGCTTTTACTCTGCACATTCACATTTCGGCTCTGATGATAATGCTTACCCTGATATGGTTACGATTAAGATCTATCGCTATTCTACTCATTTCCCTATACTTTTCCTTTTCACTCTGGGGAGACCATTTTTAATGCTTGGATTCCTATATTAGTGGCTCTTTTTTCAGTGTCTCATTTCTACTAATCTCAGTATTGATGTAAATATGTTTACTTAGTGTACACATTTCTTGTTATTGTTGTAGCCCTGAGGAAGTCGATGGGTGATGACCCTATGATGAAACACGTGTTGGCTACATGAATGTTATTTTGATCGTCGTCAGGCTGTTACTGTAACAACTGACAGTACCAATTGCTGCGAAGCATCTGTGTACCATCTGTCTTATTGGATGGGATGACATATGCAGAAAATAAAGAAGAACTGGATTCACATAATCTACGAACACTTGAATATTATTTATGTATTGTTTTGCTCAGGATTAAGACTTACTGTTGAATTCTGGGACACATTTCCCCTGTCAGTGACTAGGAGGGTCTCCTAACTAAATTGGTTTCCGACCATAGTGTCTGTGTCTTGGAGGCTACAATGGCCCTCATGCCATGGAAAACATTCAAGGAACTAGATCCACTATTGGTTTCCTTGGGCTGGGTGTGGTCGGGGAAAGCTTGAGGTTTTGAAACATCCCTGGGAGCAGGTGGGATTTGAACTACAGATCTCCTTATGCTGGTAAGTGGCTGGATGATCAAATCAATTGGGAGAAATGTTCATTACAAGGCACGCATGGGCTGGGCGACCTCCAGAGCATCCTTATGATGGGAAGCAGCATCACAGGTGCATATCCATATTTAATTTGACAAGTAGATTGGATATTTTGGGGAATGGGGGGGGGTCAGGAGACAGCCTCCATTTACTGTGGGCAAGCCTCAGTGCACAAGACATGCTGATTGAGGGCTGGAAAGAAGTAGCATGCATGACGTTTGGAAACCTTTTACCCCAGTGGTAGGTTTATTTAGCATTGGAGCAGGTCATATCTTGGAGTAACCCCACATAGCACAATCAGCTACGGCGGTGTAGCAGACATTTCATGTTGCACCAGAACATTTATTTTTTTTACTACCAGATTTTATTGGTTTTTAAATACATCTACAGTCATTAGTTGTATATCTGTAGTCCAGTACATAAGGCATATTGCATTATTGCTGGTGCATTTATTCATAACTTATCCCACTAACAGAACTATCCCTCCCTCCCTCGTTGAGTTGCGCTTAGGTGGATACAATCTGCTCTTCAAATATTATTGGGTTCTTGAGCGGCAGGCGCCGGTTCTGGCTTACAGCGGCACTTTCCTCCCCTAGTCTCTGCGTCCTAGTCTGTCGTTCTGGACGTGGCGGTGGGGAGCTTGCTCCACTGTCATTGTGCCTCTCCGCTACTAGCTCGCCTACTAAGATTTCCCAGGCGCTTGCCCTGTCTGTCTTCCCTATACCACAGCCAGCTTCCCTGAGGAGTAATCTGTCTTCTGCCCCCGCCCATTTTTCTAGCTCCCTCCTCCAAGAGAGAATTCTAGGTCCTCCCGGTATCTTCCATTTTCTGGCTATCTCCCTTTTGGTTAGGACGAAAGCTAAGTCCTGGAATCTCCCAGTTGTTTTGTTTTTAGCCATGTGTAGGAACCATCCCAGTAGGTAGTGCTCAGGGTTGTGCGAGAGCTCCTTGTCTATGAGACCCCCTATTATTTGTCTAATTTCTCCCCAAAAGACTTACAGGGTGGGGCAGCTCCAGAACATGTGGATGATGTGTGCTTCTCTCTCTCTCCACATCTTGGGCATGCTGCTGTGTCTATGTCGAAGTATCTTCTTTTTTTTTTGTAACATTTTTTTATTGCCATTTTCATATTTCAGACACTGTATATCATACAAATCTTTCCAATAGTTGCGTCAGATCTTACCGCCAATGGTGTTACATATCATCTGTATATACTGGTGTTGCGTCAGCGGGGAGCATAAAAACAACATACATGTATAGCGTGATGTGTGTACCCTATTGTCTCTGCTACCTGATATGGCACTTGAACTGGGGTGTAACACAGGTATAAACTAGGGCATGGAAGATCACATTCAGTTTACGCTAACGGGTGCATTAAACGTCGTACGGGTATGGCGCCTCTGTGACTCATGATGCCTATCCTCTTAGGTTCGACCCGTAACTACAATAGCCTACCCGATGTTGGGGCCTGTTATGAGATCACGTGGTCGGGAAATCGGGAGATTGGTCGGGTGGGGTCTCTGGCTGCATTTGCAGGGCGGACAATGTGGGTGGGTCGTCTGATGGATCGGCACCCGGGGTTAACTGCCTGAACTGATATAGTAACATGGCCCATTCCATAGATATAGGGTTCTTGCGGACCCCTCTCGCCTCCTCCTCCCGCAATGTCTCCTCCTCCGCTGCCGCCCATTTGTGTGTAGCTCCCACCCATGCCGCCAACGGTGGGCCCGTGGGGGAACGCCAGTGCATGGCGATGCTGCGTTTGGCTAAGAGTACCGCAAGGGAGAGGAACAGAGTCCGCACCCTGTGTTGTTTACTTGCGCGAAAGATGCCTATGGCACTGGCCTCCCATGTGTTCATGTAGGCTAGCCCTGTGAGGGTACCCAGAGCAGTGTGAATGTGTTGCCAGAGAATTTTGATGATGGAGCAATTCCAGAACATATGTTGGAAATCCGCATTCCGCTCCTGGCATCTGGGGCAGAGGAACTGTGTGTCGGGGTAGAATCGTTGGAGGCGGGCTGGTGTCAGATAGGCCCTGTGCAGGATGTAATATTGAATGTTTTTAAAGCGTGCGTTTCTGGATACCTTCTTGGGGTACTTCAACGCCCTCTCCCACTCCGTCTCGTGAAGCACGCGCCCTATTTCCGCCTCCCAAGTGGCCCGCAGGGTCTCTAGTGGTTTGTTGGTCAGTTCCCGTATGGCTTTATAAAGCCATGTAGTTAGATGGCACCCCGTTCCCATGTGTAGAATTGTGTGGAGAACTGGATGCGTGTGTGGTTCCCCCTTGGTTAGGTCCTGATATGGGCGGTAGCTATCTAGGAGTTGGCGGTGAAGCAGGAACTGCCCCGGAGGGAGATCGAACTCCTCCACAAGACTGTGGAACGGTCTTAGTTGACCGTCCTCGAAGAGGGACTCCATCTCTGTAATGCCACAAGAGGTCCACGTACGGAGCGCGCTGTGTGTGTAATAGCGTTCCTGTTTGGGCCATCCCACCAAGGTGAGCAGGGGGGAGTACAGTGGAGTCCCCGGGGACATGCGGTGAATTCGCAGCATGCACTTACGGGCCACCGACACCAGTAGAGGGTATGTGCGTTCTGGTTTAGTGCCTGGAAGAAGCAGGCGACGGATCTCCGAGACCGATATCCGTCCTGCGATGGTGAGTTTCCACAGTATACCAGTGGGACAGCCACTGCAACTGTGCCGCTAAGAAGTAGGCCTCGAACGAGGGGACTCCCAAGCCGCTTTGCGTGGTGGGCAACTGCAATTTCTTCAGGGCTATTCTGTGTCTGCCAAATCCCCAAATTAGTGCGCTGAGAAGGGAGTCCAGGTCCCGAAAAAAGGCTCTGGGTGGAATTACTGGCAGATTGGTAAAGAAGTACAACAATCTTGGGACCATAATCATTTTGGCCAATGCCACTCGCCCAATTGGGGCTAGCGGAAGGCTCTTTCAAAATCCGATCGTAGCCCTAATGCTTGCCAATGCCCTGTTATGATTACCCTCGAACATATCTGTGGAAGAGTGATAGAGACAGATACCGAGGTATCGAGGGGCCTCCGCACTCCAGGGCACACGTTGAGCACCCAGCCTAACCTCCTGTGGGGGTAGATCTGGATGCAGCGGGTATATCGTGGACTTATCCCAATTCACCCGTAGGCCTGAGGCCGCCGTAAATTCCGTCAGAGTCTCCCAGAGGGGAGTCAAGTCGTCCGTGATGTCCCGCACATATATCAGTAGGTCATCAGCATATAAGGACACACTGTGTACTGTGCCTGCTACAGGGATGCCCCATCGCTCGCCCTCCCACCGAAGTCGTATGGCTAGAGGCTCAACTGCTAGGGCAAAAAGTAATGGGGACAATGGACAGCCCTGTCGCGTGCCCCTCTGAACCGCAAACTCCATCGAGATGTATCGGCCCAGGCGTACCCGCGAGGTCAGTCCAGAGTACAGTAGATGCGTATACGCTAGGAGGGTGGGTCCGATGTCCGCACGCTGCAGAACCGCAAACAGGAACTGCCATGTAAGGGAATCAAAGGCCTTCTCAAGATCCAGGATGAGACAGGCCACCCGGGGGTATATCCCCTTCACCTGGTCCTGGATGTGGAAAACCCGGCGTATGTTCTGGGACGTGCGTCTGCCGGGTATAAAGCCACACTGATCCGGATGGACCAAGGAACGTATAATTTGTAGGTACCTATACGCAAGTATCTTCCCGAGGAGTTTGCAATCGGCGGACAACAACAAAATGGGGCATTAGGAGGCCATTTGCTGTGGGTCCCGGTGTGGTTTCAAGAAAGTCACGATTACGGATTCTCGCATGGATTTCGGTAGCACGCCCTTCTTTAGCGCCGCCGCGAACATAGTTACCAATCGAGGGACTAGGTGCACTGAGAATGTCGAGTAGTATTCTAATGGGAACCCATCTAATCCCGGAGCTTTATTACACGCTAGGGTATGTAGGGCCCGTGTCACGTCTGCCGCGGTTATTACTGCGTCAAGGGCCTCCCTTTCTGTCCTCGTAATTTTTGGGATAGGCAGGGGATCGAGAAATCGATCCACTACAGTTTGTGGGGTAGAGGCAGGGTCGCTATATATCCCCGCGTAGTAGTCGCGGAAAGCCCCAAGAATCCCAGCCTGGGAACGTACCAGCACCCCCCTGGGGTCTAATATGTCAGTGATGGGCTTGACATCCGTGTCCTGTCTGGCTAACCACGCCAGGAGAGTGCCAGTTTTGTCCCTCTCTTTATGCATATGTGCAGGGTATGATCTGAAGTTGTACCTTCGTAAATCCGTGGAGGCAGCTTGATAGACAGTTTTTGCTTCTGCTATACGCCGCGTCTCCCCCTCGGATGTGGAATCCCGTTTAGTGAGAGCAGCCAAGCGCTGCTCCACCTTGGTGAGGGCCTGTTCAAGTACGCGCTTAACGCCAGTTATTTGCTTCAAACACTCTCCCCTGGCCACCACCTTAAATGCATCCCATTCCACTAACGTGGATGATGCTGTGCCCGAATTGCGTAGGAAATAATCTTGGATGCTACTCGCCTGCTCGTGCCGGAAGACCTGGTCTGACAGACAGTCCCGCGGCAAATGCCAGGTGGGGACCGGCGGGTGTGGGGGCCGCCAGTTTAACTGGAGAACGTGAGCATCGTGATCGGAGATGATCCTGCCCAAGTAGTCCGCGTGAGCAATCTTGGGCAATATAGCCGCCGAGCATAAAAATCGGTCAAGACGGACACGTAAATTGTGTGGGATGGAGTGGAAAGAGTACAATCGGGTCAGGGGGTGGCGCATTCGCCAAGCATCGGTGAGCGACCAGTGTGTAATCCAAGCCCGGAATATGTCTGTTTGCTTATGTGCTGGGGAGTGTGTCGGAGGGGGGTGTGAGCGGTCGAGGTCCAGGTCGAGCGTGCAGTTATAGTCTCCTCCCAGGACCCAAGGTATTGAGGCAAATCGGGCAAGGACCCCGGTGAGATGGTCCCAAAACTTGTCTTGCTCTACGTTGGGGGCGTAAATGCTACCGAGAAGTACAGCCTGCCCATCCAAAAGGCCCTCCAGTAGTGTATATCAACCGTCTTTGGCTACTACCCTCCGAAGCTCCTGAAAGGGGGTTCCCGGTCGCACCCAGATCGGCGCCCTCGTGCATACGCAGAATAAGTTGTGGCGCATATGAGACCCCGCCATTTTGACTGTGGTTTCCCGACCTCTTTCGCAATGAGATGTGTCTCCTGCAGAAAGACGATCGGGGTATTGTGACGTTTTGCATATGAGTACACCGCATATCGTTTGCGCTCGGTGTGAAGCCCCCGAACATTTAGGGTGAGGATGGTAACATCAGTGTGTGTCGTATTCGGTGGCATGTCTGTGTGTCTGCTCGCCATGCGCGGGGGCTGCGCCTATTGAAGTGCATAAAGCGCGGTCGAACAAGCTGACTAAGGGTGCCTGTATCCCCAGACGTTGTTTGGCCATGTGTAGTGGATGTCTGGATCCATGCCATTCCATGCGGGGGGTAGGGGAAGTGTTGAACTGGGGCAAGCAACTGAACAATTGGGGTCGGGAAACATTCCAAATACCTAGGGCCCATCGCCAAAAACGATGCGTCCAAACCTGTTTAACCAATTTAGGGGGGGTACAACAATGTAGGAAGGGGGCGGCGGTGCATGCTTACTGGGCCAGATACGAATCGGGCCTTTAGCAGGATAAATGAGAGTTGCTCCCACTTTAGCGAGTGGTGGGACTGATGTCTATACTCGGTGGGTGGGGAAGGAGTGTACTTAGCCTATGCCAGTCTCAGGGGTCCCATCTCATTTCGCTCGAGATCCAGATTGTTCGTCAAGAATGAGGTCCGCCGTCTGAGGAGTGACCATGGGGGGCGTCATTGAGTCTTCCCCCGACACCGTGCCATCACTTTCATTCTCTCCTTCCGAGGTAAAGATATGCGGTGGTCGGTCTATGTCATCCGTCGGGGGAGACGCTTGCAGATCGATCACTGCTTGTAGGGCCTCCCTCCGTTCTTTCACAATTTGCTCTAAATCAGGAGAGTCCTGGGTGCGTGCATGGGATCTGCCACCCACTCCAACTCGTGGGCGCCTCTGTGGTCGCCTCCCAGATCGTGAAGGCGTAGGATGTGGGTTTCTTGTGATCTCTGCTCGAGACTGACGTGTGCAATGTATGTCCGCCCAATCCTGTGCTTCCGTGGTATTAGCGAAGAATACAGTGGAATCGGCGTGGACCACCCTGAGGAGAGCTGGGAAAAGCAGGGAGTATTGGATATTGTTCTCACGCAGTCGACGTTTAACGTTCAGAAAGAGGACCGTTGTTGTTGAACTGCTCTTGCATAGTCCAGAAACACCATGCTCCGCCGATTGTCTACCTGCAGGGTGCCCGCCACTCGTGCCGCGCGTAGTACCGCATCCCTGTCCCGAAGTGGAGGAACTTTGCTAGCATTGGCCGTGGGGGCGCCCCTGGGGGTGGTCTGCGGGCCGGGACCCTGTGGGCCCTCTCCATAGAAAAGAATGCTGAGCGGTCCTTTTCCGGAGAGAAGGATTTTACCCATGTCTCCAAGAATTGCAGGGGGTTCGTGCCTTCAATGCCTTCGGGCAAACCCAGTACGCGAATGTTGCAGCGTCTTGAACGCCCTTCTAAATCATCCGCACGTTCCTCCATGATGGTGAGGCGGTGCAGTACCTCCTGTAGAGTCTGCTGGTGCTTGCCGATCATTGGCTGTATGTCCTCCATCTTCTTCTCTCCGTCTTTCACTCTGTCCACCAGTTTCCGATGGTCGTCGCGGATTAGGCTGATGTCCGTCGCTAGCGTCCCGAGCCGCTCCTCCATCGAGACCCTGGAGTGCTCAATAGCGGCTAGAACCATGTCCAACTTGACGGAGACCGAGGGGTCGGGCTGTGTCTCCACAGCACCCACCCATGTCCGGGCTTTGGGCATCTTCTCTGGGGCCGTCTCGGGAACCGCCGTTTGTTGGGTCCCCCGAGGTTTCCCCATGGCTGCGATCGGGGTACTTCAGAGCGTCAAGCTCGTCCGCCGATTACGCGGGGTCCCTCTTCCCCCCAGGAGATAAGGGGGTCGCTGCGTTGTCGGTCCTGTCCCCCCCAGCGATCCACACCCCCTCTGGGTGCTTCTGTACTCTTCTGTAGGCCACCTCGAGTCCAGCGGACACTCCGCCGCTCATCCCCCCCAGTGGGCCACAAAGAGGCTACCGTCCGTCTACTCCGGGGGTGAGCTATCAGGTCGTATGGTAGTTACCCTCCAACCTTGTGTCTCGCTGTGAAGCGGGCCGCTTCAGGTCCGGTGGACACTCCACTGCTCGTCGCTCTCCAGTAGAGCACCAGGGGGCTGCCGTCCGTCGACTCGGGGGACGGGTGGTCACTACTTATGCCGGATGACGTCCCAACTTGTGTCAATCTATGAGGCTAGGTGTCCCAGGTCTGATGAGGGGGGAGCACAGTTCGTTTCCCGCTGGTGCGGGCTTTCCCTTCCCACCGGTCCGTGCTCCAGGCTCTGTTACTGTGGTGTACCGTCGGGCGCCATCTTGGAGTCAGGCGCCCCGACTGTGCACCAAAACATACTAGGGCTCCCCTCCAGCACCACATTCACCGCAGGCGCCGCGGCTTTTAGGTGTTCTGCAGGGGATGTGTTGTCCCTCGCCAGCGCTTCCACGCCACTTCACCTGTGGAGCTTGTTACTGCGCAGGGTGCGCGCCGCTTGGAACATGGCCGCCCGTCTCCTTCGCGCCAATTCAGGTTCGCTGGCGATCACTCTTCCGGGAAGCCTCCGGAGCTCCGCCACTTGCCAGTGCCGACCTGACGCCGCTGCCACTTCAAGCGCCTGTCCTGGGGGAGATCGCCGGCCACACCGGTTTCTCAGTCGTCCTCCGAGTTCCCTATCGCGGACCTCTGGGATCGCCCTCCGCCATCTTGGGGCTCCAGGTCTCAGCCCGGTACATTATCTCCGCGCCGCTGCTCTTCTCCCCCTCTATTCACCGTGGCAACGCGGCAGCGGATGCCAGAACCGCTCCGACACCCAGGGCTGCGTTTATAGGCAGGAGCAACGCCCGGTATCATTCAATCGGCCCGGTCTCGGAGCCCTAGCAAGCTGCAGCCGCCATGGTAGCCGGCTTGGCCACGCCCCATCGTCGAAGTATCTTCTAATGCGGGATGGGGTTAAGTACGCTCTGTGCAATATGTAGAAATTAATCAAATTGATTCACGCTTTCCTGGATACCTTCGGGGTCCGTTCTAGGAGCCTTACTCACTCCACCTCTGGGATCTGTTTACCCAAATCCTCCTCCCACTGTAATCGCAAGCGCTCTAATGGTTTCTGCATGTCTTGTCTCATTGCCTTGTACAGGCAGGAAGCTGGCTTGATTCTTCTTGCTGAGAGTACTACATATCTGCACCCCAGCAGTGCCTGCGGTTCCGCACCCCCTCATCCCCAATGTTGTCTAATCCTCCTGGTGAGGGTCCTGTGCCTAATGAAGTGACCTCCCGGTAAATCGTATGCCGCTTGCAGCTCTGCAATGGGAGTAGCGTGGAGTCAAGGTATAAGTCGCCCATCACATTTAGTCTTGCCTCTTCCCAGTCCTCCAACCCAGCCCAATGAGCTCCCTGTGGCAACCATCTCAGCATAGTGATTGGGATGTCTGGACAGTAGGGAATCCTGACCCCCACCCGTCTCAAGTACCTAGCCCAGCATCACACTACCACTCTAGTTTCCATGGTGTCTGCTGACGTGCTCCGTCGTGTCCTCAGAAGTATCTGTGCGAGAGTGGTTGTATCCGGTGCAGCTGGGTACTGCTCCCGTTCTGGGTTGCGGCTGGCTGGCAGCCATTGAATCACCCAGTATAGCTGAGCAGCAATATAATAACCTTCGAAATCTGGGACTGCTAGCCCTCAAGCCGCCGTTGGGCGCTGCAAGGTGGCCAGTGCTACTGGTCTGAACCCAGCTCCCCAGATAAATGACGTGAGCAGTGAGTCAAGATCTCTGAACATTGCCCTCGGAATCCATATCGGCAAAGCCCCGAAGTAGTACAGGAGGCGCAGAAGCGCCACCATCTTCAGGACCGCCACACATCCCGCCCTTGTGTCTATCAGCCAGTCTGTCAGCTGGTATGGTATCCCTGTTTGGATCCATATTAGGGCCCCTCTCGCATATGCTGAATAGGTAGTGTAAAAGAGTTGACCCCTCCATCGTGTAAGGCTTGTCCCTCTTTCTGCGTGAGGTGCATCTCCTGTAACAGGGCTATTTGAACTCCCCTCCTACGAATGTATGATAGGACCTTGTGGCATTTCGTCATCGTGTGCATACCTCTAATATTCCAGGTCATGCACTTATACTCGTGATTGTCGGCGATTGGGAGGTATTACTGTTCCTGGGCTGCCGCTCTCCCTGTACATTGCCCTTCGACTGCTCTCCCCACTCGATTCCCCATGCTTCCGGGTATGCTGCCACTCAAGGATTCCCCCCCCCGTAACTGTGAACATTGTTCCCAACTCCCATTTCCCAGGATGAGTAGGATAACACCCCTCATCCAAACAAGGTCAAAGGTCCGCAAGTGACTGCTTGCAGGTCAATCAGTCAATTATAATGGGGGAAGGCTGCTCGTCGGCCGCTCTCCCGGTCTTTGCAGCCGCCTCACAGTTCCACTGTCCCATCAGGTCCCCCTCAGTGCCTCCCCTCCATCAGTCCCTGTACCTCATTACTGGGTTAGTTATGACCAGTTCTGCTCAGGATCTGTTCATGGAAGATCTCTGCTCCCCTCCTCTAGATGATATCGTCCGCTGTCTGTGGCGTCACATCCGGGAGCACCACACACAGGGCCTCGGACTCACTGGATCCATGCTCTGAGCCCTTTACAGGACAAGAGAATAGGTCAAGCTTTAGGTTTTTTTTTTTTTTTTATTCTTTTTATTGAACATGTGCAGCATTATTCAACATAGGTACAGTTCCATACGGTCAATGACAGGGAATACAACGACTTCAAGGTACGTAGAATTGGAAGAGGAATACATGTTATGGTGAGGGAGGACTGTCACATTCGGGGTCACCAGGTGGGGCACATATGTAGCCTCGATATACATTCCAAGGAGACCAGATCTTGGACCACTTTCTGGGACAGCCCCTAGCTGTGTAGACTGTCTTTTCCCTCAGCATGCACCAGTCGAGGTCCGCCTCCCAATCTGCGACCCTCGGGGGCAACGTTGCCCCCCAGTGTTGGGCGATATTTCTTTTAGCAATCATGCATCCCAGTGTGACCCATTGCGTGTCATGTGTATTTAGGTCAGTGGGTTCCCAAATATTAAGGAGGCATCTGGGAGCTTCAGGCCGTATGTCGAGCTCCAGTACCTGGCTCATAATGTGGTGGATGTCTTGCCAATAAGCCTGTATTGGGTCACAGTGCCATATTATATGGATAAATGTGCCCATCTGGGTGCATCCCCTTCTACAATACCCATCTGTTGAGCCACCCATGTGCATCAATTGGGGCCCCGTGATATAGATTCTGTGCAGTATTTTTAGTTGCACGAGTCGGAGGCGCGCCGGGATGGCAACCGTTTTGGTGGAAGAGACGGCAGTCTGCCAATTTTCGTCGTCTAGCACAATACCGTCCTTAAACCATTTCTCTCGCAGCAGCGCCAGTGGGTCGTCCATATTATTAATGAGTTTCCTATATGTTAGGGAAATGGCTCTCTCAGGTAAGTATCCGTCCAGCAGTCTGTCTTCGAGCGGTGAATATTCGGGTGGGGAGGTGTCACAAGTTATTGCCGCCTGCAGTGCGTGATGGACCTGCAAGTAGCGGAAACGCTCCGAATCAGCCATGGAATATTGAAGTTGGAGAGAGTCAAAGGACTTGATACCGTTTTTGTCCCACAAGTCTCTAATGTGTGAGATGCCAATTAGGTCCCATTTGTCAAAGCCCCGTGAGTTGCCCAAATCCCCGAGTCTCTGGGAGTCCCACAGAGGCGCGGATTTGTCAGTTTGTTAGTCCAGCCCAACGAAACAGTCGCCGTATGCCAGACGTGGACGGAGTGCTTAGTGGGGCCCGTGAGGGGGTATCTGTTTGGCTTGGAGTAGAGGGCCCTGGCGAAGGAACCGTGGGGAAGGAGCAATTTATCCATACCAAACCCAGGATCATCAGGCCTCCCATACGTACTATGGTTTATCGCCGTTAGGTGTGAGGCCCAGTAGTATTTCTTTATATCAGGCAATCCAATCCCCCCATCGAACCAGCCGAGGGTAAGTTTTTTAAGAGCAATACGGGGTCTCCCATTCCAAAGTAGGTCTCGCTGAAGACCCTCTATTTGTTGGAAGTAGGAATTTGGTACTGGGTCTGCCGAGTTTTGTAGGACATAGAGGAAGCGGGCAGGGACATCATTTTAAAGAGGGCCGCTTTGCCCAGTAAAGAGAGGGGGAGCGATTTCCAGTTAGTGATGTCTTGCTTTAGGCGTTGTATCGGGGGAGCCAGATTGCGGGCGAAACGGAGGGATCTGTCCAGTGAAATGAAAAAGCCCAGATATTTGAAACCGTCCGAGACTATCGGTATGGGACAGTTTCGGGGTATTGGGGGGGTCCTTCCCGTTTAGGACGTAGATGAGAGATTTTTGCCAATTAATGCCAAAGCCAGAATATCTACTATAGATGGAAAGGATGTCAAATAGTGCGATAAGGGATCTTATAGGGGATGCAAGGTAAAGCAGTATATCGTCCGCATATAGCGATATTCGGTCCTCCCAGTCAGCCGTCCATCGCAGCCCGCGAATCAGTATGTCTCTGCGGATCCATGCCGCAAGGGGCTCGAGGGCTAGGGCAAACAGAAGTGGAGATAGGGTGCATCCCTCGCGGGTCCCTCGGCTGAGTAAAAAGGGATCGAATCTCTTGTTGTTTACGACTACTTGAGCCATGGGGGCGGTGTAGAGCAGTCGTACCCATTGGCTGAAGCCACGTCCAAATCCTAATTTCGTGAGTACCGCGAAGAGATAGGGCCACTCAAGCGTATCAAAGGCCATCATGGCGTCTAAGGAGACCACAATGGCGTCCTCGCACAAGGTCGACGCCCTGCCCAAGACCCCATGTAATCTGCGAAGATTGAGGGCAGTGTTTCGGCGCGGCATAAATCCCAAGCTTTAGGTTTTTGATGGAGACTGTTTTAAGTTTCTGTTGGGTTGACCTTGATATATTGTTGACATGCTGTTCAGGATGATGGTGTGGCGTGATGGTTGGTCAGCCCAGGGGTTAAGACGGTTTATGGTATTGAGAAGACTAGGTTGAGGATTTGGCCTTTGGAGTGTGCTGGTTGTGAAATACTCTAGCACGCTAAGTGTCAATGAACTTAGGGGGTCTTTTTTTCATGATTGGGATTGGCGTCACTAGGGAGGCTTATGTGAGAGTGTTGTATGAATGACATGGTGAGGATGTCTGAGAATTGGTCTGTGAAGTCTTTGTTCAGTCAGAGAGGCACGTAAATTAGGTGGCAGATGGAGGACTGATTTGCTTAGTAACAGTATGTGAGGCGCTTCATTCGGATGTTGGTCTTTGTGTTGTGAGGATGTGGTGTTAATGCTTGTATTGTTGAGATCTGGATGTAGTTGTGGGGATGGGTAGTGAGGGGTCCTGGGCCTGGCACCTGATAAGATGTTACCTTGTAGGTGCTTGCTGAGGTTGCAGTGGAGCCGGGGTTCCTGCTCACAGCCCTTGTTGGGCTGAAAAGGCGCAAACAGGAGAGGCCCTTGTCTGTGACTGCCCTTTGCCAGAAACATACTGATGAGTTGACTGAAGTAGGGAGGAGGCATTAGGCTTCAGGTGGGAACCACTGATGTTATTTATTTTACTGGTGGATGCCGGGAATTGAGGTTCTGTTACTTAAAGTACACATTGGATATTTCATAATATGAAGGCAGCATGTGTGTGAGTGTAAGTAATGAATGTAATAAACTGTACTGCAATAAGTATGTTATACTAGTTGTGCTCGGTTTGTCATCCAACCCTCACCATGACTATGTGGTAAATATTTTATTACCGGTACTATTTTTTTATGAGAAAGCCAATACCTAGGAAGGATAGGATCCTCCATCCCCAGGCTGACAACACGCTCCAGAACCAACCGGACCAAGTCCAGGTGCCTGGACTCTGGTGTATCTGGCTTATAATCTTATGAAGGCGAGTTATGGCTTTATATACTGACGGCGAGTTTTCTGGTATGAAAACACAGCAACTTGATCCGATGTGCATCCCAGGTCCCCGCTGCGGGCCACCTCTGACTTTCTGGCAACTCTTTGGTGTAGTCCACCCATAAATCAAGAAATAACACGGCATCTAGGCCATGCTTATGATACATAAAGTACCCTGGAGTGTCCCTAGGTGGGATGGGAACAGCTTCTTCGAGTACACCTTTTCTGGTTTTGATCTGTCTTAATTTCGAAAAGAGCGGCATTTTTAGACCTTATTACTTGAACACACTTAATACAATAAACACAATAATGAACAATCATTCACACCACAATATGTAGAACGTATTAAAACATTTAACATTTAACAGTTTAACGAACGATGATAACTAATAGAAAACTAGTTACTGACATAATACTAACACTAAATAATACTTACTTATATGCAAGACATACTAGATATACTGCTAAACAGTACAGATACACTGCTGAAACAGTGCAGACCGGATTTGTGTACCCAAACCAGTCTTGACCGGCACAGACTATGTGCACGTCTAAATGCCTCCCCGGCAATGGTACTCACCGGGTAGCGCGGAACGGAAGGCCTCGGAACTGAACTGAAACTGGACCGGACTGGACTCGACTCGACTGGACTCGGAACTTCGGAACCTGGTGGGCCTCTGTATACCTCGGATCTTGCTCTCTCAGCTAGGCTCTGGTCGGGATACTTCGCACTTCTCACCGCCTCGTCTGGGTGTTGATCGCAGCCTCAGTCACCCCCGCTTGGCCGGAGGGAGATACAGGAAATCCTGCGGGTACGCGTTTTTGTCCGTTCAGCTGTGGCAGGAGACCGGGCCTGCAACGCACCTCCGGCGCGTGAGATGAGAAAGTGTCCCTGTTCGGGCGCCAATTTATGTGGTAAATATTTTATTACCGGTACTATTTTTTATGCGGTAAAGTCTAGTAAGAATAACTCAGTAAATATAAGAGGCAGAATCCGTGGTATTAGAGGTTCTAAAAGGCTTTATTCCTCTACAAAGGAATTACAATTCGAACTGCAGGCTTCACATTCCATCACCATGAGGGTTCAGGAAGGAAGGCAATACATTATTGACAAGTAATGGTATTTATATGGAAAGCATTACATTAAGACAGATGCAAGAGGCGTAACAGCTGATAATACAGATATAATACACATACGTAACGAAAAAAGGCGTAAACATGGGTGTAACTAAAATACGTCATTAAACATGATATCACAAGTGGGTGGATCCATAAGAGAATCCTGCAATGTCAGCAGAAATACTTGGCAGAGATGCGCGCGCAGCCGCATGACGTGTGATTGACGTGCAACTAGAGGGTGAAGGGGACTTGACATTTAGCTCTACATGTGGAGACAGAAGTCTGGGGGGTCATGTCAACCTAATCCCAAATCATATCTAATATCTTATGTTTAAAGAACTGTATTATCCGAAAGGAAAGGTCTCTAGGACGGAATCTATTCTATACTGACTGTTAGTGCGTGTACAAGCGTCTAAGTGTCTACATGAGATGCGAGGGGGCAGGAATCTTCCATGGTAACAGGGGCTATGAATTACTTGCATGAGGATAGTGAGGCCTGGCCCTTTGCACGGTAGCTGGAAGAATGTTTACCTAAACTACTAGACAGGAATGCATCGGATGAGGAGCGGAGCAGATAATCTTGAAGGTGAAATACAGTTTTTGGCAGGCAACAGGCTGGATCAGGCACCGTTAGCCGCGCAGGGAGTAGGACAAAGTTCATGGATACAGATGCAGGCTCGGACTGGAGCTTTCAGAGGCAGAAGGCAGGGAAAGGCTTGATGACAGAATTCAGGGCCTACTCGCCTGAATCTGTAAAATGTGGAAAGTGAACCACATAAAGTCGGTGGCCTTTCATACTTAGGAATGGAATATCTGACCCATTCATGGCGGATCTGAAAGAGGACATGTTGACGGTGGACGCACATGTATTTGCGTCTTCATAACTAGAACTGGAGGGAACATACATGTACTTATAGCATGCACATGGAGCCGTTGGGGTCTACGATAGGGGACATAACTGATCATAAAATTCATATTTCCTCATTCCCTCCTTGTCCCCTACGGACCCTCAGGAGATATCGATCTTCATCAATCCATCGATCTGTTCATATAGCATCATTTGTTCTTCTTTCTTCTTCCGGGATCTTGAACGAAAACTTGGATGCGGGATACACGATGTGGCACACAGACCACAAATCGCTGGCCCACATTGTAGACATAAGCAGCAACTGAATAGTATGAGAAAGCCAATACCTAGGAAGGATAGGATCCTCCATCCCCAGGCTGACAACACGCTCCAGAACCAACCGGACCAAGTCCAGGTGCCTGGACTCTGGTGTATCTGGCTTATAATCTTATGAAGGCGAGTTATGGCTTTATATACTGACGGCGAGTTTTCTGGTATGAAAACACAGCAACTTGATCCGATGACCCTACAAGCTCTGCCCCTATCAGCCAGGATGACGTCAAGGACAAGACGATTTTGAAGCACAACAATCCGCATAGCAGACTGCTCTTCTGTTAAATTGCCTAAGGCGGACGTATTCTCGTTCACTACTGCTTCAAGGGTTCTAGTTAATCTACGTATCAGTTTACTATTAGTGACTGTACCTATATAGGGAAAGAAACCTTTATTGAAATCTGTGTATTGCTCCCATGCCGTTTCAGTGTAATCGACAATCGGGAGATCTCTCTGCTGTATATTGTGTACTAAATGGGTATTCCTGTGATAATCAGGAGGGGCTAGGAAAACAGGTGGCAGAAGGAACGCAATGTAACAGGTACCATCCCAGTCTAGAGGTAAACGTATATATGCGGTCTGGCCACATATGAAGTAGGAATGACGGGAAGCTCTAAACGTGGACTTGCCTTGATCACTGAATTTTATTACAGTGGTGCATTTACTATGGCCCATGTGTATGGAACCATTCTTTCTTACACATAATTCCCCTTTAACTGGGAATACTGACATAGCGGGCAAGATTGGTGTAGCTTCGGATTCAACATTCAGAATCAGGAGGTTAAGTGTAAAATTACCTAATCCATATACTTCATTTTCTAGATCAGTTCCTGTTCTTTTGGGAAGTCCCTCCTTGTTAGGGTAGCAGACTTTAAGCAAAACTAGGTTCAGGTTTCCCCATACCCAGTTGTCTTGATAAACTACGGCATTTGAATCTAGGGAATTAATCAAACTAAACCATGCTCCACAGGAGCCATTGTGTGTGAACGGATATGGAAAGAGGGGCAAAACTCCCTTATAGCTCTGATAGGGAGGGAGTCGGCCGCATATCCAACAATTTGTAGCATTGCTGGTCTGATGGGAGTGATGTAACATACTAATGAATGTGTTGTTGCGCAGCGCAAATCTATAGGACAACTCATGCGGAGGTAATTCGCTAAAAGAATGTTCAGCAGTAACATTGTAAGCACGTTTAGAAATAGGGTAATACATATGCAGCAATATACTAGAAATGATGATCAGAAGACTTGGAAAAAACAAAATTAATAATGTTACTGTGCAGTGACTACGAAGCGATTTACAGTACGCATGTTTTTTCAGCTTTATCTGTCTATTTTTCTCTCTATTTCGGTCTAGAGGATACATGTCAGAGACAAATTCAACCGATTCACCTTGGAGAGGACTTAAACAATCAAATTGTCTGACTTGCTAGACCTTAATTTTAGTTTATAAAGTTCAGTTTTCATGGGTTCAACCAAGGGGAGCTTTGAATCAGTCTGTGAGGGAATACAAGGCTGAGTGTTCACATCGGTCGGTAGTCCATAAAATTTCTTGATATGACTCGAGTGCAACCACCCTTTACGTCCCTCGATCTTTACGGCTGTCCTTGTTGTTAGCAGAACGAGTTTAGGCGATTTCCACCTAGGCTCCAGTTGGGTCTTCCGGTCGAAATTCCGTACCAGAACCAGGTCACCTGGAACCACGTCATGGGGCTTCACCTCAGTGTTATCGGGAAAAGCTGCAGCTACCTGTGAACGACAAGATTGTAGTGCAGACATCAAGGAAGCCAGGTAATCTGTCAGCATATTACAGTCAACATCAGTGATTTTGCGAGGTATAGGCGTCCCCCACATATTTGGTGGTCTACCGAAGATCACCTCGTACGGGGATAGCCCTGTTCGAGAATGTGCTACCATTCTCATGTAAAAGAGTGCAACTGGTAAGGCTACTATCCAATCGACACCTTTTTCTCTACATATTTTGGACAATCTAATTTTCAGAGTTTGATTATGACGTTCCACAAGACCTGCTGCCTCGGGATGTCGAACACAGTGGAATTTCCATTGGTAACCTAACAGAAGTGAAACGTGTTTCATCAGCTCGGATGAGAACGGCTGGCCGTTATCTGAGTAGACAACACGTGGCAAACCGAATCGTGGGAAGAATTCTCGAACTAGCTGTTTGGCAGTAGTCGGGGCAGTGTAATCTGAAACCGGGTAGGCTTCTGTCCAACGGGAAAGAGCACAGACAACTACGAGAACATATTTGAATCCTCGACATCGTTCCATCTGGATATAATCCATCTGGAGGACTTCAAAAGCATGATCGGGAGGTTGAAATCCACCCTGCTCTACGGGGATGCTTTTACCTGGATTAAACTGACAACATATCATACAGGTACGTACTTTCTGTTTGGCTGCTGCTCGCAAGTGTTTGTTGAACCAAATGTGTTGAATGCTGTCTAGCATAGCTTTTTCTCCTAGGTGCGCTGGACTATGTATTGTGTTAATGATGACTTGAACCATGGAGTCGGGAAGAAACCATATAGATTTTTCCTTCGTCATCCATCCTTGATCCGTTTGGATCCCTCCTAATTCAGTCCATTTCTTTATTTCTTCTGGTGTAGCATGTGTCTGTATGTCAATTACATCAAGGGCGGGATCCTTAACTGTCATGCAATGTGTTGGTATCAAAACTATTGTCTTTGTCGTGTCAGTTGTGTGAGTCTGATTCTGAGCAGTCTGTTTAGCTGTTCTGTCAGCTAAGTCGTTACCCTGAGAAATGATATCGGTAACTTTTGTATGGGCTTTGCATTTCATAATCAATATGGCAGTAGGTAAATGAATCGCATCTAATAGGGTTTGAATGAGGGGTCCGTGTTGGATGTGGGCACCATGAGAAGTTAGATAACCTCTCTCTCGCCACAGCACGCCGAAGTCATGGACGACTCCGAATGCATAACGTGAATCTGTGTATATGTTGACTTTCTTATTTTTGGCTTGAATACAGGCTTGTGTCAGAGCGATGAGCTCTGCTGCTTGAGCTGACAAAGTGTTAATACAATTTGTTTCAATGACTTCAGTGTCTGTTGTGACTGCGTAAGCGGCCACTAACTCTCCTGTACTTGTTCTCATACATGAACCATCTACATACAATGTCAGGTCTGGGTCTGATAAAGGGATATCTGTCAAGTCTTGTCTGGGTTTTGTCGTGATAGTAATGACTTCAATACAATCATGTGCTAATGGATCTGTTCCATTTACTGGCAAAAGTGTGGCAGGATTTAACGTATTACAACGTCTGATTTCTATATGTGGCTGAAACAATGTTAATTCATAACCGGTGAGTCTCGCTATAGTCAAGTGTTGTGTTTGTGTGCGGTTCAAGAGAACCTCTACTGCGTGTGGTACTTGTACTGTCAATTGATGTCCTAACACTATGGCATCGCTTTGTCTGATTGCTAAAGCTGTTGCTGCCACTGATTTCAGGCACGCAGGAAGAGCCTGAGCTACTGGATCTAATGTACTAGAGAAATAAGCACATGGTTTGTGTGATCCTGCTTGTTCCTGAGTGAGTACTGACAAGGCAGTACCTTCGCGTTCTGTAACAAAGAGTGTAAACTGTTTACTGTAACATGGTGTTGCTAAAACAGGTGCTTGACATAAAGCTTTCTTTAAGCTTTCAAAGGCATGTGTATGTTCTTGAGTCCAAGGGAGGACAGTCGATGTGGCTGTCTCCTGAGTTGTCAACTGGATGAGTGGTTTTGCTAGAAATGCATATTGAGGGATCCACTGCCTACAGTATGAAGTGAGACCTATAAAAGCCCGCACCTCCTTTTGTGTCTTTGGTGGTGACATGTTAGCGATTAACTGGATGCGATCAGGTGTAAGCTGTCTTCCCTCCTTGGACAGCGAGTGCCCAAGGTAAACAACTCGCTGGACACAGAATTGCAGCTTAGAAGGGGACACCTTGTGCCCCTTGTCAGCCAGAAATTTTAAAACCGTCAGTGACGCTTTTTCACATTCAGGTTCGCTTCGGGCGGTGATCAGCAGATCATCGACATATTGAAGCAAGGCAGTGTTAATTGGCATGTGGATACTGTCAAGTTCTCGTTTCAGTGCTTGGCTATAGATGCTGGGGCTTTCTGTAAATCCTTGAGGTGCGCGTGTGAATTTAAAACTTCGTCCATTTAAACTGAATCCGAACAGATATTGACTTTCCGGATCTATTGGGACACTAAAGAAAGCATTCTTGAGATCAATTACAGTGAAGAACGTTGCTTCTGAGTCAATAGCTGTTAGTAATGAAGAGATATCTGGGACCACAGGATATTGTGGTACAATGCATTTATTTAATTCGCGCAGATCAATAACTAATCGATATACTGGTGGTGCTTTTGGATCCGTTCTTTTAAGAATCGGAATTATCGGGGAATTACATACATTGGAGTCGGTTTCTACAACCACTCCTTGTGCACTGAGCTCGTCAATGATTTGCAGCAAAGCCACAACAGCATCTGGTGGTAACTTGTATTGTCGCATTCGTGGTAGTACTACTCCTGTTTTTAGTGTGACCCGATATGGTGTAATGTTCATGCAACCAACATCAGTTGGGCCTTGTGCCCATAGATGTGTAGGTAAATTCTGCAGCCGGTGATCCATGTCTCTGGACACGTAGTGACCTTTGAAGTCACGTAAAAATAATCGTACTCCTTCCGGAGAACAACATATTATAGCTCCTAGAGCTTTCAATGTTTTTATACCTAACAAGTTTTCTGGACATGATTTAGTAAGCAATAAATCTGTAGTTCGTGTCAATGGACCAACCGTAAGTGGAAGGGGTTGCGTAACTTCATTAATGATAGGCTTTCCTGAGAATCCAAGGGAAATGTTCTGTGAGCCTGAGAGGGGTGCCCCTGGAACTTCACTGCGTCGTATAGTTGTTCTGCTTGCCCCTGTATCAAGTAAAAACTTTCTGTCTTCCCTTATAGTTCACTATGTACATAAGGTCCCTCTTGATCTACAGGAACCTCAATAAGGGGTAAGCCAACTTCCCTCTCTAGGCTATTTCATGTGTATCGCTGATAATCGGGATAGTCATTTTGTGCATACTGGTACATCTGTTGCGTTGTTGCTTGTGTGGCAGCAATAGGCTGCACTTGTGGTGGTGCTACGGTCTGTTGTGGAGCTTGCTGTTGCGGAGCTGGGTGTTGCGGAGCCGGCCTAGATTGTGCATGCTGAGGGATTTGTTGTTGATTCTGATCCTGTCTAGGTGGACGCGGTCTTTCCTGTTTACCTGGCACTGGATCGTATCTACAATCCACAAGGTGTTCTTTAAACATGTCGGATGTCGCTAGTTGGGGTGTACGTTGGAGTGCTAAATCTCTAAGGGTCTGTTTATTTCGCGGCGGTGTGGCAAACATGTCTGTCGTACCTCCTGTAGCACCATCTGAGGTGCTGGGCAAGAAAGGATTCGTTGGACGTAAGATAGAAATTGTAGATGCGGGAAAAACAGTAGAAACGGACGGACCTGTGGGAATGGGCGTAGGAGTTTGTTGTTGCGGGGATACAGACGGATGATCTTGGTGTTGAACACCATCAGCAAGCGGTGTATGTGGTATGGTATTAGCATACTCGGGAGCTACGTCATCTAAATAGGAGGAAAGGAAAACGTCTTTTGCTGTTTTAGGATGTGTTTTTATCGGGAGTAATGGGGGTGTCAAGTTTTTCGGTATTTCCGGGGTGGCCTGAGGTAACCCTTCGGCCAAAAGAGGATACATACCATTCATAAGGGTATTTCTTTGTCTATCTACTTGTTCTGATTTTACTCGGGTACCTTCCTCAATTAATAGATTTTCTCGGGCTTTATTTGAATTCTCCCTACCTTTCTCTTCCTGTCTGAGCGCTTTTTCTGTACGTCTATATGATTCTTTACGCCATAATTCAATGGCATCTTTCTGTGACTGTCTGGCTTTCTTTTTCCATAATCCTTCTTCTACTCTCATGATGCAATCTGCATCCCAGGTCCCCGCTGCGGGCCACCTCTGACTTTCTGGCAACTCTTTGGTGTAGTCCACCCATAAATCAAGAAATAACACGGCATCTAGGCCATGCTTATGATACATAAAGTACCCTGGAGTGTCCCTAGGTGGGATGGGAACAGCTTCTTCGAGTACACCTTTTCTGGTTTTGATCTGTCTTAATTTCGAAAAGAGCGGCATTTTTAGACCTTATTACTTGAACACACTTAATACAATAAACACAATAATGAACAATCATTCACACCACAATATGTAGAACGTATTAAAACATTTAACATTTAACAGTTTAACGAACGATGATAACTAATAGAAAACTAGTTACTGACATAATACTAACACTAAATAATACTTAATTATATGCAAGACATACTAGATATACTGCTAAACAGTACAGATACACTGCTGAAACAGTGCAGACCGGATTTGTGTACCCAAACCCGTCTTGACCGGCACAGACTATGTGCACGTCTAAATGCCTCCCCGGCAATGGTACTCACCGGGTAGCGCGGAACGGAAGGCCTCGGAACTGAACTGAAACTGGACCGGACTGGACTCGACTCGACTCGGAACTTCGGAACCTGGTGGGCCTCTGTATACCTCGGATCTTGCTCTCTCAGCTAGGCTCTGGTCGGGATACTTCGCACTTCTCACCGCCTCGTCTGGGTGTTGATCGCAGCCTCAGTCACCCCCGCTTGGCCGGAGGGAGATACAGGAAATCCTGCGGGTACGCGTTTTTGTCCGTTCAGCTGTGGCAGGAGACCGGGCCTGCAACGCACCTCCGGCGCGTGAGATGAGAAAGTGTCCCTGTTCGGGCGCCAATTTATGTGGTAAATATTTTATTACCGGTACTATTTTTTATGCGGTAAAGTCTAGTAAGAATAACTCAGTAAATATAAGAGGCAGAATCCGTGGTATTAGAGGTTCTAAAAGGCTTTATTCCTCTACAAAGGAATTACAATTCGAACTGCAGGCTTCACATTCCATCACCATGAGGGTTCAGGAAGGAAGGCAATACATTATTGACAAGTAATGGTATTTATATGGAAAGCATTACATTAAGACAGATGCAAGAGGCGTAACAGCTGATAATACAGATATAATACACATACGTAACGAAAAAAGGCGTAAACATGGGTGTAACTAAAATACGTCATTAAACATGATATCACAAGTGGGTGGATCCATAAGAGAATCCTGCAATGTCAGCAGAAATACTTGGCAGAGATGCGCGCGCAGCCGCATGACGTGTGATTGACGTGCAACTAGAGGGTGAAGGGGACTTGACATTTAGCTCTACATGTGGAGACAGAAGTCTGGGGGGTCATGTCAACCTAATCCCAAATCATATCTAATATCTTATGTTTAAAGAACTGTATTATCCGAAAGGAAAGGTCTCTAGGACGGAATCTATTCTATACTGACTGTTAGTGCGTGTACAAGCGTCTAAGTGTCTACATGAGATGCGAGGGGGCAGGAATCTTCCATGGTAACAGGGGCTATGAATTACTTGCATGAGGATAGTGAGGCCTGGCCCTTTGCACGGTAGCTGGAAGAATGTTTACCTAAACTACTAGACAGGAATGCATCGGATGAGGAGCGGAGCAGATAATCTTGAAGGTGAAATACAGTTTTTGGCAGGCAACAGGCTGGATCAGGCACCGTTAGCCGCGCAGGGAGTAGGACAAAGTTCATGGATACAGATGCAGGCTCGGACTGGAGCTTTCAGAGGCAGAAGGCAGGGAAAGGCTTGATGACAGAATTCAGGGCCTACTCGCCTGAATCTGTAAAATGTGGAAAGTGAACCACATAAAGTCGGTGGCCTTTCATACTTAGGAATGGAATATCTGACCCATTCATGGCGGATCTGAAAGAGGACATGTTGACGGTGGACGCACATGTATTTGCGTCTTCATAACTAGAACTGGAGGGAACATACATGTACTTATAGCATGCACATGGAGCCGTTGGGGTCTACGATAGGGGACATAACTGATCATAAAATTCATATTTCCTCAACTATGGTGGTATGCCTCTCCTGCTGCACGGCCTCAGGGTGTGGAGGGCCACAGGCTGACAGAGGGGCACCTGAGTCTGTCGTGCCTGAGTCCCCACAACATAAAGAACATCCAGGTGGGTCTCAGCGATGTTAGCCTCGTCCAGGCACTACAGCATCACATGGAGAGTCCTCTTAGCCAGGCCTAGGCGCTCCCAAGCCTGCATTGCTTCAACATCTCTGCTGCATTTGTATGCCCAAAAACTGCCATACCATAGCACTCGCTGCACAATTAAGCTAGCCACTAATCACGTGAGCGCATGGTGATGATCTTGGTGTGATCCTTGGCAGAGGCTCTCTTCATGCTACCACGCCCTTGGCTCCTGGGGTTCATGTTCCCTATCCAGGGGACTGCAATGGTAACAGCTACTCTTCGTGATCACCGTAGGCTGGCTGCCAAGAAGAGGCATGCAGGCAGCCCACCATCTCGGTACGCGGGTAGTGCACATACGCGATCATTGTGAGTGCAAGGAGATGCGGCATGGAGGGGAGGTTTATAGCTGTTTCTGCTCCTCAGAACAGCTACATTTACATTCCAAGTGGTGCACCTTTAAGTTGTAGATTGTACAGTATAAAAAAACACCCATGTTGCTGTTTTTGAGGTGCGTGTGCTATGAAATCGATACACTCTGTGTTCTTGGCAGATGTGTGGCTTGCATTTTTTCTCTGGTTCACTTTTCCATATTTTTCCATACTTCCTTGAGCTTATATGTTATTTTATGATGTCTGAAAGGCGAACGCAACCTTGTTGGCTTCATGTTTTTGTGACCAATGTGTGGTGTTGTTAAATGTCTTTGTCCACTGTTGGGCCACCAGAGAAGGCCTTGATTGCATGCAGCTCCTTCAGATCCAGAGCCTATCCGGCATAGGAAATACGAGCAGAACTACACCAGACCCTGTATAAATCCTGAATAAGAGAATTTTTGAGTTTTTGAGGGGGGAGCTTTCTTAGTGAGTGGCATCCCTTCGCTCAGAGTGTTTGGCTTGTGCAGGGAGGAATGTGGTTGTGCTCCATGTGTGTCAAGTGTATGTGTGCTGTTCCTGCTCCCTGGGTATTGTTTTGTTAGCGCTAAGTGGCTCTTTGTGCCATGTGGTGTGGAAAATAGATTTACATAAAGACATTTGCCGTTCTAATTCCTGAATTGTTATTGCCAAAATGTGTGTTTCCAGCGCACATATCATGTCTGTTGTACTGGGTTGTCTGGAGTGACACATTTAAAACATCTCCACTATGTACCATGTTAGAAGGCTAGGCTAAATGTGGCATTTGCCTGCATTCCTGGCATCATGGCTTAAACGTGGAGAACAGACCCTGCGGTAGGAAGGAATCGATACATGTTTCCCCTTGGAAAATTCAACAACACCCATATTAGTGGGGGGCTGCTAATTACTTGTTCTTCCCGAGCACTGCTGGGTTGGGACGTATGTGGGATGGGACTACAATTTCTATTGCTCAGGTGAGGGAGTTTCTAGGAAGGGCCTTTCTGATTACTGTTACAGGAATTCTGAATGACAGTCAGATGCTATGTCTCACACTTCATTGTGCCTATGTTGTGGGTGCTCCAGATGGAAGGCAGACCCAATGCTGTCTGTCATAAGAAGCATTACTTTAAACAAATTCACTAAAACAAACTCTGTTCTCCTTCATCCCACCCTGATCATCAGAGGAAAAGTCAAGGAGCATCTCTGGAAAAAATCTTTAAAGTAAAACATTCCTATTTTGTGTTTTTCGTCCATCTGATTTTACAGCAAACTGAAACCATATACTATTTACCCGTGGGTGACGGTGGTGTGTGCGTGCAGTGGTGTTCTCATGGCCTGCAGTGATATTGCAACACATGCAAATAATGCTATTTCTTTCAAAAGGTTTGCATGGTGCCTTAGAAAACCTCCCTATTATTTCTAAAAAAAACCTTCATGATAACTGACCGACTTACTCTTGACAACTCTTTGCTCTCCTTTTTTAGGTCTCGCCTGGCGTTAGCGCGCATGCGGTGCTCTCGCCATGCGAGGGCCTTTTGGAATCAATACGGATTCCAAAGCGTGCACGAGGATGGACAGAAGATGTGGACACGCGGCGTTTCTTGTGGACTACACGTGGCATCAGCGTGCGCACCTTTCGCTACTCGCTCCCTCAATAGGGCTTTTGCCACCCCACTAATGCCACAGTCTAAGATGTGCACGCACAGCGTTTCTTGCCTTTCGCGACTCGCTCCCTCATCCGCACCAAGTTTCTTATGTATGTTTGAAATAACGTTAAGCTGGCAGCGTGTTGTCCTTTATTTTCCTACATGCTCTGACTTCTGGAAGGGCAATGATGCACATTTTTCAACAATGCAGACAAAGCACTTTAAAAACAACAAAGAACTATGATTCAGGAAAGACAAACCCCATCAGTAGGGCTTTCGCCACCCCACTAATGCTACAGTCTAAACACTGCCTCCCTTCAGGCGCGCAACACCCATTGAACGGAAAGGACTTCAGCCCCCCCCCCTCCTGTCGTGTGTGTCAGCCCGGGCTGAGACAGCTTCCCGGGCACACACACAGCCGCACCCGAGAACTTCACAGGTCTTTAAAAGACCATTTGCTTGTAAATGAGGCTCTGTTGTTTTTCACCCCTACTTAGAGCCCCCACAGCTCCACTCTGCCTATTGCTTGGAGAATCAGCCCCCCCCCCCCCGAAATATTTTCTTAGCCCCCCCCCCCCCCCCCCCCCCCCGAAATTTGGCTCTAGTTGCGCTTCTGCCTCCCTTCATTATAAAACAATGCCGAATAACGGTGCAGAAATCCTAAGTCTTGATGCAGGGTGCACACCCCCTCTTATGGAACAGACAAAAGACACGTTAATTACTTAGACGTATGTCTGCATCACAAAGCGGAGGTCATGAACAACCGTCTCCAAGGTGTACAGTTACCTTGTTGGTAGAAACCTACACCCTCCAAGGAGAGGAGTCCTTGCAAGAACGAGCAGAGCTTGAAAGCATGGAGGTAGCAAAAGGTTTCGCCTTTGATTAAGTTGAAGCCATTTGCTTGCTAATGGTATTGTATAGCAAAGCAAATGGCTTTAACTTAATGAAAGGCGCGACCTATTGCATTTTTAATGCTTGTCTTTCTTATGGATTTTTTTTTCTATCCTCAGCATGCCTCTGATCTTTGAGTACAGCCTACTCTAAATCACATACAAATTTGCCTTATTCCTTATTGTTTTTCTGCATATTACCCACAGCTTATTTTAAATATCCTAGCCTCTACTTTAAAAGTCGCACCCCTGCAACCTGATAATGCCTCATTCTTATGTAGCTCTTCTATTATTAACTGCCAACCAGTGTGTGAAATTCAAACATCCGACCCTCCCAGTAAAGATCACACCTAATTCCTACTAATGTAATCTACCACATACAAACCAGAATAAAGGCATGTAATTGCTCTTGTAGAACACAAGACTAATCTCAATATCTAACAATAACTGCAAAATAATAAAAAATACTAACCCTTGGACCCGGAGCAGGTCGCAGCCCGGAGTAAAAGAAGAACAGTGCCTCATCAGGCTTAGTAAGTGCTATAAAATGCAATTAGAGTATCTGAAAGAGACCATTAGTTATAGATTCATTACCTTAGAATTACCCCTAGGCTGGAGCCGGAGACTTTTTCTGTAGCAGTAGCCCTGTGCATCAGTAGGTGGCGTCAGTCGACTCCACGTCCATTGTCGGCGTCGTGGTCGCCGGAATGAGGTTGCGGTGTCTACTTAGACGCCACCCCTGCGCACTGACGTCCGTTCTTTCTTTTTCCGCGCCAGCCAGCGCAGATCTGGAGAGAGCTTGCCCCTTAGTCATTTTTTTACTAAACTTTTTTTGGCTTTTGTTGACATCTTTTTTGAGTCTTCGACTTCTGGTAGCACGAGGGATGTCCCATCGTCGGACCGGCTTCAAGCCTTGTGACTTTGTCACAAATTGATGTCCGTCACGGATCCGCGCCTCGTGTGCCTCTGGTGCCTGGAACGCGACCACGACCCGAAGTCGTGCTCCGAGTCATGAATCCAAAGTCTTTGCGGGAGCAGTCCCGAAAGCTCTTGGAGTCCCAGCAGTCTGCTCCTCGTCTTTCGAGGTCCCGGTTGAGGGGAAGATCTCGGGCCCGATCGTAGAGCCACCACCACTCATCACCGAAGTCTTCGGGTAAGTCTAAGCACAAGAAAAAGGCCGAAGAAACATCGTTGCTCTTCGCCTTCTCCTTGTCTGCCGGCCGACGCGACGCGGGACCCGAAATGCCGTCGCTCTCCGGCTCCGTCTTCGGAGCTCGCTTCTGGGACGGCTCCACGCTTACCTCCGTTTCCCGGAGCCAGAGCGCCCCCTGCCCAGCTTTGAGCCTTTTACGAGGCGCTTCATAGCATCTTTGGGCAACCCAATTAAACAGGCGCACCTTCTGGCCCCTCGGACTCTGCTGGGGGCCCTGGGCCTTTGATGGTGGCGGCTCCGGCACCAGAGGGCCCCTGAGGGTCCAGGCCTGGATCCGGATCGATGCCTGTCAACTTCACAGTACCTTCCCCGGTGCCGATTCCAGTGACAACGCCCCCAATGCCGGTTGTGCCCCCAACCGACGTCGACCCCAGCCTCACCCCGACATGGACACGAAGCCAGACCAACATCGGTACCTGTGCCGGAGGGTGCTTTTGTACCGCTGTTCATCCCTGGCATTCCCTATTGCCCTGAGTTGCAGCCAGAGGAGGGTGGGGAGGACTGGGAGGTGTCTGTAGACCCTTTAGATGGCCAGCCGGACTGGCGAGAGGAACTGGGTGATGCCAGTAGTTTGGATTCCTCTCCAGACATTGGCATGCTCCCCCCTTCCCCCCCTACCGTGGCTACAGAGGAGGGAGCTTTGTATGCAGTGGTGTTACGTAGGGCGGCTGAGGCCATGGGCCTGTAGCTTCCTACGGTGGCAGGCAGGACTAACCTCCCGACAGAGGTACTTCAACCGGCAGCGGGCTCTTCAGAGCCCCTGCTGCCTTTTAATGAAGCACTCGCTGACGTCCTTCTGGGCACTTGGTCCAAGCCCAGCACAGGGACTTCTGTGGACAGGATGATTGCCCGATGCCACTGCCCGGCCCCGGGTGACCCACTTTTCCTCTCCCAACACTCTACCCCCGAGAGCTTGGTGGTCCAAGCCTCGTCTTCTAAGGGCGCATGCCCTACTGCTCCACCAGATAGGGAATCCAAGTAGCTGGATCACCTTGGGAAGAAGATGTTTTCTTCCGCCAGCTTAGCACTGCGGTCGGCGAACACCGCAGCCTCTTGGGCCACTATACCCATAAGGTGTGGGATACGGTTGTGCAAGTGCTGCCACAGTGTCCGGAGGAGGCCCAGGCTGTTCTCACCGGCGCAGTGGCAGAGGGTCGAGACGCAGCTAAGTTCACCATTCGGTGTGGGCTGGATATCGCTGGCTCTCTGGGCAGAACGGTTTCCACGTCAGTAGCCTTGAGGGGCTATGCCAGGTTGAGAACCTGTGGGGATGTCCAATCCACCCTTCTTGACATGCCCTTAGATGACTGTCGCCTTTTCAGTGACAAGGCAGACTCGGCGCTCGAGCGCTTCTAGGATTCTAGGGCTACGGCCAGATCCTTGGGCCTTGTGGCAACCTCTCGCCCCACACAGTCTGCTTTTCACCCCTTTCGTATCTACGGAAGGGGTGCCCCACCACATTCCACCACATCTTGAAGCGGTTCTGGGGGCCAGCGGGAGGGCCAGTCCACCCATAACCCCCCCTGCAGCAGTCTCCAAACCCACCTAGTCTGACCTTTCAGACCCACCAGTTGCCAATGGGCGGCAGGATCCGTCACCAACTCCCCCACTGGCAAAACATCATGTCGGACAGGTGGTTTTGCAGATAGTCCGAAGGGGCTACTCCCTCCCTTTCGAGACTACCCCTCCTTCCATGCCACCATCCTCCCATCACATGTCGGAGGATCATTTGGCCCTTCTCCGCCAGGAAGTTGCAGCTCTCTTGGCCAAGGGAGCTATCGAAAGGGTCCCTGTGCCAGCAGTAGGTTGTGGTTGCTACTCCCACTACTTTCTGGTACCAAAGAAGGACAAAGGCCTGCGTCCTATCTTAGACCTCAGGGCTCTCAACCGCTTCCTCCGGAAGGAGAAGTTCAAGATGCTCATGTTGGCTCAGGTCCTGTCTGCTTTTGACCCCGGAGACTTGATGGTTGCGTTGGACTTGCAGGTCGCTTACTTCCATATCCCTGTCCTGCCAGCACATAGGCATTGGATTGCCTATGGTTTACCATAGGCCACGAGAATTTTCAGTTTACCGTGCTCCCCTTTGGCCTTACCAGTGCCTCTCTGGTGTTCACGAAAGTGATGGCGGTGGTCGCAGCTCATCTGTGCAGATCAGGGGTTCCAGTCTTCCCCCTATCTCGACTGGCTGTTGAAGGTGAGCTCGCCCCAGGCTGTCGTCTCTCACCTCCAGACAATGGCCGACCTTCTGCACTCGCTGGGGTTCACTATTAACGTGCCAAAGTCACACCCGATTCCTTCTCAGAAGCTTCTTTTCATCAGAGCACTTCTGGATGTAGCGCAGTTTCGGGTTTATCCTCCCGAGCAGCGAGTCCGGGAAATTCGGGCTATGATACCAATGTTTCAGCCTCTATCCCCGATTTCAGTGAGACGGACTCTGAGGTTGCTGGGCCTCATGGCCTCCTGCATCCTGCTCGTGGATCATGCCAGGTGGCATATGCGGGCTCTGCAGTGGGACCTGAAGTTCCAGTGGGTGCAGCATCCGGGGAATCTTTCCGATGTCGTCCAGATTTCGGAGGGGACTGCACGTCAGTTGCAGTGGTGGCTCAGGAACCTGGATTGGGTCAGCGGCAGGTCCCTCTCCCTTCCCCAACCAGAGTTCACAGTAGTGACGGATGCGTCACTCCTGGGATGGGGCGGCCACCTGGGGGAGGCGGAGATCAGGGGTCTCTGGTCTTCGGCGGAGTCCGGTCTTCACATCAACCTTTTGGAGCTCCGGGCAATCGGTCTTTCACTGAAGGCATTCCTTCCTTCTGTAAAAAGAAGAGTAGTGCAGGTGTTCACGGACAACACTACCACCATGTACTACTGCAACAAACAGGGCGGGGTGGGGTCATGGACCCCATGTTAAGAGGGTTTTCGCCTTTGGACATGCCTGGAACATTAGGGCATTTCCCTGGTGGTTCAACACCTGGCAGGTTTCCTGAATGCCAGGGCGGACAAACTCAGCCACCGGTGCATGATGGATCCCGAATGGCGTCTTCACTCAGAGGTGGTGCAAGATCCTTTCGGCAGTGGGGAGAGCCTTAGTTAGATCTGTTCGCCACCGAAGAGAACACGCAATGTCAGCAGTTCTGCACATTGGAGTTTCCAAGACAGCACTCGCTTGGCGACGCTTTTTATCGCGAGTGGAAATGCAGCCTCCTGTACGCCTTTCCGCCTGTAGCACTTCTGTCCAGAGTGCTGGAGAAGATCAAGCTCGACCGGGCCCAAGTCGTTCTTGTGGCTCCGGACTGGGCACGAAGAGTCTGGTACCCCGAGCTCTTGAGCATAGCTATCGATCCTCCGATCAGACTGCCTATGGGAGGATCTTCTGTCGCAGCAGCAGGGGACGGTCCTCCGCCCAAACCTGTCCAGCCTCCACCTCCTTGCGTGGAGATTGAGCGGCGACAGTTGACAGTTTTCCTCCTTCCTCCCAAAGTCTGTAATGTTATCTTGGCAACCAGGTGTCCCTCCACTAAAACGGCATACGCCTGTAGATGGAACAAATTTGTGGCATGGTGCACAGCAAAGGCTGTGGATCCCCTTTCTATCCCTCTTTCAGAGGCTCTCCTCTTCATTCTATCTTTGGCCCAGCAGGGCTCTGCCCCGGGCACTCTTAAAGGCTACCTTGCGGCCATCTCTGCCTTACTGCGTCTTCCTGATCAGCCTTTTCTTTTCAAGTCTCCGATTGTAAATAGATTCCTGAAGGGCGTTACTCATCTCTTTCTTGCTCCTTTCTTAATGCCCCCGTGGGACTTGAATCTTGTTCTTTCTTACCTTATGTGTGCTCCCTTTGAGCCACTACATAATTGGCCTCTTCGTCTTCTTACCTTGAAGACCGCTTTCCTGCTTGCCATCACATCTGCTCCCAGTGTGAGTGACCTTTAGGCTCTTTCCTCGAAGCCTCCTTTTCTTGCTGTTCATCTGGACAAAGTGGTCCTTTGCACTAGGCCTCTTTTCTGCTCAAAGTGGTTACCTCTTTCCAAATAGGTCAGACCATCACATTGCCCACTTTCTTCCTGCCTCAGCACCCTTCCACAGAGGAGGAGAGACTCCACCGTCTGGAAACAAAATGTGCGCTGTCCTTCTACCTTGACCGCACTAAAGAATTCCGGGTGGACGATCAACTCTTTTATGTGGGTGCAAAGAAAGGTCGGGCCGTGCACAAAAGTACCATCTCTCGATGGGTTGTCCTATGCATCAAAATCTGGTACTCTTTGGTGAAAAAGGAACCTCCAGTCGGACTGTGCGCCCACTCTACCAGGGCGACGGCAGCCTCTACTGCTTTGGGACGTGGAGTTCCGCTGATTGACATCTGTCAGGCAGCCACGTGGGCATCCCTGCACACGTTCACCAGACATTACTGCCTGGATAGCCAAGTCCAGAGATATGGCTTTTTTGGCCATTCTGTTCTTCAGGACTTTCTGGTGTGAACTTTGTTCGCAGACCCACCTCCTGGGTTGGTATTGCTGGGGTATATATTCTAAGGTAAGGAATCTGTAACTAATGGTCTTTTTCAGATGAACAAGTTACTTACCTTCGGTAACGATGTATCTGTAAGAGACATACATTAGTTATAGATTCCTTACCGCACCACCCATCCTCCCCGTTCTGCAAACTGACTTCTAGGGATAGGGACTCCCTTCCAGGGCCCTAGTTTTGTGCATCACTGGTCAGTGTCTTGCATGGCTCTGCGCTTCTGCAGTGGAAAGACCTGTCAGAACTGACATCAGCACGCTGGGGCGATGTCTAAGTAGAAACCACGACGTCGTTCCCGCGACCACGACTCCGACGACGGGCGCGGAGTTGACCGACTCCACCTACCGACGCACAGGAGTACTGCTGCAGAAAGTGGCGAAGTGAGCTAAAGAACGATGATAGATTCAACCCAGATCTGTGACTGGAGGTGAGTGTCTGAAAAGTTTCAGCGGTCCGTCCATCATCTCCTTGTGTGTGATAAATAAAGGTATGCCTGACACTGCAGCACAAATCTTGCACAAGAGACTCACAACTTCTGTAAATACATGTTCATTTAAAATTACCTTTGGTAGTATAACTACCTTTCTGTATACATATTAGGTGTGAGAGCAAATCTTTGAGCATTAGTACTGCAGTTACTTAAAAGCAACATTCATGGACCTTTAAAGCATTACAGGTCAGACTGTAGTCAGTGTCAACGATCTACTGCAGGGGAAAAATACATATTTTGTTCCAATTCATGTGAAATTATACTCTGGTTGATGAGAATTTGTTTTGCAAAACCAAACCCCAGACTAAAGAAAGGATCTGTGAAGCAATACTAATTGCCAATTGTGTGCTATGACCATCTTCTGCATCTTTAGCTTAAGGCTATGAAAAGTCAGTCTGACTTCCACAGAAGATGCAAGAAGCATCTCTACTCATCTGAGAGTCCCTAGCCAATTGGAAGGAATATAGCCACTTTTTTACCATCAATGGATACCTATGGTTGATTAATGTTGTGAAGGAGGGTAATGCTTTAAACCATTCTTCCATCTTTACTTCATTGTATTGTATTTTAATTGCATTTATATAGTGCTTACTACCCCTGACGAGGGGTTGAAGCACTTTTTCGGCGAGTAGCACGCTACTCCAGAACCCATAAATGATTAGTGGTGAAATTAGAATAGTGAAATATGAAATTAATTTGAGCAGTGGATATGCTAGTCTTCATGCCCCACAAGCATTCTCTGCAACTTCACTAGTAAAGTCAAAAGCATCTTCTGGGAGCTAACCACTACTTTCAAGCTGACTGGTGGCAATAAGCCATACTAGTACAAGTAGAGGTAGTTCCATAACCAGAACACGAAGCACATCATTAATCAGAAGGTTTGGCTTTGGAGGTCATCATGATCAGTACAGGTGCCCACCCTTCTACATGAACTCTGCTACCAGTATGTTTATGAAGCTTCTCTCACTTTATGTGGCTCATCTACAGCTACTGACAATACACTTTTTCATTTAACTGGAAAAATAGCAGGTGAAAGCTCAGAACTGTTAAGAACATATTTGTGTAGTTTTCAACATTCCACAGTATCTGGTTCTGATCAACTGAAAGAAACCCAAACCAGTGACAGGTTTTATTTTAGGTTGAGGTTGCAAGATAGCACAAACTTTCTCGCTGTGAAATACCTATTGTGAAAATATAGTAGGCTTAGAGCCCTCCAAGTGCTTTGCTTTGCCACTCTCATTAGCTTTTTATTTTTTATTTGTTGTCTTCTGTGGGCTTGCCTTCATATTTTGTGTTTATCCCTGACCTGAAACTACATTTTTCTTTTTGGACCAGAACAGGTCAGTGTATCAATAGTATCTGGAAATCCAAAAGGATGATGAATAATATTGTGTTTAAAGTAATAGTAAAGTCTTTATTTTTCAAGAAAATCCCAAGTGTGTTTCTTGTAGCATCAGAATCACTGAGTCACAACCATATGTTAGTTCAGCCAACACGTGTTTCGCCCCCTTGCGGCCTGCAATCTTGAGGCTTTCTCAAGGCTGATTAGTTATTTGAGACATAGATCCCAAAAAAAGGAAAACATATAAAAAAAGGAAAACATAAAAAAGGAAAACATATAAATACCAAATACATACAGGAGTAACATATTAAGTGAACAGTGCAGACAATACAGAGTTTAAATCACACAGTATTCCAAACAATCATAATCCCAAAATTTGGGCAAAATCCAAGATAATGAATCATGTAAATTGTGATAACAGCATTACCAAGCAGAAAATCATAATCAGAATATAATTGGGGAAGAAATAGCCATTATTCCATCACAGGTGTGATATACATCAAACAACCAAAAACTACAGCTTTCTCAGACCCCCTTCAACACAAACCAGCGCAATCCTCAACACCAGGTGTTACCACTCTAGCCACGAGGAAGGCGTTATAGAGTACCACGAGATTGACAACTTAGTAATCAATTTGTCCAGCATCAAGCTGTCCGTTACAGAATTGAATACACTTAACAAGGGTTTATCCTTTTATCCCACAGCCCCCTGGAATTTAAATCGATCTCTTTAAATTTACACGGAAATTTAAATTGCGTGCCTTTTTTGCTGACAGACCATCTAGACCTCAAACCCAGTTGAGAATTACCACGTCGGATCAATCTATCCAAGACATTGCAAATATCAACTTATTGGTAACCGTGGGCAATGAACTCCGCTCCGCTAGCGAAGGTTGCAGAGATTTGTTAATTACGCATTACATTGAAAATACGGAATTCATGCAATAATTCCGACTCCATCACATAGCGGAATTTGCTACTGCACCCACAACCCTTCGATAAAACAACTTTATCTTTGTAGGAGAGTAGGGTCTGCTTTCTATGTTCACCCCCACTTTTTGCTTTTGCTTTACTGGTTTTCGACTTAGATGTGGCTGTGGGCCTGCTAATCAGACCCACAGCCCTGCTGTTCTCTCTCTAAATTGATACTATGTACCTTAGGTGCATAACCCATTTGGATAGGATCACCTTATTGGCCCCTGTACAGTGTACCCTAGGTACCCAGGGCATAGGTGTACCCTAGGCCTACCAGGGGCTGCAGCATGTATTATGCCACCCCTGGCCTGGCCTTCCATTTTGACACAACTGGCTGATCACTCAGCTGGGGCAAGGTTGTGTAATCACCCCTTGCTTAGGTGTAGTATTCCTATACCTAACTTACATATAGACACATGTGTACCTATCAGCCACTCCTATGGCAGGCCTTAACAATCCTGGAGGCAGAGTGCTTGGTAACATGTGAGATGGTGCTCTAGCATGAGCTGAGCCTGTCTGCAGCTTTCGGAACCATGTCCTTATAGCTGTTCTATGATATAGCCTACCATATACTCTTAAAGTGCCTTATAATCTTAAACGGTTATGGTAACTATGGTTTGGCTTTATCGAAACATGTCGTGTAAGGTGTCGTAACACTGTGGAATAATACCCCCATACCATTTCTGGACATGAGGATATTATTCCCCCCTTCTAGAGGGAAAGACATGTTGAAATCATACTTTACTGTTAGCCTCTGACCAAAGCCTCAGCATCACAAAATGGATGCTGCTGCCACGACACAAGTCTGACCTCCTGCTGCTGGGAGTGATCCCAGCCAGGGAGGCCTGGACAATAGGTTTCCTGCTTGGGGAGGTGCTAGCACCTCCCCAGACAACCTTTAGTGTATTGGGGCAGGGTGGGCTGAAAGGAATGAGACATGCCTGGGGCACACAAGGTGTTCCTTGCATAGTCCAGTTCAAACCGGCGCTGGGGCACTCCAGCCCCAGCTCTGGCGCGAAACTGGACAAAGGGAAGTGGGTGTAACCACCCCCTCCCAGGTCCCACCCATAAGGCGTGACCTAGCAGGTATCCCAGCCCCCCAGATTAGTATAAGAGTGGGAGTTGGGCCTCAAGACTTTAGATTATCCTGAACCTGCAAACTTGAACAGAAACTCTGGACCTTCGACATTCGACGAAAGAAGAAGACTGAAGAATCTCCCTTGTGGCCAAGGAGTGGCTACCCTGTGCAAACAGGCACCATCAAGAGACTACCCTTTGCTTTGCCCAAGTTCTACGAGGAACCGACCGCAGAGCCCAACCAGAGCCTTGACTTCCAGACTTCTCCGACCCTGATCCACATCAGAGCTGAGATCCGTGGAGGCGACGAGAGACGTGGGACCGGCTACCTGGGAAAAGTGGCTAGTATCTTCAAGCGCAGCTTCTGAGGCACCCTCGAAGTTGTGCACCGGGGATTGAGAGGCCCCAACCCCAAGCACCATCTGCACCGAAGACCAGCCCCCCACACTCCACGAGTCCTGCGTGGGGCCCTTCTGCATTTTCCTGCTTGCCGCGTCTGTCCGGTTGCTTGCCTGCTGGCTAGTGGCCTTTGTGACGACGCACCCCGTAATCTTCAGCGCTGGTTTGGCTCCTCCAGACTGGCTCCTGCTCCTTTGAAAAAGAGAAGCATCCCAGACCTTCCTGGTCTGCACCAGAAGCAAGTCCTCCGTTCTGCGTGGGTTCCGCTTGCCAAGGCTTGGTGAGTCCTAGTCCAACTTCGACGCCGCCGACAGCAAGAGCCTTCGTGGGACAGCTCGCCTCCTAGTCCTGGTCGTCCTCGACGCTTCCTGGTCCTCGTGGCTGCAGCGACAAGCTTCACCTTCACCTGCAATCTTCACGACATCGCCTGGTTCCTTCCTGATTCCACGTGGTCACTGGCTAGTGACCTTGACTCTGTCCCTTCTGCTTGCAGGTCTCCTCTCTTCTTGATCCCAGCCTTGGGATCCACCGGACACTCTTCACTGACTGCCTGTCAGCATCTTTCTTCAGGCATCCATAGGAGTCGACGACGAAACCCGACGCAACTTCACCCCTATGCACCCGCAGCCTGTGGGCTAGGTAACTTGGGTACTCCGGTGCTCATCAGGATAGTGACTATCCTAGTGTCTAGTTTTCCAGTTTCGACTTCCTAGCTACTCCGGAAGTGTCCTAAATCTGTCCATTTCTAAACTGTACTATTGCTAGTGACTTTTACGCATTACGCGTGAGGGTTTCCACTCTGCACCTGAATCCCGTGGGCCTCCCACTTCCTAACCTTTGGTAGTATAGTGTAGCCCCAGCGATTCCCTAGGCCTAGGCCTATCCTATTTCCGTGACAGTGGTCCTTATACCACTTACTTAGTATATGGTTTGCGTGGCCCCTAGGGCCTAACTGTATTACTTACCTGTGTGACTTAATGTATGCATAAATAAGACTGTGTTGTACTTACCTCTAATCTCATAAAGAGTGCTGAGGGTTTGACTAGAATAAATACACTTTATTTTATATATATATATCTGTTGTGGTGTCCTTTCATTTGGTATTCAAGGGATTATATATGTTATCACAGCTGGCTTCACATGCCATTCAGAGTTTAGCTTAAGACTGCTCTTGTCCATGCTACCACTAGGATAGCTGGTCTATAAGGTTGACTTTACAACCAATCACCATAAGAGTATTTGGACTGATATAAGGTGTACACTAGAATTAGTGACATCATACATCAGGCCAACTTCTCACAATCTTTACATGCTAAAAAGCATATAAACAATTCACAAAAGTGAACTTTGAAAAATACCAGGCAATGAGAGAGGTGATGATTTTGGGGTCACCCCTAACCTAGGGGGAGGGCACACAGATGCCTTGAACACAAAGAGCATATCATGCTGAACGATTCGGTGGTGATCCCATCCTCCTAGGACCACCCCAAGCAAAGTTATGGGCAATAATACAATGCCAACCAAAGGCCAAGCAAAGCATTATGGGGCGAGATTCTAGAGTGCAGTGAATATTATAGTATTAGCTCTCAGCTCAGCCGGAGAGCCTGCCCCTTGAGGAATGTTTTGATATTGGATACTATAATATTTACTGCACTCTAGAATATCGACCCATAATGCTTTGCAGGGCCTTTGGTTGGGATTGTATTTTTGCCCATAACTGTGCTTGGGGTGGTACTAGGAGGATGGGACCACCACCGAATCGTTCAGCATGATGTGCTCTTTGTGTTCAAGGCATCTGCTTAGTTCTCTCCCTAGATTAGTGAGGACCCCAAAATGATCACCTCTCACTGCTTGCTATATTTTCATTTTCACTTTTATGAGATGACTATATGCATTTTAGCATGTAAAGATAGAATTATTTATTGTTTGACTAAAGGTACTGCTTGTTATATTTTCATTTTTCTGAGATGACTTTATGTATTTTAGCATGTAAAGATAGTTATTTGTTATTTTACTAAAGATATGTGAGATTTCAGTTTTATTAATACGCATTACATTGAAATTCATGCAAAAACTCCAGAGTAAGCTACTGCACCCACAACCCTTTGACAAAACGACTTAACCTTTACATGCTAAAAAGCATATAACCAATTCACAAAAGTGAGCTTTTGAAAATGATCAGGCAATGAGAGAGGTGATGATTTTGGGGTCCCCCCTAACTTAGGGGGAGGACCTAGCAGATGCCTTGAACACAAAGAGCATATCATTCTCAACGATTGTGGTGGTCCGATCCTCCCAGGACCACCATAAGCAAAGTTATGGGCAAAAATACAATGCCAACCGAAGGCCCAGCAAAGCATTATGGGGTGAGATTCTAGAGTGCAGTGAATATTATAGTATTAGCTCTCAGCTGAGCATGGAGAGCCTGCCCCTTGAGGAATGTTTTGATATTGGATACTATAATATTCACTGCACTCTAAGACTCTCGTCCCATAATGCTTTGCAGGGCCTTTGGTTGGGATTGTATTTTTGCCCATAACTGTGCTTGGAATGGTCCTAGGAGGATGGACCACCACCGAATCGTTCAGCATAATGTGCTCTTTGTGTTCAAGATATCTGCTTGGTTCAATCCCGAGGTTAGGGAGGACACCAAAATCATCACCTCTCTCACTGCTTGCTGTATTTTCATTTTCACTTTTGTGAGATGACTATATGCATTTTTGCATGTAAAGATAGTTACTTGTTGATTTATCAAGGATATGTGAGGTTTCTGTTTTATTAATTGGGATGAGACAGAACGGAGTTGCGGAACAGAGTTCACGGAGTTCTTGTTCAGTTCTGCAGAATTCTGCGTAGTAGTACTCCGCCAACTATGCCCACCCTTACTTATTGTTGGTGTACCGCTGTGTCATTTGGATGACTGTATGTACATCATTTGACATATCTACTGATTGCTGGTTTTCTGTATTTCTATGAATGGTGTTGTCCCGGTCTTATGCCTTTCATGTATATTCACACATGTGATGGAATAATGGTTATTTCTACCCCAATTATATTTGGGTTATGATTTTCTTCTTGGTAATGCCGTTGTCACAACTTACACGATTCATTATCTTGGATTTTGCCCCCAATTTGGGATTATGATTGTTTGGAATACTGTGTGATTTAAACTCTGTATTGTCTGCCTTGTTCACTTGATATTTTACTCCTGCATGTATTTGGTTTTTTATGTTTTTATGTTTTCCTTTTTTTATTTATTTTCTTTTTTTGGGGGTCTATGTCTTAAATAACTAATCAGCCTTGAGAAAGCCCCAGGCTTGCAGGCCGCAAGGGGGCAAAACATGTGTTGACTGAACTAACATATGGTTGTGACTCAGTGATTCTGATGCTACAAGAAACACTACTCTTTCCACTTTATATTTTTGGGAAAAATAAAGACTTTACTATTACTTTGAAAATAATAATATTAGTCATTGTGAGAAGTTGGCCTGATATGTAGTGCTCACTATTCTAGTGATCACTGTGTATCATTCCAAACGACCCTTATTGATGATTGGTTGTAAGTCAACCTTGTAGACCAGCTATCCTAGTAGCGTGGACAAGAGCAGTCTTCAGGCTAAACTCTAGAGGGCGTGTTAAGCCAGCTGTTTACCATCACATATACCCCTTGAACACCAAGTGAAAGGACACCACACAAGTTGTTATGAAAATAAAGGATATTTATTTATAACAAGACTACCCTGGCTCTTTATGAGTCAGGGAGCTAAGCACAATACAAAACTCTTGGGAAAATACTTCTAGTTGCACAATTTACACAAATGCCCGAAGGGCACGAAACCATTTACACTGCAAGTGGAATGGGAGGGGTTAGAGAGTCTAAAGTTACTGATTCCGGAGGAATCCGATCAGTTGGACTAAACGGAAAAGGAGCTGGACACTTGTAGAGTGAACCTACGATGGAGCACCGAAATGCTCGAGTTACCTAGCCCAGAGGCTGCGGCTGCATGGGGTTCAGCAAGATGTCGGGAGTCCTCGTTGTAGTCTCGGGAGCCTGAAATAAGAAGTTGCTGGCAGGCGACCAGTGTCGATATTCAGCGAGATCCAAGCCTGGATCGGTGATGAAGGAAACCTGAAAGCAGAGGGGACTCAGTTCTCAACCGCTAGCCAGCGATCGTGTGGGCACCAGGAAGGTACCGGATGAAGTCACCTCGACCAGGTGAGTGGGCGACGTCGGACTCGGCTGTTCCTCGGACCAGGAGGCGCGGCGGCAACCAGGATGGAGGGCGAGCTGTCCCACGAAGGTGTCTGCTGTCGATGATGCTGGGCCCAGGAGTGGGGCAGCAGGTCTTAGCAGAGGCAAGCCCACGCGGGGGAGTCAAGATGGCGTCTGGAGTGGACCAGGAGGGTCCGAGGTACTCCTCTGTTGAAGGGGAGCAAAGGCCAGTCTGGAGCAACCAGACCAGTGATGAAAAACTGTCGTGGTGCGTCGGGAAGAGGGCCACTAGCCGACGGCGAGTGGCCGGACAACGCGGTGAGCAGCAATGAGCAGAAAAGGCCCCCACGCAGATCTTGTGGATGCTGGGGAGGCAGGCTTCGGTGCTGGAGCTACTCAGGGTTAGGGCTTCTCAAACCCTACGTGCACTCACTCGAGGGTTCCTCGGTGGTTGTGCTAGATAAGCGTCGTGCAGGTTCTGAAGATGGCCGGTCCCGCAGGTCTCGTCACACCTACGAATCTCAGCTGGGCTGACGATGTAGGTAGAGGTCAGAGATGGCGGGGAATCCGGGTCTCGTCGAGCTGGGCAGTCTTAATCCGTAGGAGAGACGTACAGCAAACCGCAAGCGCTTAGGTGGTGCCTGCTGGTGCAGGGTGGCTACTCCTTAGCCACAAGGGAGAGTCTTCAGAAAAAGTCAAGAGTTCCTTTCGTGGAAAGTAGTTCAAGATTCAGAATTATCCAATTTGGGAAGGGGACTCGCTCCTACCTTTATACTAGGAAAAGGGGCTGGCCCGTGACTAGGTCCTACCTATGGGTGGGACCAGGAGGGGGGTGGTACACCCCTATCCTTTGTCCGGCTTCGCCCCAGCTCAGGGGCTGGGGTGCCCCCGAAACTAGTTTGAGCCGGGCTATGCACAGTGAGCACCGGGGTGCCACTTGCAATCACCTTCCTTTCAGCCCTGCCTACCTGGGATACACAAACCCTGTCTGGGATGGTGCTAACACCGCCCTCGACAGGAAACCCTTTGTCCAAGCTCCCCTCGCTGGAAGGTCTCCCAGCAGCAGGAGGTCAGACTTGTGTCTGGTGGCAGCATCCATTTTGTGATGCTGAGGCTTGAGTCAACTTTAACCGGGGTTCAAGGTTACTTCCATGTCGTGTCCCTCTAGAAGGGTGGAATGCTAACCCCGTCGCCAGAATTGGCGAGGGGTTCGTATCCCAATTCGTATGACACCTTACTCGACATGTGTGAGTGATGCGATGCCATAGTTAGCAAATAACCGCTAGGATTATAATGCATATTAAGGTAGATGGCACGCGTCACCATGGAACAGCTATTAGGACTTGGTTCCGCAAGCCGTCGACGGGCTCCGCTCGCGCCAGAGCACCATCTCACATGATTCCCAGCACTCTGCCTTCAGGATTGATAAGGCCTGCCATAGGAGTGACTGATAGGAATCCATGTGTCCATTTTAGGGTTAGGTATAGGAATACTACACCTACAGCAACGGGTGATTACACCACCTTGCCCCAGCTGTCGTGCAGCCAGTTGTGTCAGATTTGGGTGGCCATCCAGGGGTGGCATAATACATGCTGCGGCCCCTGGTAGGCCCCGGGTACGCCGATGCCCTGGATACCTGTGGTATGCTGATACAGGGACTGATAAGGCGGCCCAGTTCCAATTAGTGGATGCACCTAATGTACATGTGTGTTAATCTGGAGAGAGAACAGCTAGGCTGTGGGTCTGATTGGCAGGCCCACAGCCAGGGAAAGTCGTAAACCAATGAAGCAAAAGCAAAAAAATCTGGGTGATCATAGGATTGCAGACCCTACTCTCCTACAGTCATCATTTTGGATTTTCAGAATTCTGTTGATACACTCACCTGTCTTGGTTCACTTATATGTCTACAAAACTAATGGGTGAGGGGGTTCCCCATTTCCAAGGACAAGTGCCTCAGTATATATCCTCATTAATACAGGACAGGTAAATCAGCAGGATCCATTACTCCTTATGTTCTGTCCCCATTTTTCTTTTTGGGTAAGCACTCTGTGAGAGTGCATGTGTTTCCAGCTGTCTTCCTCATGTACTTCTCTTCCCACACCCCCACCGAGCTCCTTGTTGCTTCTTTGCTGTATGCTTCTCCCTGAACCCCCTCTGTATTGTGCTTCTTCCTTGAGTGCTTTTTTTTCCCCCTCCTCATTCCCCCATTGCTGCCCCCGTCCGTCCTGCCTCTTCTCCATTGCTGCCTCCTCCCGCTCCTCCATTGCTACCACATCCTGCTTCTCCATTGCTGCCCCGTCCGTCCTGCCTCTTCTCCATTGCTGCCTCCTCCCGCTTCTCCATTGCTAACACCTCCAGCTCCCCCATTGCTGCCCCCTCCCACCTGCCTGTGTTGTTTTAAAAGAAAAATCTATATATTATTATTTTCTTGTTGGTGTACCAGAAAGCAAATTGTTGCCAGCTAGTCTCCCTTAAAAACTCTTTTGCACTAGTTCTGCTTCTTATTTTATTTATCGATTCATCTCGAATCGCTCAAATAAAAAAAATGGCACCTGTGTCATTTTGTAGGCTTGCATGCTTGATAGAACATTCCTGTGCATACAAAATGCTGTTGCTGCGTTTTTGAATCTTCTGTTTTGGCCTTTTTTCTTTTTATCATCTTTTCACCATGCTGCACAGCATCTTGCTGATGCTCTACAGCATGGCCAGAAAGACATTGTCGGTCAATAGAACCCAAAGGTGACACCTAATAATTGGCTTTGTTAATGCTTTTTTCTGTAGTAGGGGATCTCTGTGTATAGTCATAATCTAGTATGTAGTATAGTCCTGCCCATGTGCGTGGACCACGGAGCAATAAAAAATAATCTCTAAAGGTGACAAATCATGCAGACCTGCATACACCTTTAAGAGAGAATTTAATTTAAAGACAGATAATGCAGCCTATACCCACAGGCTACACTGTCCAGTACTTCAACTAGAATTCCACCAACATCCACAAACAGCACTGCCTGTCTAGTTTTTCTCCCCATAGGAAAAAACCCTGCCTCTACCAGCAAAAGCCTCTGGAATGATAGAGAGGAAGGAGTGGACAGACAAGCCCCATAGGCTGCCATTATGTGGCTTAAAACAGGATACTGTGCCTTTAAGAAAACTTTCCAGGTTTCCAGAACTTTCCCCAGTATCCCAGAATGCCCAGCAGGTCCCATTTACTTTCAGTTCTTTTTTCCGGCTCCTGCTAGCAGGACCCTGGAGCATTGAGCTCTCCCCTTTTCAAGGTTTTTTTTTTGGAGATTTTGTAAATTTTTTTCACTTTTTCAAGTGCTTAGTAGCTGGTACTGTCAACATGCCTGGCTTGTTCGACAAGTGCCCGGAATGTGGTAGAAAGAAGGCTAAAACTGATCCACACGAGGTGTGTATAGGTTGCCTTCCCCAGTCCCACGTGCCTGAAGACTGTACCATCTGCCACTCGTTCTCAGCCAGGACCCCGAGGGACAGAATGAAAATCAGGCTTCAAGTTCTGGAGGAGAGAAGACTGAAGGCACCAGGTGGGTCTGGAGGGGCTGATTTGGCCCATACTGAGGCCTCTGGGGGGCTCCCCAGGGGCAGGAAGACCAGTAAGCGCTCCCACTCCCCGTCGACGTCGAGGGCGTCGACGGCGACGTCGAGGAGGATGACCACCGTCTGTTCGCCCTCTCCCCAGGGCTCTGGGGAGAAGCGGCGTCGACGATCAGCGTCGAGGGACCTGAATAGGCCGCCGTCGACTACATCGGCATCGTCAGCGACGACGCCGTCTTCGGCGCCGTCCAGCAGTCGGCGTCTAGATCGGACCCGGCGTCGGCGCTCGCCGTCGAGGGGAGATCGCCGTTCGCCGTCGATGAAGAGGAGACGGTCGACGTCGCCGCCGAAGAGGAGATCGGCGTCGAGACGGTCGAGGAGATCGATGTCGAGGCACAGGTCGCCGTCGAGGCGGAGGTCGCCGTCGAGGCGGAGGTCGCCGTCGAGGCGGAGGTCGCCGTCGAGGCGAAGATCGCCGTCGAGGCGAAGATCGACGTCGAGGAAGAGAGAGTCACCGGAATCGGTGTACTCGGTGGTGTATACGCCTCCTCGGATGCCTCCGTCACCGCCTCCTCTCCCACCTCCTCCTCCGACTCCTCCTCCACCACCACCACCAACGCCGCCTCCTCCACCTCCACCACCGCCACCTCCACCGCCACCACCGCCTCCACAGCCGCGGACACTGCCTCCGCCGCCCCCACCTCGGTCGCTGCCACGCACTCCAGTGGGACCGCCGCCGGTTCCCCCGCGGTCGGTTTCCCTTCCGAGGTACCCGACTCCGCCGCAGGGGACCCCGAAGCCACGACGCCCGCGGTCACCGGGACCGGCTAGACCGGCGGACAGGCCGAAGCCGAAGAGGTCGCGCTCCCGCTCTCACAGGAGGAGAAGGTCACGGAGCCGTGGACGGTCATCGTCGGACTCAGGACGACGCCGTAGGAGGCACAGGTCCAGGTCGCACACGCGCTCCTCGACCAGAGACTTTTCCCCGACGCTGTCGGACTCACCGGGGACTAGGGTGTCTCCGGTGGACGACTTGGTCTCTTTCCAAGAGGTGCTGTTGAGAGGGGCAGCAAAGTTGGGTATCACGGTGACGGTTCCAACACCCACGACGTCCGTGATATTCAAGACACTTCATAAGAAACATATGTCTCGCCCTCTACTGCCTCTTGTACCAGGACTGGTGGAACCCGCGTTGGAGCTGTTCCTCACTCCCGCGATGACGAAGGCCGCCCCCTCCAGGCTCATGAAAAAGTATAGGGCCCCGGAGTCGGACCCTTCCTTTTTGAGAGTGGACCCGAAGCCGGATTCGGTCATCGTGACGGCGGCGAGGAAACAACATGCGACCGCCCCTTCGTCGACGGTCCCGCCTGACAAGGAAAGCCGCTGGCTGGACTCTGCGGGCAGGAAGGTGTGTGGGACCGCCGCCACTACCATGAAGGCGGCGAGTGCAGGGGCTTTGTTGGGCCGTTACGACCGGGCCCTGTGGGAGTCCCTGCAGCAGTATGCGGACCTGCTGCCCCGGGACAAGAAGGAGGACTTCTTGGAGACAGTGCGCGAAGGCATGCTGGTTTCTAATCAGGTGATCGGCGCAGCGGCGGATGTATCCTTGCTGGCCGCCCACGCCTACTGTCATGGCGTTCACCAGAGGCGGCATTCGTGGCTGCGCCTGACGTCCCTCAAGCCAGAGGCGCAGCAAAGAGTGGCCAACCTGCCCTTCTCGGGGGAAACCCTGTTCGGGAAACATGCGGACGATGAGATGGCCCGCATGAAGGCGGAGGCGGAAACCCTGACTGCCGTTGGGTTGGAGAAGGCCGAGAAGAAGAAGCGCCCGTTCCAGAGGCGGTTCGGGTCTTCGGGCAGAGGGCGTGGGCAGGGTTCGGGACAGCCGCAGCAACAACAGCAGCAGTTCCGCAAGCCCTTCCAGAAGCGCCAGAGGGGTAGAGGAGGCCAGCAGGCTACTACCACTACCAAGGGCCCGGCCGGGTCTCGGCCCTGAGCGGCTACTTCCCCCTCAACCGTTACCCACTCCAGTGGGGGGAAGCATTCAATTTTTTCCGGCAGAGTGGAGAAAAATTACTCGGGACAAGTGGGTGCTGAATATTGTTTGCAATGGATACAGTCTTCGGTTTATCAGCCCGCCTCCAGCGATTCCGCCAGTCAGCTCTCGATTCTAGCTGAGAGAGCTCCAGGCGGAGGCAGACATCTTGTTGAGAAAAAAGGCGGTAGAAGAGGTACCTCTGTCTCAAAGGGGAAGAGGTCTGTACTCTCGGTTCTTCCTCGTTCGCAAGAAGGACAAGAACGAGTTCAGGCCCATTCTGGATTTGCGACAGGCAAACAAATGGATTCGCAGAGAGAAGTTTCGCATGCTATCGTTGCACCAGATTTACCCTCCGCTGCAACGGGGAGACTGGCTCTGTGCCATAGATCTACAGGATGCGTACTTCCATGTGCCCATAGCGAGGAAGCACAGGAAGTTCCTGCGATTCCAAGTCGGCGCCAATCACTATCAATACACAGTACTGCCATTCGGGCTAAAGTCTGCTCCCAGGACCTTCTCGAAATGCATGGCGGTGGTGGCGGCACACCTGCGGAGGAACAAGGTGTTTGTCTACCCGTATATGGACGATTGGCTGATCAAGGCTTCATCCTTCTCGGAAGCACAAGATCACTTCCGATGGACGTGCGCTCTCTTACACAAGCTGGGGTTACACGTCAACATGTCCAAATCGGTCACGACTCCGGTCCAGTGCATACAGTACCTGGGGGCCTCCATCGATACGCGGTCAGCAAGCGTGTCTCCTTCGGAGGAGAGACGGTTATCACTCCTTCGGAAGGCTCAGGACCTCAGGACTGCTCCATCGACGACAGTGAGGAAGGTGTCTTCTCTACTGGGATCGATGGCCTCCTGTATCTTCCTCACGCACGGCTACACATGAGACCACTGCAGGAGTGCTTGGAGGATCAGTGGGATCAGAGGACAGGCTCTTGGGACGACAAGATACGACTGTCGCTGCATGCTCTTCAGTCTCTGAAGTGGTGGTGTTCTGCGGAAAACCTCCTCAAGGGGGATCCCTTCCACAAGGACATTCCCACGACGAGTGTAGTGACGGATGCTTCTCTCCAGGGCTGGGGAGCGCATTCCTGGGACTTGCAGATTCAAGGAAAGTGGTCTCCTCTGGAATCGACGTACCACATCAATTTCCTGGAACTCAGATCTGTCTTCCTGGCACTGAAGGCCTTCCTTCCGTCCTTCCAGACCAACTCGCTGCTGATACAGGCGGACAATACAACCACGATGTATTACCTCAACAAGCAGGGGGGGTCGAGATCGCGCACTCTGTCGCAGGAGGCGCAGGCGATCTGGCGCTGGCTGCTGGCCCGAGGATTGACGATTACGGCCACGCATCTGCCAGGGGGCAGAATGCTCAGGCGGACGCCTTGAGCAGGCTGATTCAGGAAAACCACGAATGGGTCATAAACGACGAAGTACTAGGAGAAGTCTTCGCAAGGTGGGGGACTCCAGACGTAGATCTGTTCGCCACCGCCGAAAACAGCAAATGCCGAGACTTCGCATCCAGGTACTACCAGCGGGGGACGCTGGGGAATGCGCTATGGATCGATTGGTCGAACAGCTTTCTGTACGCTTTTCCACCCATTCCCCTGATTCCGGCGGTGCTCATCAAGCTGTCCCAGTCCAGGGCGCGGATGATCCTGATCGCCCCGGAGTGGCCCAGGCAGTGGTGGTTCACGGACCTTCTTCACCGGTCTCTCCTTCCTCACATGCGGTTGCCGTGCAGGCCGGACCTTCTCACGAAGTTCGGGGGGCGGATGGTGCACCCCAACCTCTCGTCTTTGAGTTTGGCGGCATGGCTCCTGAAATAGTGCAATATGGCCATCTGAATCTACCAGACGATTGTATGGACATTCTGAAGGAGTCTAAGCGACCTTCCACTAGGACATCCTATGCTTACAAGTGGAAGAGGTTCTGTATCTGGTGTAAGTCCAAGAACTTTGATCCGACAACATGTAAGGAAGATGTCATCCTTCCATACCTGTTACATCTGGCGCAGTCTGGCCTTAATTTCCATTCCATTAAGGTTCATCTGGCTGCTTTGACTGCTTACAGGAAATGCCCTTCACAGACTTCCTTCTTTCAGATCCCTGTGGTCAAGGATTTTTTGGAAGGCTTGAAGAAAGTGTTTCCTCCCGTCAGACTTCCCTCGCCTTACTGGGACTTGAATGTGGTGCTGTCCAGACTGATGAAGCAGCCTTTTGAACCCATTCACAAGGCTTCATTGCAGCACCTATCCTGGAAGGCGGCGTTCCTAGTGGCCATTACATCGGCCCGCAGGGTGAGTGAACTTCAGGCATTATGTTGTCAAGAACCTTCTACTGTATTTCATGCTGCTAAGGTTGTGATGCGTACTCACCCTAAATTTCTTCCTAAGGTTATCTCTGATTTTCATGTCAACCAGACCATAACTTTACCTACGTTCTTTCAGAATCCCTCTTCGCCAGCGGAAAGGTCTCTCCATTCCCTGGATTTTCGGAGGGTGTTGAAATTTTATCTGGATAAGACCAAGGATATTCGTAGGTCTGACCAATTGTTTGTTAATTATGGCTCAGTCAGGACTGGTCTTGCGACCTCTAAGCAGTCCATTTCTCGGTGGATTGTGTCCTGCATACAATTGTGTTATCAAAAGGCTAATAAGACCTTAGGGGGTAAACCTAAGGCTCATTCCACCAGGGGCAAAGCTGCCACGACGGCTTTGCTGCGTAATGTTCCGATTGCGGAAATCTGCAAGGCGGCCACTTGGAAGTCGGTCCATACCTTTGCTGCGCATTACTGTCTGGACACGGATGCCAGGGCAGATGCTCAGGTTGGGCAGGCTTCGCTGCGAAATTTGTTCGCACAGTAGTGGTAGTGTCTTGTGTGTTCTCCACCGCTTTTGTTGTGTGGGGATGGGCTTGCCATTCTATTCACTAGATTATGACTATACACAGAGATCCCCTACTACAGAAGGAGTAGTTTATTTTCTGTAACTCCAGTTCTGTAGTAGGGGTATCACTGTTATAGTCATAAGCGCCCGCCCTCCTCCCCGGTGGGGAGATACTTATTCATATGTAGAATGCTACAGGTCTGGTGTGCTACGCCTTCAAAAAGAACTGAAAGTAAATGGGACCTGCTGGGCATTCTGGGATACTGGGGAAAGTTCTGGAAACCTGGAAAGTTTTCTTAAAGGCACAGTATCCTGTTTTAAGCCACATAATGGCAGCCTATGGGGCTTGTCTGTCCACTCCTTCCTCTCTATCATTCCAGAGGCTTTTGCTGGTAGAGGCAGGGTTTTTTCCTATGGGGAGAAATACTAGACAGGCAGTGCTGTTTGTGGATGTTGGTGGAATTCTAGTTGAAGTACTGGACAGTGTAGCCTGTGGGTATAGGCTGCATTATCTGTCTTTAAATTAAATTCTCTCTTAAAGGTGTATGCAGGTCTGCATGATTTGTCACCTTTTAGAGATTATTTTTTATTGCTCCGGGGTCCACGCACATGGGCGGGACTATTCACTAGATTATGACTATAACATATACCCCTACTACAGAACTGGAGTTACAGAAAAGAAACTACTCCTTCTTTTTGTTCACTGTAGCACTAAAGGCAGGGACCTACCATATCCAAATTATTATTGGCCCTTCCATAAAAACACAATAGCTTACTATTCCGAAGGACTTAAACCAGTAGCTCTCTGACTTGTAGGAATCAACTTGCACCTTATTGATGAGAACGAAAATAGGCCAAAACATGGCTTTGGTTGCTTGCGTTCCCATACAGTGTGCACATTACAGTTGAGACCGAACAGTCATTTATTGAGCTGGCCACAACTGATTTTTCCTCTCTGTAGTGGTATAGTGATCAAAAAATAATGATCTAGAATGCTGCCAGAAGTAATTACCAGGGCTTAGATTCATTCAAGCATTTCATTCATCACATTTTGTAAAGCGGGTTTGAACTAATGTAAACCCTATTAAATTAGGACCTAATTTTCTTCTAGGCTTGTTGTTGAGTAATAATTAAAAGTCAACCTCTTGCATTTTCCTTGCACTTGTGGAAGACTAAGGATCAGTGACATTTTAGTTGTGTTTTTAATGGCTTTTCTCTTCTTCACAGAATAAAAAGGGAACTGAACTTCTTCTAGGTGTTGACGCCCTTGGACTCCACATTTACGACCCGGAAAACAGACTGACAGCAAAAATCTCCTTTCCCTGGAATGAGATTCGGAACATCTCATACAGCGATAAGGAGGTAAAGGTTGTTATTCCTACAGAAGGCAATCCTGCCATTGATAAAGTGGTCTTGCCAGCGTAATTACTTCTCTGAACCTTTCCTGCTATGCTTTTTTGCTGTATTTCTCTTTTTTCCTTCCTGTAAAGGAAACTTTATCAGCTCGACCTGTAAAGCTTAAGTCATACATGACCCTAATGTGTCTCATAGTTTGCGGGCTTGGATAGTCCAAAATTTGGTAACTGGTATTGTATTTTAGGTGATAGATATTGCATTTTCATTAGATAGCACAGACCTGACCCTCTTGGATTACCTAGGTGCTATATGTAGCATGAGGGGGCATTTTACATGATAGATTATAAAGTCATGCATAATGTACATAGTGAGGGAAAACATGTATCAACTATTCATAGCATTGAATATACTGGCAGATCAACATGCCAATTTATGGTCATATGGCTAAAAAAAGTGACTACTGGTTGAGAAGGAGATATGGGTTCAGAATGTTGGTAAGAATGTGGTTTGGAGCAGGAATTACATGCATGTAGCTTTTGTGTTCTTTTCTGTAATGTTGAAAGAGTAACTGGACATATGAGTGTCAAGGGCAGTTTGTTTTCAATTCTGGATCCAGGAAACAAGAATGCTTTCTTTGTTGTTCTTTGAACTTTTTTAGAATTTTTAGTCTTAAATTTTGCTAGGTTTATCGAAGTTACGATAGTGCACGGATGAGTGTTTGGTAAAGTGTGCCTTGGACTATGGATATACTATCTGCAGGTAAATAAACTACCTTGACATGGGAAACATGGCTTCTCGATTAATAGATTTTTACCATGCTTAAGCATTTAGACTTTCTCCCCATTGCTTCTCCTTGTGTGCGAGTGATCTAGTGTATGCTTTAACATTGGGCAAGAAGATCTTTATTGTTATCTCTTTGCATTTGTGTTGATGTTTTACTTTTTGATCTCTTTCAGTTCACTATTAAACCACTGGACAAGAAAACAGATGTCTTTAAGTTCAATTCTTCAAAGCTGCGGGTTAATAAGTTGGTGAGTTCTTCGCGTTCTGAGATTATATGGTCAGGTTTTGTAACTGTAAATTCGAGGCATGTGAGCTGTAGATCACATGCTATGCATAGATCGCCATCTAGTGTTGGGTCCGGATGTTTACACTTTGTTTTTCTTCGAAGAAGTCTTTCCAGTCACGAGGTAGGTAACTCCTCCTTTCGGTGATAGTGCGCATGGGCATCGATTCCATTGTTAGATTGCTTTTTTCTGCCATCGGATTCAGATGTGAATTGTTGCGCTACGGTTTGGCACTGTTTTTCGGGCTCCCTTTGACGCGCAATCCGCTACCCTTGACGGTATTGTTTATCGATCGCGTTTCCCATTCTCCGCATATCGTTTACACTCAAAATACTTTGATTGGAAGATTCGTGGAGGGACGTTGGGCCTACCCACGCCGGGGTCGATACCAGTCGATGGAACGGACTCCATTCAAGTTCTCTCCTGGGTGTCGCGCTAAGTTTCCGTGCACCGACTTGCACGAAGTGTGCAACCTCTGCCTATACCCGGAACATGACGAAAAACACTGCGACGCGTGTCAGTTGTTTCGATCGAAGAAGACGCTCCGTGACCGTCAGGTTCGACGTCACGAAATGAACCAACAAAGCGGCTCTGCATCGGATCTCGTCGGAGACGACTCCGAACAAGAAGAATCCCACGCACAGGAAGCCGAATTCGAGGAGGAACACATCTGTGTCTGAAGCAGACTCCGATGCGGAGGATCTCACACCGTGCCAACGGATCGTGAGTACAGAGACTTTCTTCCCCTACCATCTCCTCCATAAAAAGGCTCCGGTTCCTCCTCTGCCTTCGGGCCAAGGTCGGCACTGAGAAAACGTTTAGAGCACCCCGCCTTCGGGCTTGGCGGCGAAACACAAAAAAAAGTCTTCCGGCTCGGGCTCTATTCGTCCCCACGCCGGTGCCGAACTGAAACCTTCGGCGTCGAAATCAAAACAAGTTCTGGTCTCCATTCCAGCGTTATCGAAGGCTAAATCTTCGGAGCCGAAAACTTCAGAGCCAAAACTTTAGACGCCAAAACTGGCATCTAAAGAAACCAGTTCAACTAAAGACCCTCGGCCTGATGTTCCACCTTCGGATCCGAAACAAAAAGAAATTGTAATGAATCCAGAAACTGGACATTTTCATGCCAAACTGCCTGAAAACAAGAAAATAGGCATACAAGAGGATTACCACATTCCTCTAAAAAGGATAAATGTGGGTACTAACCCTTCTCCAACTTATATTCCGCCTCCTTCATCCATTGATCCAAACTGGCTCATCACACCCACACATTCACCACCACCACTATCACCTGATCCACAGAATACAGGAGATGGGGATGGGGATGGAGACGTGTATACACCACAGGATACTGACCCATGGGATCATTATAACACTGACCCTCAACCGGATAACGACCCTGACTTATATCCGTCCAGACCTTTTCCACCAGATGGCAATATTGAATATATTGAGCTCCTAAACAGAGCTGCACAGTATCATGAGGTAGAACTACATCAGGAGGCTTTAGAGGAGGATTTTATGTTTGAATCCCTGAGTTCCTCTTAGAGGGCTACCCAAACATTACCAATGCTAAAAGGTATGCTTAAACATACTGATGACCTCTTTAAAGACCCTGTAAGAGCAAGAATCATTACTCCCAGGGTAGAGAAAAAGTATACACCTGCACCTACTGACCCCGTATATATTAAAGGTCAGTTTCCCTTGGACTCTTGTAGTTTCCAACGCTCGTAAGAGAGGTAACTCACAGGCCACAGGTGAAGCCCCTCCTCCTGATAAAGAGTCCAAATTGATTGATGCTTCGGGCAAAAAGGTAGTGTCACAAGCAGCTAATCATTGGCGCATTGCCAATGCTCAAGCCCTATTAGCTAGATATGATAGAGCTCATTATGATGAGCTCGAGAAGCTCATGCAATTTCTTCCTGATGAGCATTAGTCCAGAGCTAGTGACCTTATTCAAGAGGGTAAACTTATAACTAATACCTCTATCAGATGTGCCTTAGATGCATCAGACCCAGCAGCCCGAGCAGTAAACACTAGCGTACTACTCCGTGGGCATGCTTGGTTAAGAATTTCAAGATTCAAACCTGAAGTGCAAGCCTCTATTCTTAACCAACCATTTGACAAAGAACACCTCTTTGGTCCAGCTGTTGAAACCTCGCTGGAAAAAATGAAAAAGGATACTGAGGTTGCAAAGTCCATGGGGGCCTTGCAATCACCTTCCACAGGGTTTCGATCCCGCCGTTTGAGTCCAAGTCCTACCCGTTGGATCTGGGTGTTCCTCAGGGTTCGGCGTTGAGTCCCACACTATTTAATCTCTATGTGAGACCGCTAGCTGCTGTCGTCAAACAATGGGGTATAACTATGGTCTCTTATGCTGACGACACGCAGCTGGCGGTTGTACTGAATGGAGATGCCGACCTGGATGCCCCCAGATTCCGGGATGGTCTGTTGGTGGTAGCTAGCTGGATGAATGCCAACTGTCTCCAGTTAAATGCTAAAAAAACGGAGGTTATGATTGTCGGTAAGCAAACGGATCTTTGGGGTGACATGTGGTGGCCTCCAGAACTGGGTGTTACCCCTATCCCAGTTTCAGAGGTAAAAAACTTGGGGGTGTGGCTGGACCCAGCCTTAAGTTTTAGTACTCATACAAAAAAAGTGGCGGCTACCTGCTTCGGCATTTTACGTGGGTTGAAGCCTATCTTGCGGTTTTTTGATGCTCCGACTAGACAGCTGGTTATACAGGCTTCCATTTTATCGCGGCTTGATTATGCCAGCTCGCTCCTGTTGGGGGCCAATCAGGCTGAAATTGCCCGGATGCAACGTATTCAGAACGCCGCAGCCAGAGCCCTGGTAGGCTTACCGAGGTTCTCTTCTGCGGAAAGTACCATCCGCTATTTGCACTGGCTGCCTATAGCACAGAGGATTTCTTTTAAGACTCTGTGTCTTTCTTTCAAGATTCTCAACTGGGCTTCACCCCAGATTCTTGCTAACCTTTTGGTACCTTATGGTTCGAGGCATGTGGGCTGCTGAATTCATATCTGTGCATAGATCGCCGCCTAGTGTTGGGTCCGGATGTTTGCACGTTGTTGTCCTGGAAGAGTCTTCGAAGTATCCTGAGATAGGTGACTCCTCCCCTGTACCACAGTGCGCATGGGCATCCTCTCCATCCTCAGATTGTTTTTTTCCGCCATTGGGTTCGGATGTGCTTATCTTGACTCAAGTTAGGAAAATTTAGTTTCAGGCCAAAAGGCCTTTAGTTTTCGTCGGTACTGTTCCCGATCGGTATCAACAGCTTACTTGCTAGTTTAGCAACCTTATCAACTTTTTTCGGATCCGTTTCATCCGACCATCGACCTTCAGCGACGATGGAATCGAGGACCCCATTCAAACGGTGTCCTGTTTGCCACGCAAAATATCCACATATCGACGTCCACCCGGTGTGCAACAAATGCCTCTCTCCGGATCACGACGAATCGAAATGTATGGCCTGTGCCCGATTCAGATCCAAGAAGACTCTCCGGAATCGACGAGCTGCGATATTAGAAGCGCAGCAATCGGCACCGGCCCGGCCCCGACCAACATCTTCAGCACCGAGGACGAAGATGTTGAAAGCGTGGAAAACATAAACTCCAGCCCCGCTTCCGAACACGATTCCCGGTCGGAAGACGCAGATGAAGAGCTTTTTCACAGGGAAGAAGCCGACGATGAGGTAGGGGACTACGATGCGGCCTTCGGGGCCGAAGAAGATAGCTCTGGTGAAGAGCAGGGCCTACCCGTCCAAACGGAGGCTATTAAAGTGCGTCAGTCTACGGCTCCGGTCGAGGGATCGCCTTCGGGCCTTACCCGAGATCAATCCCGCAGTTCTTCGGCCCCGCCCTCTGGCCCGGCCTCGAACATCCAGCGAGAGCCATTATTACCGAAAAAGACTGGTTTCCCTTCATCGAAACCTAAACCAATCGTCGCACCGGTTCAACAGAAACCGAAAGTGAAACTGGCACTGGTCGGCTCGAAGACCTCCACTCCTTCGACGCCGGCCAAAACCATCGGCTCCGAACGCACCAAAAGGGATTTCGGCGCCGAACTCGCTGCAGCGGATGTCGGCACCGATCCAAAAAGGAAGGCCATCGGTACCACCAAAGCGCCTCGGCCCCCGGCACCGAAGCAATCGGCCCCGACCACCAAGGCTAAAATGGCCGCTCCATCGGAATCCACTGCGAAGGCAGCGACTACGGTCCAGTCATCGACGCCGTCGACCGCTACTACCTCTCCTCGACTCGATGACCCTGTGGCTCCAAAGAAGTCCACACCTACCTCTACAGCACCACTCGGCACCAAAGAACCTTCGGCGTTCTCGGTGCGACAAGTTGCAGCGTCCTTGCAACGTATCCGAGAACAGGCAGCCCTCCAGGCCACGTCGGGCTCCGAGCCGAAAAAGGCTCCAAAGGCACCTTCGGCACCAACCAACATCACTTTTGGTTTGCCGCCGTCCACAGCGCCAAAACTATTCGAGATCCGAACACGTGTCACCCAGACAAGGTCCCCATCTACTGGACACTCTCCTCCTGGGCCTTCACCGTCCCAATTCATCGACGCCGACACCGGCAGGCTCATGCTCCGAAAGCGGAAGGTCACTTCCGACCAGGCTTTGGACTCTTACAGAATCCCTCTAAAGCAAAAACTGCCAGCAGAATCGGAACCAGTTCTATATGAACGCCTCCACACCTCCTATCCAGATCCCCAGTCCTTCTCTCCGATGCCCTCCGACACGGACGCAATGGAGGATTACATGGGTGATGACACCACCTACCCCAGGGATATAGATCCTGAGGAGCAGCAGGACCCAGATCAAGCTTGGGATGACCCTGCAGACCCGGGTGCAGCTACAGATACCCAGGACACGCAGCTTTATGGCGCCAAAACATCCCCCACAGAGGACACTGCTGCCTTCAACACCCTCATTGAACGTGCCGCAGCCAATCATGGAGTGCAACTCCACTCGGACACAATTGAGGACGATTTCTTAGTGGACACTTTCGCCTCCTCAGAGAGGACTGTAAAGACTCTGCCCATGTTAAAAGGTGTCCTCAAGCCAGCAAAGGACATTTTCAAGGAAACAACCAGGGCACGGGTGATAAACCCCAGGATCGAGAAAAAATACAAGCCTGCGCCCGGGGACCCTATGTACATTAGAGGCCAGTTACCTCTGGACTCCATCGTGGTTGCTAACGCTCGCAAACTAGCGCACTCGCAGACAACTGGTGATGCTCCTCCCCCGGACAAGGTGCTGGAGACCTCCGGCAAAAGGATTGCAGCCCAGGCAGCAAACATCTGGCGCATTGCCAATACACAGGCGCTCCTGGCTCGCTACGATCGCTCACACTATGACACGTTGGAGTCCCTACTCCAACATCTACCAGACGAGTACAAAGAGGCAGCGGAGCTCCTCATCAGAGAGGGACAACTTCTCACAAACGCATCCATTAAGTGTGCACTGGATGCCGCCGACACAGCTGCGAGGGCAATAAACACCAGCGTCATGCTACGACGACACGCTTGGTTAAGAATCTCCGGATTCAAACCTGAGGTTCAAAATAACATCCTCAATCAGCCTGTCAACCCTGACTACTTATTCGGACCAGAAGTTGACACCACCCTAGAAAAGATCAAAAAAGACACAGACACTGCAAAGTCAATGGGGGCTCTCCAAACGCAGACATTTCGTAGTGGCTCCTTTCGTCGCACCGGAAATAGGGGAGCGGCTAGAGGACAGGGGTCACAGCAAACCTACAATAAAGGGGGCACACAGAGTACCTACGATAAAAACACCAGAGGTGGATATCGTGGCTCCAGCACCAAGGGCAGAGGACGCGGTTACGGCAACACCAGGTCCTCACCCAAGAACAAACAGTGACGCCCTCTCCCTTCCCCCCGACCACATAACACCTGTCGGGGGGAGACTCCAGCTGTTCCTGTCCACGTGGAATACCATCACAACGGACAGGTGGGTCAGGGATGTTATCCAACACGGTTACTGTCTCGAATTAACCTCCACTCCACCCACAATACCGCCAAAGCACCGTCCTATGTCCTCAGAGCACTTAGCATTATTGCAGCAGGAAGTGCTAAGTATGCTGCAAAAAGGTGCAATAGAGGTCGTGCCCGTCCACCAGCAAGGGACAGGGGTGTACTCTCTGTACTTCTTAATGCCGAAGAAGGATGGGTCACTCAGACCTATACTAGACCTCAGACCCCTCAACCACTACATTCTCTCAGAGCATTTCCATATGCTCACCCTACAGCAGGTTCTCCCGCTGCGCAGACAGGGAGACTTCCTAGCCACACTAGACCTCAAAGATGCGTACTTCCACATACTCATACACCCGTCACACAGAAAATATCTGAGGTTCACTATTCAGGGGCAGCACTACCAATTCAAAGTCCTCCCCTTCGGTGTGACAACAGCACCCAGAGTTTTCACCGAGTGCCTAGCTACAGTGGCTGCACATCTACGGAGACGACACATTCACGTCTACCCTTACCTGGACGACTGGCTTGTTCAGGCAAAGTCAGCCCAACAATGTGCCAGCCACATGTCCCTCACCATTCACCTTCTTCACAGTCTGGGATTCTCACTAAATTACCCAAAATCACATCTCCAACCCGCACACGTACAACAGTACCTAGGTGCGACCATAGACACTCTGGCAGCCACAGCTCAGCCAAATTTAGTGAGGATCAACAGCATGCAAATGCTGATCTCAAAGTTCAAACCTCAACACTCCCTTCCTGCGCGAGTGTTCATGCAGTTGATAGGCATGATGGCCTCCTGCATTTATCAATGGAATCAGGCTCACGGGCAATTAAAAGACCTAGTGTTGGTGAGCGGTCGGGCATACAACTCTCTGCATTGGTGGAATCCACAAAACCTTTGCAAGGGCCGACCGTTCCAAGAGCCTGTTCCACAAATAATACTGACGGCGGACGCGTCTCTCCAGGGATGGGGAGCTCATGTACTCAATTACACAGTGCAGGGACTATGGACAATACAACAAAAGAAGATGCACATCAACCTTCTGGAACTGATGGCAATCTTCCTGGCAATGAAAGCATTCAAGGTACACTTGTGCAACAAAGTCGTGTTGATCCGGACGAACAACATGACTGCCATGTACTACATACAGAAGCAGGGAGGAACACACTCTCCACAGTTGTCTCATCTGGCTCAGAGCATGTGGAAGTGGGCCATTCAGAGGAACATATTCCTCATGGCGGAACACCTCCCCGGCAAGGACAACCAGATGGCGGATCTGCTCAGCAGACACAGCCACCAGATGCACGAGTGGGAGCTACACACGTCAGTACTCCAACCGTACTTCCAACAGTGGGGTCATCCAGAGATAGACCTATTCGCCAGAAAAGAAAACGCAAAATGCCAAAGCTTTGCCGCCAGGTTCCCACAGTCACAGGGCAATGCGATATGGATGAACTGGTCTGGCAGATTTGCGTACGCTTTTCCCCCAGCGCCATTAATACCGCTGGTGGCACGCAAACTGCGACAGCACTCACGGACACTCATCCTAGTTGCTCCCACATGGGCTCGCCAGCCATGGTACACCACCTTCCTAGAACTTTCCGTGGTGCCGCATCAAAGGCTGCGGATCAAACCTGCACTCTTAACGCAGAACCATGGCGAAATTCAGCACCCAGATCCGCAACAGCTGAACCTGGCAATCTGGCTCCTGAAGTCTTAGAGTTTGGCTACCTAAACCTGCCTTTTTATTACACAAAGGCTGTTGAGAAAAAGTTGAATTCTCGTGCCCAAAGGGTAGAGAGGATATAGGTCAGAGTAACACCTCCCGATATCAATAGTTACACAATAATTTTACTCCAACTGACCATACGGTGGTCATTATTAGTACATGTAGATGGACTAATATGATGAACAGGGGAACTTATAACTTCACCACTAGGTGAGCAAGGAAGCAATTCCTTTTGATTTAGGTACCCTCACACACCCTAGTGGTGTCATGCTTCATCATCGGGTCACCCCGACGCCTAAAAGTCGGGGTGGGCTCAACCACAGTGTTGGGAGCGCTTTGAAGAGTTTGCAGACCAGGGAGGCTATAAGATAAAAAACCTCAGGCAGATCCCCAGTTTCCCTTTATTATTGGGTCTGTCTGGGTTGATTAAAAATAATAAGAGTAGGGGTAAATATAGGAGTATTATGGTCCTATGACCCTAGTGCCAACATGTTTCAGTCCACAGTGGCCATAAAGGTCCAGGACTTTCTTCAGGGCAAATTAGGCCACCCTGGGATACAGAAGGGGGAGTTCCCTATTCTGTTTTATTATGGACAAGGGTAGAGTAGCTACTCCTTGTGTGAAAGACTGATTTATTAATCTGTCTTGCGTTGTGAATGCATCTGAAAGAAAAAACACAAAGAAACACATATCCAACTTATACAAATCGGTTTGCATCATGGTATTTCCAAAGTGACGTGTTTCGTAATCGTGTTTGGAATCAGGAGCCACACCTATATGTGCCAGGTGGTCATAATGGCATAATAGTGTGCAGCTATATCCACATATGTGTCACTCAAGACTTGTATCTGAGTACAGTTAATCGGCGTGTCAGATATATTGTGCGGTGGCGATTATGCTCGCATTCTATCCGAGTCCAGACGCCAAAACGTGGATACTATCAATGGAAAAACACTCTCATAAAATCATCCCACACACGTATCATTCACACCATATCTGTGATTCAACACCGTATTAAAAACCATGCGTGACTCGTAAAACCTATGGGTAACTTACGTTACTTTAGAGGTGGATATAGAGGAAACAACAGAAAGGTAAGAGGCAGAGGTAATTCAACACGCACTTCCCCGGCAAACACCAAACAGTGACTTCCTTTCGATACCCCCGCTCATTCCACTCCTGTTGGGGGACGTCTTTCCGAATTTCTACCCATTTAGAATATGATTACATCAGACAAATTATCCAATCTGTTTACTGCCTGGAGCTTACAAACACTCCACCGAACATTCCTCCAAGGTCACACCTCATGTCACAAGAACATCTCACCCTTCTAAAGCAAGAAGTTCTCTCTTTGTTGCAGAAAGGTGCTATTGAATCAGTCACTTTACAATACCAAGGGGCAGGTGTGTACTCCCTCTACTTTCTAATTCCCAAAAAGGACTGCTCTCTCAGGCCTATATTGGACCTCAGAGAACTAAATATTGACACTCAGTCGGACCACTTTCATATGGTAACACTCCAACAAGTGCTTCCGCTCCTTCAGAAGGCGACTTTCTCTCCACTCTGGATTTAAAGGACGCCTACTTTCATATCCCAATATACCCTGCGCACCGCAAATACCTCAGGTTTGTGGTAGCAGGCCAGCATTATCAATTCAAGGTGCTCCCATTCTGAGTGACAACCGCACCCAAGGTTTTCACAAAATGCTTGGTAGTAGTCGCAGCCCATCTACGAAGACAAAACATTCCTGTCTTCCCATACTTAGACGACTGGCTCATAAAAGCCTGCTCGCACGACAGCTGTCTACGCCACACACAAAAAACTGTGCAATTGCTCCACAAGCTAGGATTCACGTGAAATCTGTCCAAATCCCATCTCCAACCATCCAACACTCAAGCATATCTAGGAGCTACTATAGACACACAAAAAGCTCTAGCCTACCCAACTCCGGTCAGAGTCCGAAATATACAGGTCCTGTTGTCTCTTTTTCAGCCTCAACACTCATTACCAGCTCGAGTGTTCATGCAGTTACTGGGAATGATGGCGTCTTGCATTCTAATAGTCCCTTACGCAAGACTTCAAATGTGTCTCCCACAGGAATGCTTAGCACGTCAGTGGAACCAGGCTCAGGGTCTGTTATCAGATCTAGTGTTGGTAGACGTCCGCACCCATCGCTCTCTGCAGTGGTGGAACACACAAAATCTTTTAAAAGGGCGGTCCTTCAGCAACCCGGTTCCACAGATATTACTAAGAGCAGACGCATCACTGACAGGTTGGGGAGCACATCTCTAAACCCACACAATTCAGGGCATGTGGACTTTTAGCTGAAACGGCTTCATATAAATCATCTAGAGCTGCTAGCACTTTTTCTGGCGCTGAAAGCGTTTCAAGTTAATCTAGTAAGCAAAACTGTCTTGATTCGTACAGATAACATGACAGCGATGTACTACATACAAAAACTGGGGGGGACACATTCTCTCCAGCTGTCACAGCTATCACAGACCATCTGGAAATGGGCCATACATCACAAAAATGTATCTCCTAGCGGAACACCTTCCAGGAGTAAACAATCAGATGGCAGATCTGCTCAGTTGTCAGACACAACAAATCCACGAATGGGAACAACAGCCTCAAGTTCTCCTCCCATTCTTTTAAATGTGGGGCTTCCCAGACCTAGATCTGTCCGCCACACACCTAAACGCAAAATGCCCAAGCTTCACATCCAGGTATCCACATCTATTGTCCAAATGCAATGCACTATGGATGAATTGGTCCGGGATATTTGCTTATGCTTTTCCGCCTCTCCCACTCATTCCATTAGTGGTTCGGAAACTCAAACAATCGTCCCTGACGCTAATCCTAGTAGCTCCCACGTGGACACGTCAACCCTGATTCACAACCCTGTTGGAACTGTCGGTAGTTCCTCATCAAAAACTACGTCTTACACCCAATCTCCTCACACAGAGCCATGGAGACATAAGACATCCAGACCCCAGTCAACTCAACCTGGCGATCTGGCACCTGAAGTCCTAGAGTTTGGCTACCTTAATCTACCGCCTGACTGCATGAATATTATCAAAGAGTCTAGACGTCCTACCACAAGAGCCTGCTATGCAGCAAAGTGAAAGCGGTTTGTAATATACTGTACTAACTACCACATCAACCCACTTGATGCTTCTGTTCAAAACATTATTAGTTACATCTACAACGTTCCAATTTAGCGTACACATCCATACGCTTACATTTGGCTGAAATAGCTGTATACCTCCTAAATAGACAACATCTATCTCTCTTTAGTGCCTGTCGTCAAAGCTTTTATGCAGGGACTCAAGAGTCATTCCCCCAAGACATGCACCTGCTCCAGTGTGGAATCTCAACATTGTTCTCACCAGACTAATGAGTCCACCCTTTGAGCCATTGCACAGATGTGAACTGCAATTTCTCCCATGGAAAGTAGCTTTCCTCATAGCTATCGCATCACTGAGGAGAGTGGGTGAGCTTCAGGCACTAACTATAGCAGAACCCTTTTTACAAATGCATTAGAAAAAAGTGTTTCTTTGGACCAATCCTAAATTCCTTCCTAAAGTAATTTCTGCCTTTCATATCAATCAATCTATTGAATTACCTGTCTTCTTCCCTCAACCAGACTCTGTGGCAGAACGTGCCCTATACACGTTAGAAGTGAAAGGAGTATTACTTGATTACATAGAAAGGACAAAACCTTTCTGTATGACAAATCAACTTTTTGTCGCTTTTGCTCCACCACATAAAGGCAATCCCATATCAAAATCAGGTATTGCAAGGTGGATAGTCCAGTGCATTCAAATATGCTATGCAAAAGCAAAATGAACATTAATAGTTTCCCCTAGAACACACTCTACACGCAAACCGGGGGCTTCTATGGCATTCTTAGGAAATATACCCATAGATGACATATGCAAAGCTGCAACATGGTCTACACCTCACACATTCACAAAACACTATTGTGTAGATGTGCTAGCAAGACAGAAAGCTAGTGTGGGCCAAGCAGTTTTACATACACTATTTCAGACTACAACAGCTACAGGTTAGCCACCGCTTTGGGAGATAACTGCTCTGTAGTCTATGCATAGTATGTGATCTACAGCTCACATGCCTTGAACGGAAAATGTTACTTACCCAGTATGCATCAGTTCTTGGCATGTAGAGCTGTAGTCACACGCACCCACCCACCTCCCTGGGTACCTATACCTGTTGCAGTAACATCTTACTTAGATACATGCATTCATGGACATCTCCTTTTACTACTCTTACTAACTCCATTATCACCCTCTGCGGGAATACAATCTAACAATGGAGTCAATGCCCATGCACACTATCACCGAAAGGAGGAGTCCCCTACCTCGTGACTGGAAAGACTTCTTCGAAGAAAAAGTGCAAACATCCGGACCCAACACTAGATGGCGATCTATGCATAGCATGTGACTCTACAGCTCTACATGCCAAGAACAGATACATACTGGGTACGTAGCATTTTCCTTACACTCCCAGGCTTTTGAGGAGATAACTCTGTCCGATTGCTCCAGCTCTCACTACTGTAAGATACATTGTTTAGACAAGCTGGTTAATTGTTCTTATTAAAAATAATGGGATTTTGGCAAAATCCAAGCATTGGATGTGCGCCAGTGGGCTTTTAGTCAATGTGTATCTGAAGCCATCTCTAAAAATGACAATAATAATTTTGTATTCTCTAGCCCTGAATCATTCGGAGATTCGCATGCTTGAATCAGTCTCTGTCATCAGGCACCTCCTTTCAAGGGTGCAATAGCGACAGTTCTGAAATCCCAGAACAACTGGGGTTTTTAGCCCCAGTTTCTGTCTGATAAGGAAGAGGCCAGGACAATGGAGACCTATTCTGGACTGCAGGGAACTTTACAAGTTCCTGAAATAACACATTTTTTGCATGGTAACACTCTTAGCAGTTTTCTTGATGCTCCAGGGAAATGATTATCTAACATCCTTGGATCTTGGAGTGGCAGGCTCCCATCCCATCCATTATCGGACAGAGTGTTCTTGTTCATACACCCAAAGCAACAGGAAATGCATGTGTTACACCGGTAGGTTTTGGCAACCAGGGGCAATGCCTGTTTGATCAAATGGTTCAACGTCTTTGCAAAATACGTCTTTCTACAGTTTCCCCTGATTCCCAGGGTCCTAAAGAATGCAAAGGTGATTCTCATTACCCTGCCTGGGCCACACCAGGACTGGTTCACCAAGCTCCTGAACATATCTGTACTCCCAGGAATTCCATTGAGGATGCACTTCAGGTTCCTCTCCAGGCACAGAGGAGAGTTACACCACCACAACCTTCAGTCATTGAGTCTGACAGCATGGTACCTGAAGACCAAGAGTTTGGAAATTTATATCTGTCAGCAGAAGGTAAAAACGTCTGGACACAAGCCAGGCAGCCAGCACTACGAACACACCAAGTAGAAGCATTTCTGTGTTTGGTGCAAACCTAAATGATGCTATCCAGTGTGAGAAAATTGGGTTTTGTTGCAGTACCCCCTACTCCACCCCCCCCCCCCTGCCACCCCCACCCCAATGCTGAAAAAAAGAAACACTTTTTGCCTGGCATTTGATGCAACTTTGACTGTAGGCTACTGGGTGCCTACTGGGTCTTTCCCTAAAACGGTTCCACAATTGGCCCTTCAGACACCCTGTAAGTTCATTGTAAATAGTACCTGGATACCTAGAGCATTGAGACTGAAGAGGGTCTGTGAGAAAGTGGCTCTGTATATACTGTTCCCAAATAGGTACAGTGTGTACAGAGTCCACAGTTCCCAGAGGTTTGGCAGAGGTTAAAGTTAGATATAACCTTACTCTCTAAAGTGGTAGCTTGGTCGAGCAGTAAGGCAGTATCAGAGGACAGTGTAAAGCATTTGTTGTGCACACTCAGTCAGCAAATGGTCTCTCACACTCAATAACTGAACTCTAGGCCAATGGTTTATATAAAAAATATATGGTTGTTTTATTTTAGAACCAACAATAGGTATCAAAAATATACTTTCTCAGAATGAGATGCTTTAGTTAAATACTTTTGCAATATGCAATTGACTTTTGTAGGTAATAGTTGCAGGTTGTTGCAATAGGCAACACAATTTCAAACACAATAGTACATTGAGCTCAATGGGAATTTTAAGTTGTATGCAATTGATTACTTTCAGGATTACTTCTCTAACTCCAGGACTGGATCCTAGATTCAGTCCTGGGACAGGTCTTGGAAACAAGTGAGTACATTCGTTTTAGTTACTGTTGTGATTTTTAAGAAATATTTTGCTATTTTAAAAGTTGACAGAAACTTTTTCTGTTCAAATTACCAATGTTATCCTACGGGAGGAATTTCACTTAGCAGGTAAGTGGGGTTATGGTTACTTTTTCTAGGTCAGTGTTGGGTCCTAGATCCAGCACTAGCGTACCACCTGTAAGCAGTTGAGAAACTGCGTTTAAGTTATACAGGCGATTTTTAAGGAATATTTATAAGTTTGTAAAATCGACACTTAAAAGAAATTCCATAGAAAAACAGTCAATGATTCCCTATGGAAGAAAATTCAAGTTACGGGTAAAGTATGTTCTCGTTACTTTTGTAATCTAGTACTGGGCTCCTAGGCCCAGGGCTGGAACATCTATCTAACACAGGTAAGCATTTACGTTTTCACAGTTGGTACGATTTTTAAAGAATATTTGTAGTTTGCAAAAATCGACACTTAGAAGAAATTTCACAGAAACACAGTCAATGATTTCCTATGGGAGAAAATTGAGTTAGAGGTAAGTACGGTTGTGAGTACTTTGCAGGGTCAGTGCTGGGCACCAAGATCCAGCACTGGTATCTCTCCTAATAGCAGGTGAGTATATCCGTTTTCGTTACTGAGTTGATTTTAGGTGAATATTTTAAAGTTTAGAGATTCCACACTTAGAAGAAATTTCAGAGAAAACCAGTCAATGTTACCCAATGGAAGAAAAGTGAGTTATCGGCTTTTGGGTAAGTACTCGACTGGCAGAGTTAAGGTTCTGGGCACAGACTCGGGGGTCTCCCAGGGTCAGGTAAGTACAGTTGTTACACCCTCAGCGGCACAGGGGCAGCCGGGTGCAGAGTGAGTTAGGCCCAATGCTATCCTATGGGAGACAGGGGGGCCTTGGTTGGTGGCTGCTGACCAGCAGGCCACGCGCCTGTGGGAGCTGGGCTCCTGGTCACTTGCTCAGGGCAAATGGGGAAGAAGGTAGGTGTAGAAGTTGCACTGCCAGGGCCACTCGGGCGGCTGGGTGCAGGGTGCCTTTGAGCCTTCGGGTGCTCAGTGGGTTTCAATGGGAAAGCTCAAGGACGAACAAAGGCTGCAAGCTCGGGGACGAAGATTCTTCAGGTGCCACCACCACTTCGAGAGGTAAGTTGGGTAGTTGGAGGATAGGTAGGTCCCCAGAAGTCGGGCACAGGGGACCGCAGGGCACCGGGTGCAGGGGTGCCTTTTGATGTTGGGAAATCTTACCCTCTGTTGATCGCGGTTGGGGGGGGTCCCTGGTTCTGAGGCTGCAGGCGGCATCAGGAGCGTCGAGGTGGGTCCTTGGGTGCCGGATTCGGGGTCACAGTTGCCGGGGGGACGTCCTCGGGGTCTTTGTTCACTCCGGCACAGGCCAGGCTTGGCGGGTGCAGAGTGTGCAGGGTTCGCGGTTCCGGGCTGGTGCCAGGGGGTTAGAAACTTGCTTTGAGCAGAGCCACTGCTCATGGGAGTCCCAGATGCTCAGAGTCACAAGGCAGCCAGGTCCTCCAGGTTTTGTGAGGTTGCTGGCCACAGGAGGTGCCGGGATTTAGCAGGAGCAGGTTCGAGGGTCGACAGGCCGGTAGGGATGGGGCCAAAGCAGTTGGTGTCTTCCTCTTCTTAGCAGCTGCACTGCAGGTCTTCTTTCTTCTTGTTCGGAATCTGGAATCTGGAGAAGGAAGGTTCAGGGTGCCTCTAAATACTAGATTTAGGGGCGTTACAGGTAGGTAAAGGGCAGGGACCAATGGTTCCCTGCCCTGGGGTGGGTACACCCCTATCCTGCCTCTCTCCTGTGGGAGGGGGCAGTAGCCTAGTCCTGATTGGGCAGGGGCTCCCATCTTCAAGATAGCGAGCGCCCGGGGATGTGCTTCACCTCGCCTCCCCCACCTGAGGGGTGGGGTTGGCGGGCTGGCACATCCCCTGTCCTTATTTGGGGTTTCCGGACAGTCTTCCCACCAGAGTGGGGGTCAGAACCGGTGGGGGCCAGTTTGCTGGGTACAGCAAGTGGCCTGGAGAAGCTCACAGAGGCGGCATGCCTTTGAAGCTTCCCCCTGCCCATCCTGGGGGAGGAGACCTAGCACCTCCTCCAGGATGTGCATTGTTGCAGGCCCAGGAGAGCGGGGGCTCTCCACCCAGGGGTCCAGCAACATGTCTGGGCAGCCTCCCAGACCAGACGTGGATTGTAGGTTAGGTTTCAGCGGGCATCTCTAAGATGCCCTCTGTAGTGCTTTGTACATTAAATCCCACACTGGCATCAGTGCGGGTTTAATGTGCTGAGAAGTTTGATACCAAACTTCTCAGTCTTCAGTGTTGCCATTATGGCGCTGTGGAGTTCGTGTTTGACGGGCTCTCAGCACCATATACTCTTAAATGGCAGCACTGCACTTACAGTGCCCAGGAATGGACCTGGGTACTGTAGGGGCACAGGGCTCATGCTCCTGTGCCCACACCACTGGCATAGGGCACCCAGCTGATGTATGCCAGGACAGTGTAGGTTGTGGGCATGACACACAGGGATGTGGGCATGGCACACAGAGATGTGTGCCATGTTGACTCTTTGTTTTGCCTTGTACCCAGACACTCAGCCTGCGAGGGCAGTGTGGTTGTGTTAGGGTACAGGGCCTTTAAGGGTGGCACAATAAGTGCTGCAGCCCTTAGAGGCCTTCCCTGGTCACAAGGCCCTGGGTACCTAGGGTACCATTTACCAGGGGCTGACATGTGGCCAGGGTTTGCCAATTTGGGAGTTTATATCTTTAGGGAAGGAACATAGGCCCTGGGCACCTGATAGGCAGGAGTCCAGGGCACACTCAGTCAAAGTACATTCATCAATTCAGCAAAAATGTGGGGGCATACCATGCAAGAAAGAAGGCACTTTCTCACAGGGTCCCCTAGGGACCTCTCTCTTGGGCTATGCAGACTTTCTGCAGCATGCATTCCCTGGTGCAGACAAAACGACAAAGTCAACATGGTACACTGCCTGTGTGCCATGCCAACTAGCACTGCCTACGGTATAGATAAGTCACCCCTCTAGTAGGCCTTACAGCCCTAAGGCAGGGTGCACTGTATCACAGGTATGGGCATGTCTGCATGAGCAGATATGCCCCTTTAATATTTGGGCCTATTCCTTAATGTTGTAAGTGCCTAGCCATAGAGAGTACATGGGCTGGAAACTCGACAACTCAAGTTCCCCAGACCCATGATGGCTTCTCTGAACCCAGGAGTGTTTGGTACAAACTACTTCTCTCAATAAACCCACACTGATGCCAGTGTGGGATTTATTGAAACGTGTACTCAGAGGGCACCTCAGAGGTGCCCCCTGAAAACCTACCCACACTGGTGTGGTCACAGACTGGCTTTAGGCAGCCTGTCATCACTAGACATGTTTCTGGACCCCTGGGTCGAGAGTCTCAGCTCTATGGGACCAGAAACAAAGTACATCCTGGGCGGAGGTGTCACACCTCCTCCCCCAGGATGGGCACAGTGCTCAAGAGGGAAGCTTCAAAGGCCTGCCTCCTTTGCAATGCAACCCCCATCCTCTGCTGCTAGCAGCAGCAGATGGCAGCCCTCGGTTTAGACCCCCACTTTGGGTGGAAAAACTAGGAAGAATAGGAGGTGTGCCCACCTCTGCCAACTCCATCCCTAAGGTGCAGGAGGTGAGGTGAAGAACATCTTTCAGTCCCCACCATCTTGAAGATGGTGGGACTCCTTCAATCAGGGCTAGAACTATGCCTCCTCCCACGAGGATTGTACTAACAAACACAGTGTCCAGATAAACCGTTTCTTAATTAATCATATGAGACTTCAGTGCTTTAATAGACGAGCCACGTTGCACACCACCATAGTCTAATGTTCTATTTTGTTCATTTCTTTGAAAATTGTCCGTAAGTTGTAAAGTTCATATAGAAAAGTAAACAAATATCCAGTTTTGATAACAATGTTGTATTGAATATTTTATTCGCCAAATGTGTATCCAACTTCAAGCACAGCCGACGCGCGTTTCGCCCACAGGGCTTTTTCAAGGCTGTATACATATAAAGAAGAAAGCAAAATATAAGGTTCTCCTTGACCGCAAAGACAAATATATTAAAGAACATCATAGTTTTATCCTAAACCATATATACAAGGGGAAGGGAAAAGAAAATGTACTGGTGCAGCCGTGTTAAGAATAAGGAAGAAAGGCGTATATCAAAATGATACCTCCACCAAAATAGTCCTGTGTCCAGTGGGAATAAGAGTCAAAATAATAAGTATATGGTGAATAATTTTCTCACCCGATTAAGACATGTTTTAAAGTCCAACAGTCATGATAAAGGTACGATTGTTGTATAGTGTTGAGAAATAATATGGCCAATAAATAGAGCCCCACGGTATTAAGAAAAATTAACTAAAAAGCATGGTCGCTGTCTCACCTTCAAGTATTCAAACTGTCCACTGTTCTAAATATATTTTCCCTGATCGTGTTAAATCTCGTGTTGTAGATTCTGTAAGTAGAGAACATGTATATGTATGATACGTATATATGTAAAAAAGACGTATCCATATTTAAACTAACAAAGTATACGTGCATTCAGAGCACCCGAATTATGAAGGTTAAGAGGAGACTGCGATTTATCATGGTTGTTCTTGTATGTTATAACACAAAAGAAATCCTGGGGTCTAATGGTAAAGAGAAATAGGTGGTATGTAGGGTGAGGAGGGAAAACCTAATGTACGTAGTGAAACTGGAGAAAGCTCCAAAACCATGGTCATACAATCACCGTGGGTAACTTACCCCATCACATGGGATTTTCATCCCAAAGAAAATCTCAAAATCTCAAGGGGCGACAGCGCCCTTGTGTGAGACGTGAGTACTTTGTGCTATGATTATTATGCACCAAGAAAGTGGAATTCGGCTGCAGGCTCATTCCAGCCTGGTTCCCCGACGGACAGAGCGGTGTTCCTTCCTGAGCGGTTGCCAGGTGGAGGTCCTCTTACCACCCAGTTTGTACGGGTGCTGTATGTATCTCTGAGGAGACTTGCACTCTACAATCAAGTTGAGGGTGCCCTTCATATCCTTTGTCACGTTGTTTTTTCCTTGCAGTAGCTTCATGGTCCTGATGAAAGCCTAGCCTAGATAGGCGCTATGGCTGAAACATGTCGACCACATTCTCTCACGTTGCTTCATTGATCACACCAGATTAGTGTTGCCCCCTCTTCTTTTTAATCTAATATCGGTACGGCATTGTTTAACAGAAGTCCTCTGGCCGTCCCGTCACTAGTTTTAATACACTCCCCTTTTCACTACTACCAGCACTGCAATCCCCACTCACTTCAGGCTCATTTGTGGATTTATTCCACTTTCTTGGTGCATAATAATCATAGCACAAAGTACTCACGTCTCACACAAGGGCCAGTATTATCACAATTATAGTTACGAACCATGTTACCATGTTAAGATGGCTGCCATTCTTTTACCGTACACTAGTCATGAGTGGTTGGGTCCACTTTCTATTGCTCTTACGTTTCCACGTACTCATATTGGCGGGAATCTCTCAGTACACAGACCTGTAGCAACCGGACGAAAGGACTGGATACATACGGATAAGGTTAGACTGAGATTTGGATATTACTAATAACAGAGACCGTGTCTATTTTCAGGCGCTTGATTTTAAATAATTAGTGTTTTTTCTTACTGTGATTGAGATACAATCACATCGATATTTGTATTGTTTAAGCCTACATGGTTTTGGCTTTTTGTTGGCACCATGTGTACTCATTGTGAATGTCGTTAATGGAATTGGCATTACGGTTGATTTATAAATCTGACCGGTTAATACTTACGTGTGTTGTTTAGGGAGCCGTATATATCCCGATTGCCAATTCTATCTCTTATATAATCGTGTATGGTCCGTCTAACGTTACAGCTTAGTAGCGAGGACCATCATTGAAGACTTTTTTCTTCATTCATTTGAATATACACACGTTCGTTATATACATTGGACAACCCATAAGATACTATTTCGCTTACTTTACCTCAACAGAAAGGACGCATACTGGTCCAATCTAGGCGCTGTCTAACATAAGTTTTGATGTATGAACATACTATTGCCTGATGGAAACATTTACATGGGGTAAGAGCATTACTTGCTAACATACAAGAACAACCATGATAAATCGCAGTCTCCTCTTAACCTTCATAATTCGGGTGCTCTGAATGCACGTATACTTTGTTAGTTTAAATATGGATACGTCTTTTTTACATATATACGTATCATACATATACATGTTCTCTACTTACAGAATCTACAACACGAGATTTAACACGATCAGGGAAAATATATTTAGAACAGTGGTCAGTTTGAATAGTTGAAGGTGAGACAGCGACCGTGCTTTTTAGTTAATTTTTCTTAATACCGTGGGGCTCTATTTATTGGCCACATTATTTCTCAACACTATACAACAATCGTACCTTTATCATGACTGTTGGACTTTAAAACATGTCTTAATCGGGTGAGAAAATTATTCACCATATACTTATTATTTTGACTCTTATTCCCACTGGACACGGGACTATTATTGGTGGAGGTATCATTTTGATATACACCTTTCTTCCTTATTCTTAACACGGCTGCGCCAGTACATTTTCTTTTCCCTTCCCCTTGTATATATGGTTTAGGATAAAACTATGATGTTCTTTAATATATTTGTCTTTGCGGTCAAGGAGACCTTATATTTTGCTTTCTTCTTTATATGTATACAGCCTTGAAAAAGCCCTGTGGGCGAAACGCGCGTCGGCTGTGCTTGAAGTTGGATACACATTTGGCAAATAAAATATTCAATACAACATTATCAAAACTGGATATTTGTTTACTTTTCTATATGAACTTTACAACTTACGGACAATTTTCAAAGAAATGAACAAAATAGAACATTAGACTATGGTGGTGTGCAACGTGGCTTGTCTATTAGATTTAAGTCTTTGACTTTTTAGCAAAGACACGTTCAATACTCTTAGTGGATGAGTATTTAGCTTCGTTTTGCACCCTATATTGTTGCTTCAACCCTTACTGTTTAATAACAATACTTATGTACATATAATGATGTGCAGATCGTTTTAGCATATCCACTGAGATTTCTAACAGACTTCAGTGCTTTGTTCTAAAGCTTGTGTGTTTTTTTATTTTACTCCTACTAGGATGGCATATTTGAGGGTGTAGACACCTGAGGTAAAGTGCCCATTGGCTCTACCTGTCACTCCCTTAAAACACCACTAAATCTAGTATTTAGGTGGCTCCCCCATGTAGGAAGCTAGCTCTGTATATACTATACCAAAGTAAGGTATAGTGTTCAGAGTCCAGTGCATCCCCAAAGGTAGTCAGAGGCTAAACTAGATTATACCTTACTCTCTATTTGTGGTAGTGTGGGCGAGCAGTAAGGCTTTATCAGAGGGTAGTGTTAAGCATTTATTGTACACACTCAGGCAAGAAATGATCACACACACTCAAAGACTGAACTCTGGCAAATTTGTTTTGTATAAAAATATTATTTAGTTGTATTTTATTTCTAGATCCAAGCCAGGCCTGGTACAGATAAGTGTAATAGTAGTTTGCAAGAATAATGCAGGTAAATACAGTTTGAATACAGTTGGATTGTTTACAGGTAAATAACTTGTTCATCAAACAGTTGGAATTACTTTGCAGTTACTATTGAGATTACTTTGTAAGTTACTTTTCGGATTACTTTTTAAGTTACTTTTTCTACTCCGTGTGATATGCCTAGCTATCACACTGGGACATTTCCTAGAAAAAAGGTAGTAAATCAGTTTTGGTAAATATACAGTTTCCACACAACATTTTTCACAGAAAAGCAGTCAATGCAATCCTACGGGAGGAAATGAAGTTACTGGTTCAACAGTAAGTACTTTGTTTTGGGAGTTGGTTTTCTGGGGTTAGAACAAGGGTTCCCCCAGGGTCAAGGATGCACACTCGAAGCACCCTCAGGGACACTAGGGTGGCCAGGTGCAGAATGCTGAGGCCCAATGTTATCCAATGGGGGATAGGGGGATTCTGGTTGGTGGTTTCTCACGAGAAGGCCACAATGTTGTGGGAGCAAAGCTCCTGGAATTAGGCTCAGGGCAAAGGGGGGTCCCGTACCGCTGGGAGGCCTCAGGGTAGCCATTACGCTTTATAAATATAATGTTCGAGGCATATGAGCTGCAGATTGTACACTTAGCATAGATCGCCATCTGGTGTTGGGCCCGGATGTTTGCAGTTTGTTTTTCTTCTTGGACAGTCTTTGGAAGTCACGAGTTTGGTGACTCCTCCTTCGGTCCGTACTGCGCATGGGCTTCGGCTCCATCCTCAGATTGTTTTTTTCCGCCATCGGGCTCGGATGTGATACTTCGTGCTCCGGCTTCGAACTTCTACGGTTCCAGCCTCGACGGAAAATCCTCGTATCTTCGAGTTTCTTCATCATCATCTTCATCTCTCGAAGCGGCACTTTTCTCCATCCCGTACATCGGCACCGGCCTTCGGGCCCTCCTCGACTCCGGTCCCGGCCGATGGAAAGGACTCCGTTCAAAAAGTGCCCAAAATGTGGGTCTAAATTTCCCCACACCGACCTCCATCAGGTGTGTAATCTTTGCCTCTCTCCAGAACACGAGGCCAGAGACTGCCCCGCCTGTAAGTCTTTTCGATCGAAGAAAACCATCCGGGATCGAAAAGCTCGACGCACCATGGCGCACTCATCGTCTGCAGCTCCACCGGACATCTTCGGAGACGGCGCCGAAGCTTCGGGGCAAACACACACCGAGCAGGAAGAAGACGTCGTCAGCGCTTCCGAAGCCGACGACTCCGACGTGGAGGACATCACACCGGCGCAGCGGGCCGTGAGTACTGTGCCCCCTCCCACCCCCGCGCCCAAAACCAAAGAGACTCAGGTTACTCCCTCGCCTGCCGGCCTGGGCAAAACCAAGACCAAAGCTTCGATCACCCCACCTTCGGGCTCGGTGTCGAAGCATCCAAAGTCTCACGGCAGCTCGGGATCGAGCCAGCCGACGCCCGGTGCCGAAAAACAGCATCCGGCACCGAAGAAAGCAATATCCAGCTCGACTCCGAAGCCACCGGTGCCGAAGCCTGGACTCTCGGTGCCGACCAAACACAAACATAAATCTGTCGGCACCGACGCTCCGACGCCGAAAACTCCTTCGACGCCGAAAAAACAGGAGGCCCCAAAAAAGCATGGCGCACACAAACCATCGAAGCCCTCGGCTCCGAAATCACCGGTGCCGACTGACGATTCGACACCACTGGCTCTGTTTACACCAGACCCTCTACAAAAGACCCTGTCCAAAGACCCAAAGACTGGACTATTGACTTTAATTATCAAGAAAAGACGCCTTGATACTCCGGCTGCTCCTCCACCACCCAAGAGGAAGGACTCTGCTACTTCTCCCCTCAGAGTGCCCTCCCCACTACCGCCTCCCCTACCTCCTCCACCACCTCCACCCCCTCCCAGGTCTCCGCCACCTCCACCTCACTACGATCCGGCCCCATCCCCAGATCCGGATGATGGGGACCCGGACAATTACCCGGCGGACGTCCCAATGGATCCCACTCCACCAGGGACCCCAGACCCATGGGAGGATTACAATAACCCTGATATACCAGATATACCTCAGGACGACCTATACTCATCCAGGCCGTCTCCTCCAGAGGACTCCTTAGGGTTTCATCATTTAGTGCAGAGAGCAGCACACTACCATGGGGTGGATATGCACAGTGAACCAGTGGAAGAAGACTTCCTACTGGACACATTTGACATACAAGACAAATCCACTTCTATTTTACCCATGCTTAAGGGTGTCACCAAGCACGCTACAGAGGTGTTCAAAGACCCTGTCAGGGCCAGAGTACTGAACCCTAGAATAGAGAAGAAGTACAAAGCGGCACCCACAGACCCTGCATACATTAAGGGCCCTGCTCCCCTAGATTCCCTAGTTGTCTCCACAGCTAGAAAGCGGGCTAACTCCCAATCCTCAGGAGAAGCCCCACCGCCAGACAAGGAATCTAAACTCCTGGACGCGTCTGGTAAACGCACCGCCTCCGAAGCTGCAAACATATGGCGCATTGCAAACACACAAGCACTGCTTGCGCGATATGACAGAGCACACTATGACGAACTAGAGGCTCTTATGCAGCACCTTCCAGAAAAACACAAGCGCAAGGCTCATGACCTGATACAGGAGGGTAAACTAATTACAAACACCTCCATTAAGTGTGCCCTCGATGCAGCCGACACTGCTTCTAGAGCCATAAATACAAGTGTCCTGCTTCGTCGCCATGCCTGGCTCAGGATCTCAGGGTTCAAGCCTGAAGTCCAGGCGTCCATACTCAATCACCCCTTTGACCAGCAAATTCTCTTTGGGCCAAAGGTAGACGAAGCGCTAGAAAAAATGAAAAAGGACACAGACACAGCAAAGTCTATGGGGGCACTCCAAACACAAGCCTCTAAACGTTCTTTTCGACGCTCGTCCTTTCGTGGCACAGGCAGAGGCTCCTCCACCGATAACGCCTCTACCTCCTACAAGTCCCCTCCTCAAAATACCTTTTCAAAGGGCAATCAAAGGGGTGGTTACAGAGGCAACAACAATAAGGGCAGGGGCAAAACCAACAACACCCGTTCTGCCACCCCACCCGCACAATGACTCCCCTCCGCTCCCCCCAGACCATCCCACTCCGGTCGGGGGCAGACTACAAGACTTTATCCACACATGGGAGTCCATAACATCGGACAAATGGGTGACCCAAATCATTCGGTCAGGGTACTGTCTCGAACTAACATCTACCCCACCCAATATCCCACCAAGGCACCGTCCAATGTCTCAAGAACATTCCACACTGCTCAAACAAGAAGTACTCTCACTCCTCCAAAAACACGCTATAGAGCAGGTCCCCGTCAATCAACAAAATCTAGGGGTCTACTCCCTATATTTCTTAATACCAAAGAAAGACGGGACCCTCAGACCCATTCTCGACCTCCGGCCTCTAAATGCCTACATACATTCAGACCATTTTCACATGGTCACCCTACAGCAAGTCCTCCCACTCCTCTGCCAGGGAGACTTTCTCACAACCTTGGATCTGAAAGACGCATACTTTCACATTCCAATACACCCCTCTCACAGGAAATACCTCAGGTTCGTGGTGGACGGGCAACATTACCAATTCACGGTTCTCCCCTTCGGGGTCACCACCGCACCACGGGTGTTTACCAAATGCCTAGCAGTAGTAGCAGCACACCTCAGACGTCAACATATTCACGTCTTCCCTTACCTAGACGACTGGCTGATAAAAGCCGCGTCCTACGACCAATGTGTGCAACATACAAACAGCACCATCCAACTGCTCCACCAGCTAGGCTTCACGGTGAACTACCAAAAGTCCCACCTCATACCATCTCACACAAAGCAATATCTCGGGGCCACTATAGACACCTCCAAGGGTATTGCCTATCCAAACTCAGCCAGAATCACAAGCATTCAAGCCTTACGCAAAACATTCCTTCCCCAACACTCTCTCCCAGCAAGAGTGTTCATGAAGCTCATAGGAATGATGGCGTCTTGCATCTTCATAGTGCCCCATGCAAGACTCCACATGCGTCCACTTCAAGAGTGCCTAGCACAACAGTGGAACCAGGCCCAGGGTCAGCTGACGGATCTGGTGTTGGTGGACGGCCGCACACATCACTCTCTGCAGTGGTGGAACACCACAAACCTTTCCAAAGGGCGGCCGTTCCTGGACCCGGTTCCTCAGGTGATTCTAACAGCGGACGCATCGCTCTCCGGCTGGGGAGCGCACCTCCTACACCTCACCATGCAAGGTCTATGGACGCCACAGCAAAAATCGCTCCACATCAACCATCTGGAGCTCTTGGCGATCTTTCTAGCCCTAAAATCTTTCCAAAAACAGATTTCGGGCAAAGCAGTCCTCATTCGCACAGACAATATGACTGCGATGTATTATATCCAAAAACAGGGGGGGACACACTCTCCCCAGCTCTCCCGCTTAGCCCAGAGCATATGGAGATGGGCAATTCCCCAAAACATCTTTCTCCTGGCACAGCACGTTCCAGGCGTACAAAACACCATGGCAGACCTGCTCAGCAGACAAACACAACAACTACACGAATGGGAACTGCATCCACAAGTTCTTCACCCATTCTTCCAACAGTGGGGGCATCCTCAGATAGACCTCTTCGCCACCCACGAAAACAAGAAATGCCCAAGCTTCGCCGCCAGATACCCACACCCATTGTCCAAGGGCAATGCGATATGGATGAACTGGTCAGGCAGATTTGCATACGCCTTTCCACCTCTCCCACTAATTCCATTAGTGGTCAGGAAGCTACAACAGCACTCCCTCACACTCATTCTGGTAGCTCCTACGTGGGCCAGGCAGCCGTGGTACACCACGCTACTACAACTGTCAGTGGTACCACATCAAAAACTGCATCTATCCCCATGCCTCCTAACCCAGAACCATGGAGAAATCAGGCACCCGGACCCAGCTCAGCTCAACCTGGCGATCTGGCTCCTGAAATCCTAGAATTCGGATACCTTAACCTTCCCCCTGATTGCATGAACATCATCATGGAAGCCAGACGTCCTACCACTAGAGCATGCTATGCAGCAAAGTGGAAAAGATTTGTAATTTACTGCCGTAACAATACAATCAACCCTCTAGATGCATCCATACAGCACATCATATGCTATCTGCTCCATCTTCACAGGTGTAACCTGGCATATTCATCCATACGCCTACACCTAGCAGCGATCGCTGCTTATCTACCAAAAGACTGCATTTATCACTCTTCAGAGTGCCCGCTATTAAAGCCTTCATGGAAGGCCTTAAACGAGTAATTCCTCCCAGGGCACCACCTTGTGGCCCTTCTTCCTCGTTTTGTTCGAACTCGTCTGTCTCTAATCTCTCTTCGTGTAGGCGTTCTATTTCTTTACGGATCTTTCGGCACATGGCTATTATACAATTTTGTTTATCATGTCTCCCTTCTGATATATTCTGGCTCCATCTTGTAAGAATTCTCATGGCTTCCGGGTCTACCCCCGGTCGGTCTTGATTTCTGATCACACAGTTTATGAGGAAACGTAACAGTTCCCCCTGTATCTCTACTTTCTGGTATTCCATAGCTCTGTAAATACATTCTGGATCTCGCCCTGTTTGGACAAAATGATATAGATTATCTAGATGCGCAGTCATTCCTGGTAACTTTGCTAAATACACTGCGGCTCGTCTGATACGCAATGATGCTAGGGTCATTTCGTCCTCTTTTCCAGGCACCGGGTCATATCTACAATCTATAAGAAGTTCTTTAAGCGCACGGGCACTAAGGAGTTTGGGTGTACGTGAATGCGCTGACTCTTGAAAAGTAAGCTTATTTATTCTGGGTGGTGTAGAAAAGACATTGGCAGCTCCTCCCGCGGCTCCATCTGGGGCGTCGGGTGTAAAAGGATTCGTTGAACGTGACACAGCAACTACAGGTGTGGACACAGCCATAGAAGTAGCTGTAGGAACGGATACAGAAACAGATGTGCTTGCCGAAACTTGTGACTCGATTTGTTGCCGTAGGGATATGGGTACTGGATCTTGGCGTTGAACCTCCCTGGTAGGTGGTCTACGTGGGGCGGAATTGGCATACTCGGGAGCTGCGTCATCTAAATAAGAGGAAAGAAAAACATCTTCTGCGGTTCTAGGATGCCCCTTAGGATGTACCTTTATCGGGAACAATGTGGTTGGCAAGTCTTTTGGCGTTTCCGGAGTAGCCTTAGGTAATCCTTCGGCCAGAAGGGGATACATACCATTCATAAGGGTATTTCTTTGTCTGTCTACTTGTTCTGATTTTACTCGGATACCTTCCTCAATTAATAGATTTTCTCGAACTTTAGTGGAATTCTCTTTACTCTTTTCTTCCTGTCTACGTGCTTTTTCTGTTCGTCTATGTGATTCTTTACGCCATAATTCAACGGCGTCTTTCTGTGACTGTCTGACTTTCCTTTTCCATAACTCTTCCTCGACTTTCATGATGCACTCTGCATCCCAGGTCCCCGCTGTGGGCCACCTCTGACTTTCTGGTAATCCCTTGGTATAGTCTACCCATAGATCAAGAAATAATATGGCGTCTAATCCATGTTTATGATACATAAAATGCCCTGGGGTGTCCCTAGGAGGGATAGGGACGGCTTCTTCGAGAACCCCTTTTCTGGTAGTGATCTGTCTTAATTTCGAAAAGAGCGGCATATTGAGAACTGACCTTATACTTGATTTTGACCTGATACTTGAATTTGAACAGACTTAATACAATAAACACGATAATGAACAGTCATTCATACCACGATATACTTAAACACTTCAAACATTTAACATTAAACCTTTAACTGGAACAACAATGATGATCGTCTGCATGACTAATCACCAAGCTTAATTCTCGACAATAACTAGACAATAACTAGACACTTCGGAATACTTGATATACTGCTAAACAGTACAGATACACTGCTAAAACAGTGCAGACCGGATTTGTGTACCCAAACCCGTCTTGACCGGCACAACCTATGTGCACGTCAGAAAATGCCTCCCCAGTAATGGTACTCACCGGGTAGCTTCGGAAACGGAAGGCCTCAGTAACTTGAACTTGACTCGGATTTGGACTGGACTCAACTCGATTCGTCGGACACTGGGCTTGACGTCGGACTGGTGGGTCTCTGTATACCTCGGATCTTGCTCTCTCAGCTAGGCTCTGGTCGGGATACTTCGCACTTCTCACCGCCTCGTCTGGGTGTTGATTGCAGTCTCAGTCGCCCCCGCTTGACCGGAGGGAGATACAGGAAATCCTGCTGGTACGCGTTATTGTCCGTCCAGCTGTGGCAGGAGACCGGGCCTGCAACGCACCGCCGGCGCGTGAGATGAGAAAGTGTCCCTGTTCGGGCGCCATCATGTGGTAAATATTTCTCCTTTACCGGGACTGAATTTGATACAGGAACATAATAAAATAGCTCAATGAAATGAGAGGCAGAATCCGTGATATTAGAGTTTCAGAATGGGCTTTATTCCAATAAGCGATTATAATCGGATGCTTCAAGTTCCATCACCACGGGAGTTCAGGAAGTGAAGTACATACTTTATTGACAAGCAGTAACTTTTATAATACATACATCATAATGAAGTGAATACAGTAGGCGTAACAATTGATAAGGACATTGACGTTTTGGTGTGCGTAGCCGAAAATGGGTGTAATAATGAGTAAAAAGGAACATGATTGGCTATGATGTAATACATAGGTGGATCTATAAGATAATACTTGGCATTGATGCGCGCGCAGCAGTCTGACGTGTAATTGACGTATAACTAGGGGGTGACGAGGACTTGACATTTAGCTCTACGTGTGGAGACAAGAAGTCTGGGGGGTCAAGTCAACCTAATCCCAAATCATATCTACATCCTATGTTTAAAGAACTATGTTATCCACAAAAGAAGGACTCTCGGACAGAATCTATTCTATACTGACTGTGCGTGCGTGTACAAGCGTCTAGGTGTCTACACTGAATGCGAGGGGGTAGGAATATTCCATGGTAACAGGGCTATGAATTACTTGCATGAGGACAGAGAAGATGGGCCTTTTTGCTTGGTAACTGGAAGAATGTTTACTTAAGCTACTAGGCAGGAATGCATCGGCTGAGGGGGAAGCAGATAATTCGAAGGTGAAATACAGTTCTTGGCAGAGAATAGGCTGATGTCAGGCTTCATGAGCCGCGCAGAGAATGAGACAAAGTTCATGGTCACGGATGCAGGCTTGAACTGGAGCTTTCAGAGACAGAAGGCAAAAGGAGTTCGATGACAGAATCAGGGCCTACTTGCCTAAACTGTAAAATGGCATAAGTGAACCATATAAAGCCGGTGGCCTTTCATATTTAGGAATGGAATATCCAGCCCACTTATGGCGGATCTGACAGAGGACATGTTGACGATGGACGCACATGTGTTTGCGTCATTATTACTGGAACTGGAGGGAGCATACATGTACTTGCGACATGCACATAGAACCGTTGGGGTCCAAGATAGGGGACATAACTGACCAGAAAAATCCATATTTCCACAACCTTCCCCTGTATGGAATCTAAATTTAGTTCTTACACGAATAATGGGTCCGCCCTTCGAACCAATGCACAAATGTGAGCTACAGTTTCTCACCTGGAAAACAGCTTTCCTTGTAGCTATCACTTCCCTTAGAAGGGTTGGTGAAATACAAGCGTTCACCATACAGGAACCCTACATACAAATACATCACAGCAAGGTCATACTTCGCACAAATCCGAAGTTTCTGCCCAAAGTCATTTCCCCCTTCCACCTCAATCAATCAGTGGAATTACCTGTCTTCTTTTCGCAACCCCAATCTGTTGCAGAAAGGGCCTTACACACACTTGATGTGAAAAGGGCGTTGCTATACTACATACAAAGAACGCAACCCTTCAGGAAGACTAAACAATTGTTCGTTTCCTTCTCTCCACCACATAAAGGCAACCCCATTTCTAAATCAGGGATAGCTAGGTGGATTGTAAAATGCATACAAATTTGCTATCAAAAGGCAAAGAGAACATTATCTGTTCCTCCGAAAGCCCACTCTACAAGAAAGTTAGGGGCTTCTATGGCTTTTCTAGGGAATATACCCTTAGATGACATCTGCAAAGCAGCCACATGGTCTACACCGCACACCTTCACAAAACACTATTGTGTAGATGTGCATTCCAAGCAGCAAGCTAGGGTGGGCCAGGCTGTACTAAAGACACTTTTTCAAACAGCTGCAACGGATACCGGTGGTCGCCGCTAAGGTTGGGTACTGCTATATAATCTATGCTAAGTGTACAATCTGCAGCTCATATGCCTCGAACGGAATATGCTACTTACCAGTATGCATCTGTTCTTGGCATGTAGAGCTGCAGAGTTGTACACGCCCACCCGCCTCCCCGGCTACCTGTATCCGTTCCAGTACATCTTATTTAGATACAACACATGGGTTTCTCACTGTTATTACTACGCTCCATCATTTCCCTGTTGGCGAAAAACAATCTGAGGATGGAGCCGAAGCCCATGCGCAGTACGGACCGAAGGAGGAGTCACCAAACTCGTGACTTCCAAAGACTGTCCAAGAAGAAAAACAAACTGCAAACATCCGGGCCCAACACCAGATGGCGATCTATGCTAAGTGTACAACTCTGCAGCTCTACATGCCAAGAACAGATGCATACTGGTAAGTAGCATATTCCTTCAATTCAATTCAAGTTAGCACCCAAGGTGCACCCACAGCGGCACTATGGCGGCCGAGTGCTGGGTGCTGTTTTGGCAGCAGGTGCCCAGTTGTTTTTAATGGGGATTCTCCGGTGGCAACAAACACTGCAAGCTCGGGAAGATCTTCTGGAGGCGACCACCGATTGGAGAGGTAAGTTGGGATGTTGTGGGATGCTGGGACACCCGTCGGTTGGGCCACCCAAGGCCGTGGGGTGTCTTTTGGCGTATGATTCTTCTTACCGGCTCTGGTCGCTGTCGGGGGAATCCTCCAGAAAGAGGATGCAGGCGTCGTCGGGAGAGTCGAGGCAGGTCAGGTGTCACCAGATTCCAGGTCGTGATCGCCCAGGAGACCTCTTTGTGGTGTTGGGCCACTCTAACTCGAGCCGTGGGCGTCGAGTGTAGAGTGGTGCAGACATGCGGATGTGGCCGGAGCCCGAGTCTGTTGGTGAGCAAATCTGGTTTGGTTGAGGAAGGCAGGGCAGGTCCTCCGGGTTCTGGGGGTCTGCTGGCTGCAGGACACACCGGGATTTCGCAGGAGCAGGTCGAGGCCGGGGCAGGCCGGTAGGGCTGGGGACAAGTTAGTTGGTGGCCTCCTTCTTCCTTCAGCATGGCTCTTCGGTCCTTCTTGTTTCTTCTTGTCTGAGGAGGCAAGGTTCGGTGTTACAGTTAAATACTAGATATTTGTATTTAATGTATGTTCGAGGCATGTGGGCTGCTGAATTCATATCTGTGCATAGATCACCGCCTAGTGTTGGGTCCGGATGTTTGCACGTTGTTGTCCTGGAAGAGTCTTCGAAGTATCACGAGATAGGTGACTCCTCCCCTGGACCACAGTGCGCATGGGCATCCTCTCCATCCTCAGATTGTTTTTTTCCGCCATTGGGTTCGGATGTGCTTATTTTAGCTCAAGTTAGGAAAATTCAGTTTAAGGCCAAAAGGCCTTTAGTTTTCGTCGGTACTGTTCCCGTTCGGTATCGACTGCTTTCTTGATTAGTTTAGAAACTTCTTCCAGCCTTTCGGATCCGTTTGATCCGAACATCCAACTTACATCGACGATGGAATCGAGGACCCCATTCAAACGGTGTCCTTTATGCCACGCCAAATACCCACACATCGACGTCCACCCGGTATGCAACAAATGTCTCTCACCGGATCACGATGAATCGAAATGTATGGCCTGTGCCCGATTCCGCTCCAAGAAGACTCTCCGGAATCGACGGGCAGCGTGGTTAGAAGCGCAGCAATCGGCACCTGCCCCGGCCAACATATTCAGCACCGAGGACGAGGACGTAGAGAGCGTGGAAGAAGTAAACTCCAGCCCCGCTTCCGAACACGATTCCCGATCGGAAGACGACGATGAAGTACTTTTTCACAGGGAAGAAGTCGTCGACGAGGTAGGAGACTACGATGAGGCCTTTGGGGCTGAAGAAGATAGCTCTAGCGAAGAGCCAGGCCCACCCGTCGATACGGAGGCCGTCCAAGTGCGTCATTCTAAGGCTCAGGTCGAGGGATCGCCTCCGGGCCTTACCCGAGATCAATCCTTCAGGCCCGGCCTCGAACATCCCGCACGAGCCATTATTACCAAAGACGACTGGATTCCCTTCAACGAAACCGAAACCAATCGTCGCACCAGTTCCACCGAAACCAAAAGTGAAACTGGCCGTGATCGGCTCGAAGCCCTCGAAGACCTCCACTTCTTCGACGCCAGCAAAGGCCGTCGGCTCCGAACGCACTAAGAGGGATTTCGGCGCCGAACTCGCTGCAGCGGATATCGGTACCGACCCGAAAAAGAAGGCCCTCGGTCCCACAAAAGCGCCTCGGCCCCTGGCACCGAAGCAGTCGGCCCCGTCCACCAAAGTCAAAATGGCTGCTCCATCTGAGTCCACGTCGAAGACCCCGTGGCTCCAAAGCAGTCGACGCCTACCTCCACGGTACCGACCGGCACCAAAGAACCTTCGGCGTTCTCAGTGCGACAAGTCGCAGCGTCATTGCAACGCATCAGGGAACGGGCAGCCCTCCGATCCACGTCGGGCCCCGACGCAAACAAGGCTCCAAAAGCACCCTCGGCGCCGAAGATGTTCGAGATCCGAACACGTGTCCACCAGACACAGTCCCCGTCTACTGGACACACACATTCTGAGCCTTCACAGCCACAATTCATCGACGCCGACACTGGTAGACTGACTCTCCGCAAGCGGAAGATCACGCCAGAGAAAGGCTTGGACTCCTACAGAATACCTCTGAAGCACAAATTGCCAGCAGAGTCGGAACCAGTTCTGTATGAACGCTTGCAAACCTCCTATCAGGATCCCCAGTCCTTTTCTCCTACGCCTTCCGAAACGGACGCAGTGGAGGACTACATGGGCGATGATACCACCTACCCTGGGGATGTTGATCCTGATGAGCAGCAGGACCCAGATCAGGCATGGGATGACCCTACAGACCAGGGTACCGCGCCAGATACCCAGGACACGCAGCTTTACAGCGCGAAAACATCTCCCACAGAGGACACTGCTGCCTTCAATGCCCTCATAGAACGTGCTTCCGCCAATCATGGAGTACAACTCCACTCTGACACTGTTGAGGAAGACTTCTTAGTGGACACTTTCGCCTCCTCCGAGAGAACTGTCAAAACTCTGCCCATGTTGAAAGGAGTTCTCAAACCTGCAAAGGACATTTTCAAAGAAACGACCAGGGCACGGGTGCTCAACCCCAGGATTGAAAAAAAGTACAAGCCTGCGCCCGGAGATCCTATGTACATTAGAGGTCAGTTACCTCTGGACTCCATGGTAGTTGCTAACGCTCGCAAACGAGCCCATTCGCAAACAACAGGTGATGCTCCTCCCCCAGACAAGGAGTCCAAGGTGCTGGAGACCTCAGGCAAAAGAATTGCAGCTCAAGCAGCAAACATCTGGCGCATTGGCAATACACAAGCCCTCCTGGCCCGCTATGATCGTTCACACTACGACACGCTAGAATCGCTACTCCAGCATCTGCCAGATGAATACAAAGAGGCAGCGGAGCTCCTCATCAGAGAGGGACAACTCCTTACCAACGCATCCATTAAGTACGCACTGGATGCTGCCGACACAGCAGCAAGGGCAATTAACACCAGCGTCATGTTGCGACGACACGCTTGGTTGAGAATCTCAGGATTCAAACCAGAAATTCAAAACAACATCCTAAATCAGCCAGTCAACCCCGACTACTTATTCGGCCCCGAGGTTGACACTACCTTAGAAAAAATGAAAAAAGACACTGACACTGCGAAGTCAATGGGGGCTCTGCAGACGCAGCAATTTCGTAGTGGCTCCTTTCGCCGCCCCGGGAATAGAGGAGCAGCTAGAGGCCAGGGATCACAGCAGCAATACACGAAAGGGAGCACACAGAGTACCTACGATAAAACCAACAGAGGTGGATATCGTGGCTCCAGCACCAAGGGCAGGGGACGGGTTACGGCAACACCAGGTCCTCCCCAAAAAACAAGCAGTGACGCCCTCTCCCTTCCCCCCGACCACATAACACCTGTCGGGGGGAGACTCCAGCGGTTCCTGTCCACGTGGAAAACCATCACCACAGACAGGTGGGTCAGGGACATTATCCAACACGGTTACTGTCTCAAATTAACCTCCACTCTGTAGGAAGGTGGATATCTTTTTTTTTTTTTTTTTTTTTTTTTTTGAAACCGTTTATTGCAATCTCAAGAATATACAAGTATGGGCCTACAACCTTCCGGCCGGCCGCTAGAATGGCAGGAGCATATGACATACGTTCAAAAAACACTTGGCGTTGCAGAGAAGCAAAATCAGGAGGTATCAACGTCGTGGGCCACATCGCTCTGACCCCACAATACGGTTTCATTTTATACAAACAACACGAAAAAAACCACACCCGCAAGGCAACCCGCAATCGAAAGTAACAGCACGTGCTCCCCGAATGGGGGACCCCCGCCATCCACAGGAGTCTAAAGAGGGGAAGGGGAACAGATCGAGGACTGGGGGAACTCTGTGCCCGGGGCTAGGGAAAGGAGTCAACTAAGGGGACGGGGCTGGTGAGGCAGCAGGCAGCAGTGGTGGCGCGCAGATACCCCCGCGGTAGGCGTTCCAGGGGCCCCATACTTTCACCCATGCCCCAGGCTTACCCCTCGCCACATACACCACCTTTTCTCGGAACATGCACCAATCCATGTGTTCTTTCCAGGCCGGCACCGCCGGGGGCCTCTGGGATCCCCACAATTGAGCAATGTCACACTTAGCTATCATATATCCCAGAGTCACCCATCGCGTCTGCGGAACCGAGTAGTCAGTTGGTTCCCACACATTCAGCAGGCATCTCCTCGCTTCAGGCAGCAGCGCGACATGCGTAACCACTCGCAGGACCTCATGCACACCACGCCAGAATCGCTCCACCTTCGGGCATTCCCACAAAATATGCAAAAAAGTCGCCAAAGCACCACACCCACGCTTACACAACCCATCCTCAGCATAGCCCATACGCAGAAGCCTTGGCCCCGTCATGTAAACCCGGTGGAGTACCTTAAGCTGGACGAAGCGAAGGCGAGCCGGTATGGCCACCTCCTTCGGAGAGGCCACCGCGGAAATCCAGTCCTCGTCGTCCAACTCCAGCCCATCGGCAACCCAAGCCTCGCGGAGGCCAGTCAGCAAGCCCGAGCGGTCATTAATCAATTTTTTGTAAATAAGGGAGATCGTGCTGTCCGGAACGTGGCCATCCAGCACTCTATCCTCCAGGGGGGAAGACTCCGGAATGGAGGCGACGTCTGAGAAGACGGAGCCCAGTGCGTGACGGACCTGCAAGTACCGAAAGTATTCACTGCCCTGCAGCTGAAACTCCGTCTGCAGCGTCTCGAATGTTTTAAAGCCCCCCCTCGTCCAGAGATCCCCCACTTTACTGATGCCTATCGTGTCCCACTTCTCGAAGCCCTTCGAGGTCCACAGGGAGCCCAATCGCTCAGACGCGTACAGCGGTGATGCCCGGGTCAAACGGTCCTTCCACCCCATAGCTGCATTAGCCGCGTACCATACTCGCACCATGACACGCGTAGGTCCCGTCAGGCGGGGGTCGGGCGCGCCAGAGTAGAGCGCTCGATTATAGTCGCCACCAGGCAGGAGCATCTTGTCCATTTCAAATGCCGGGTTCAAGGCGGGCCCGTAAAGGCCATGATTAATTGCAGCTAGCTGGGAGGCCCAGTAATACCGTTTAATATCCGGGAGGGCAATCCCCCCATCGTACCATGGGAGCGTCAACTTCGCCAGGGCAATACGCGGCCTCCCGTCCCAGAACAGGCGGCGCTGTAGACTCTCCACCTCACGAAAGTAGCGCGCCGGGACTAAATCCATAGTGTTCTGGAGAGCGTACAGGAAGCGTGGCAACGACACCATCTTAAACAATGCCGCCCGGCCGAGCGGCGAAAGCGGCAGGCGCCGCCAGCGCGCGACGTCCTCCTTCAAGCGCTGGAGGGGGGGAAGCAAATTCCGCTCGTAGCGGGCCTCCGGGTCCAGAGTAATATAAACACCCAGGTACCGAAACCCCTGAGAGGCAATCTGGATCGGGCAGCCCCGCGGGAGGACGGGAGCCTCCCCGGACAGCACATACACACATGATTTAGCCCAGTTGATGACAAGGCCTGAGTTGCGGCCGAATGAGCGCAAAACATCAACCAGGACAATCAGTGATTTACGCGGGGAGGCTAGGTACAAAAGGATATCGTCAGCGTATAGGGACACGCGGTCCTCATACTCGGGGGTCCAACGGAGACCACGGATGGAAGGGTGCCACCACAGCCACTCCGCCAGGGGTTCCAAGGCCAGCGCGAACAGGAGCGGCGACAAGGGGCAGCCCTGTCGCGTGCCCCGTCCCAGCTCGAATGGGACCGATACTCTTCCATTCACCACCACCTGCGCCAATGGGCCCGAATACAACAATTTGACCCAGCTGATGAACCCCGGGCCAAATCCAAACTTCGCCAGCATCGCCCAGATGTATGGCCACTCGAGCGTGTCAAACGCCATGGTGGCGTCTAAGGACGCCAATATGGCCGGCTCCCGCACAAACGGGACACGCGCGAACCCCCCGTTGCAAGCGCCGCAGATTGAGGGCCGTGCTACGATGGGGAATAAAGCCGGACTGGTCTTGGTGGACCAGATCGCCCACCACGCCGACCAGCCGGTTGGCTAGCACCTTGGCGAGGATTTTGGGCTCCGCATTCAAGAGCGAGATAGGCCGATAGGATGTAACCCGGTCTCGGGGTCTCCCTTCCTTGTGAATCACCACGATTGTAGCCAGACGCTGGTCCGGCGGGAGGGAGCCCAGCGAGTGGGCCGCCAGGAACATCGCGCGGAGGTGGGGTGCCAGTACATCCGGTCGCAGCTTATACAACTCGATAGGGATGCCGTTCGGGCCCATGGCCTTGCCGGATGCGACCGAGCGTATGGCGAGGGCAATTTCGTCGGAGGTAGGAGCGGCATCTAACGACACCCTGTCCTCCACCGAAAGGGACGGCAGCGCGATATCCCTAAGCAGGGCATGGGAATCCTCCTCCGAGCAAGGAGAAACCGGGGAATACACCTCGCGGAAATAATCCGCGAAACAAGAGACAATGTCTTCTGGCTCGGTGACACGCACACCATCCATCCTCTCAATCAGCGGGACCACACGACTCGCTCTCTCCTTTTTATCCAACCATGCAAGCAGTTTACCAGCCTTATCACCCACATCATACAGTCGCCCCTGTTGCTCTCTACAGAGGCCCCTGGCCGCCTCCGTGACGAGGGCCCTGTAGGCCGCCTGCTTAAGTTGTAGGACATGTAGTGCAGCATCCGTCACCCCACCCTCTAGAGCACCCTCCAATTCAGCGATTTCGGCCTCCACCCGGGTCACCTCCTCCTGCTCGCGCCTCCGGGCATGGGAGATAAAGGAGAGGGCTTCCCCTCTAAGAACTGTCTTGAAGGCTTCCCACAGAGAGATAGCCGAAGGGACGGACCCCACATTCTCATCGAAATACCGCTGCAAGGATTTAATCAAATCAGCGCGAATGGTGGGGTCGCGCAGGTACCAGGCATTGATTGGAGCCACCCTGCCCTCCCCCCTCGGGAAGACATCAACGTGCAACAGGAGCGGGGAATGATCTGAAATACCCCGCGCCAAATGGCGCACCTCTCCTACCCTCCCAACATAGGCCGCAGGGACAAGGACATAATCAAGCCGTGAGAGGCTACCATGGGCACCCGAGTGGAAAGTGTACTGCAGCTGCGTGGGATGTTTTAATCGCCAGCAGTCCACCAATCCCAGTGTATCTAAGAAGCCGGACAGCCACGCCTGCGCCCGAGGGAGGTCCCTAGGGGGGTGACGATCCACGGTCCCAGAAACCACCGCATTGAAGTCCCCCCCCCAACCACCAGAAGCCCCCCCGGAAGGTCAAGGAGGAGGCGCCCTAGGTCTGCAAAAGTGGTAGACTGTAACCCCGGTGGGACGTATACTGATACAAAGACAACTACTTTGCCCTCCATTCTCCCCACTAAGACAGTGTAGCGTCCCCTCTCATCATGGCGCACCTCGTCTATTTCCAACGGGAGCGAGTTCTTCACCATGATGCCCACCCCCCGTGAGCCCGACGTGAAGCCCGAGTGGGCCACCAAGCGATAGCCACGCCGATTCATGGCACAAAAGGAATTACCAATAAGGTGTGTCTCCTGCAGAAAGACCACATCTGGCGAAAGTCGTTTCAAATACTGCAGGACCACACCTCGCTTGATCCTATCCCCCAGTCCATTAACGTTCCAGGACAATAAAGTCAGGTCCCTACCCCCCATCACCTACAGACGCCATCATTCGTCCCCCCGAGAGCACCTTAAAAACACCAATACAATAAAGGGTTTGCCTTGCGGTAAAAACGAACAACACCCCACCCCAACCCACCCATCCCAACAGAACTCCCCCCTCCCTGCACCCCTGCATGAGCCCAAACAGCCCCCCCAAAGTGCAGTGTGCCTGTCGCCCCATGAATGATTAAACTAACTAGTCCCCCAGAGGAGGAGGGAGAGCCCCCAAGAGACCCCGTACCACCTCCACAGGAGGGGACCTTGACGAACAGTCAAAAGTGACGATAATGTTGTCCAGAGCGAGGCCTGCTATTAGTCCCTCAGTCCTGATCCGGCGAGCCCTCCCCTCCAACCGCGCCCCCCCCACCCCCCCGGCCCCGATCCCCGGGCAAGGAGTCCAACCAGTCCCCGGCCGCTTCGGGACGATCAAAAAAGTGCGTGCGGCCATCCACCTCCACCCGCAACTTAGCTGGAAAAAACATCGCATACTTGAGGTTCAGGTCCCGTAGACGACGTTTGACTCCGATAAAGCTCAGTCTCTGCTTCTGGACCGCTGGGGTGAAATCAGGATAGAAGTTTACGTCCATATTGTCAAGTCTGACCGGTCCTTGTTGCCTAGAAGTCTGCAGGATAGCGTCTCTGTCCCGAAAGTTGAAAAGCCGGGCAATGAGAGGCCTCGGAGGGGCTCCGGCCTTAGGTCTTCCTCCAGGAACCCTGTGGGCACGTTCCACCGCAAAGAATTTACTCAGCCCCCGGGGCTGGAGATGGGTGAGAATCCGGTCCTCCACAAACAGGTCCGCCGCCGCCTCCTCACGTCCCTCCGGCACCCCTACAATGCGGACATTGTTCCTCCGGGCCCGACCCTCGGAATCCTCCAGTCGACGATCCATCAGGGCGCTCGCCTGGCCAAGCCGGCGCACCTCCTTTTGGAGGGCCGCCACGTCCGCTGTAAGGCCCGAGGTGGTGTGGGCCAAAGAATCGACCCGGTCATTGGTCTTGGATAAATCGGCCCTCACCAGGCCAACATCCACGTGGACCGAGTCAATCTTCTGCGCCAGTGTGTCAAAGCGCTGGTCCACCGAGGCCTTCATCTCGGCGATAGCGCCCATGACATCTCGCAGGGTCAGATCCGCGGGCAGAACAGGAGCATCAGTCGGGCCCTCAGGGGACCTACGCGGCACCTCGGGAGATCCCTTCTGGAGGGTGTAGCGGTCCATGTTGTTGGACTGTTGGGCTGCGCCACGGCGGGTCGATTTCACCTTTGCCCGGTCGCCATCTTGTTTTGTGGACATGGTTTCAGTCCCCAAGTCGTGCCAATCACCTCGGAAAAGGCCGACAAACCAGTTCACGGGCTCCGGGGGGGGCAACCACAGGTCCGCAGGACGGATCACAGCCGGCGGGCCAGCAGGGCACCCCAACGAGGCCACACCACCGCACAACGCCCCTCAACCCAACCTCGCCTACGCAGCAAGGAGGGTGCAAAAGCGAAAGTGAAAGTGCGGGGTACGCGAGTCGCCCAGCCCTGCCCGCCGCTGTTGATCACTTTGTCTCCGGGTCGCCCCGCAACTCCAATCCGGGGGGCCGGCGTGGAGAAGGCCGCAAACCTCAATCGGTGCTCCCGCCGGTGTCCGAGGTCCAATTTGGAAGCGGAAAACGGGTGACACCTCAGCTCGGGCTCACCAACACAGTCCCCTCATCTAGGACAGGATATCTTCAGGATTTATGTAGGAGGTCACGGAGGTCCTCGGGAGCCTCGCACCTACGCGGCCATCTTGGTTGCGTGCTAGGCTCCTCCTCAGGGAAGGTGGATATCTGACTATGGTTACCCCCAACTTTTTGCCTAGTGTCTAGCTGGTTTTTCGACTTAGTTGGCCTGAGATCCTGCCATTCAGGGTCTCAGGCTGTCTGCTCTCTCTTTAAAATGGACTCCATGTACCCTAGGTACATTCCCAATTGGTAAGGATCACCTTATTGGACCCTGTACAGTGTACCCTAGGTACCCAGGGCATAGGTGTACCCTAGGCCTCCCAGGGGCTGCAGCATGTATTATGCCACCCCTGGTCTGGCCTTCCAATCAGACACAACTGGCTGATCACTCAGCTGGGGCAAGGTCGTGTAATCACCCCTTGCTTAGATATAGTATGCCTATATCTACCCTTATATATAGACACATGTGTACCTATCAGTCACTCCTATGGCAGGCCTTAACAATCCTGGAGGCAGAGTGCTTGGTAACATGTGAGATGGTGCTCTAGCATGAGCTGAGCCTGTCTGCAGCTTTCGGAACCATGTCCTTATAGCTGTTCTATGATATAGCCTACCATATACTCTTAAAGTGCCTTATAATCTTAAACGGTTATGGTAACTATGGTTTGGCTGTATCAAAACATGTCGTGTAAGGTGTCTAACACTTTGGAATAATACCCCCATACCATTTCTGGTGATGAGGATATTATTCCTCCCTTCTAGAGGGAGAGACATGTTTAAATCCTACTTTGCTGTTTTACTCTAACCAAAGCCTCAGCATCACAAAATGGATGCTGCTGCCACAGACACAAGTCTGACCTCCTGCTGCTGGGAGTGATCCCAGCCAGGGAGGCCTGGACAATAGGTTTCCTGCTTGGGGAGGTGCTAGCACCTCCCCAGACAGCCTTTAGTGTATTGGGGCAGGGTGGGCTGAAAGGAATGAGACATGCCTGGGGCACACAAGGTGTTCCTTGCATAGTCCAGTTCAAACCGGCGCTGGGGCACTCCAGCCCCAGCTCTGGCGCGAAACTGGACAAAGGGAAGTGGGTATAACCACCCCCTCCCAGGTCCCACCCATAAGGCGTGACCTAGCAGGTAACCCAGCCCCCCAGATTAGTATAAGAGTGGGAGTTGGGCCTCAAGACTTTAGATTATCCTGAACCTGCAACTTGAACAGAAACTCTGGACCTTCGACATTCGACGAAAGAAGAAGACTGAAGAATCTCCCTTGTGGCCAAGGAGTGGCTACCCTGTGCAAACAGGCACCATCAAGAGACTACCCTTTGCTTTGCCCACGTTCTACGAGGAACCGACTGCAGAGCCCGACCAGAGCCTTGACTTCCAGACTTCTCCGACCCTGATCCACATCCACAGCAGAGCTGAGATCCGTGGAGGCGACGAGCGACGTGGGACCGGCTACCTGGGAAAAGTGGCTAGTAACTTCAAGCGCAGCTTCTGAGGCACCCTCGAAGTTGTGCACCGGGGATTGAGAAGCCCCAACCCCAAGCACCATCTGCACCGAAGATCAGCCCCCCACACTCCACGAGTCCTGCGTGGGGCCCTTCTGCATTTTCCTGCTTGCCGCGTCTGTCCGGTTGCTTGCCCGCTGGCTAGTGGCCTTTGTGACGACGCACCCTGAAATCTTCTGCGCTGGTTTGGCTCCTCCAGACTGGCTCCCGCTTCTCTGCAAAGAAGAAGCACCCCAGACCTTCCTGGTCTGCACCAGAAGCAAGTCCTCCGTTCTTCGTGGGTTCCGCTTGCCAAGGCTTGGTGAGTCCTAGTCCAACTTCGACGCCGCCGACAGCAAGAGCCTTCGTGGGACAGCTCGCCTCCTGGTCCTGGTCGTCCTCGACGCTTCCTGGTCCTCCTGGCTGCAGCGACAAGCTTCACCTTCACCTGCAATCTTCACGACATCGCCTGGTTCCTTCCTGGTTCCACGTGGTCACTGGCTAGTGACCTTGACTCTGTCCCTTCTGCTTGCAGGTCTCCTCTCTTCTTGATCCCAGCCTTGGGATCCACCGGACACTCTTCACTGACTGCCTGTCAGCATCTTTCTTCAGGCATCCATAGGAGTCGACGACGAAAACCGACGCATCTTCACCCCTATGCACCCGCAGCCTGTGGGCTAGGTAACTTGGGTACTCCGGTGCTCATCAGGATAGTGACTATCCTAGTGTCTAGTTTTCCAGTCTCGACTTCCTAGCTACTCCGGAAGTGTCCTAAATCTATCGTTTTGTAAACTGTACTATTGCTAGTGACTTTTACGCATTACGCGTGAGTGTTTCCACTCTGCACACGAATCCCGTGGGCCTCCCACTTCCTAACTAACGCTAGTGTAGTGTAGCCCCAGCGATTCCCTAGGCCTAGGCCTATTCTATTTCCGTGACAGTGGTCCTTATACCACTTACTTAGTATATGGTTTGCGTGGCCCCTAGGGACCACGCAAACCATATACTTAATGTATGCTTAAATAAGACTGTGTTGTACTTGCCTCTAATCTCATAAAGAGTGCTGAGGGTTTAACTAGAATAAATACACTTTATTTTATATATATATCTGTTGTGGTGTCCTTTCATTTGGTATTCAAGGGATTATATATGGTATCACAGCTGGCTTCACATGCCATTCAGAGTTTAGCCTAAGACTGCTCTTGTCCATGCTACCACTAGGATAGCTGGTCTATAAGGTTGACTTTACAACCAATCACCATAAGGGTATTTGGACTGATATAAGGTGTACACTAGAACTAGTGACATCATACATCAGGCCAACTTCTCACACACTCCTCCCAACATACCCCCAAAGCACCCTCCTATGTCCGTAGAGCACTTAGCATTATTGCAGTAGGAAGTGCTAAGTATGCTGCAAAAAGGCGCAATAGAGGTCGTGCCCGTCAACCAGCAGGGGACAGGGGTGTACTCTCTGTACTTCTTAATCCCAAAAAAGGACGGGTCACTCAGACCTATACTAGACCTGAGACCCCTCAACCACTACATTCTCTCAGAGCATTTCCATATGCTCACCCTACAGCAGGTTCTCCCGCTGCTCAGCCAGGGAGACTTCCTAGCCACGCTAGACCTCAAAGATGCGTACTTCCACATACCCATACACCCATCACACAGGAAATATCTCAGGTTCACTATTCAGGGACAGCACTATCAATTCAAAGTCCTCCCCTTCGGTGTGACAACAGCACCCAGAGTTTTCACCAAGTGCCTAGCTACAGTGGCTGCACATCTACGGAAACAACACATTCACGTCTACCCTTACCTGGACGACTGGCTTGTTCAAGCAAAGTCAGCCCAGCAATGCGCCAGCCACATGTCCCTCACCATTCACCTTCTTCACAGTCTGGGATTCTCACTAAATTACCCAAAATCGCATCTCCAACCCGCACACATACGACAGTACCTGGGCGCGACCATAAACACTCTGGCAGCCACAGCTCAGCCAAATTTAGTGAGGATCAACAGCATACAAATGCTGATCTCAAAGTTCAAACCTCAACACTCCCTTCCTGCGCGAGTGTTCATGCAGTTGATAGGCATGATGGCCTCCTGCATTTTCATAGTCCCGCACGCGAGACTACATATGCGCCCGCTTCAGGAGTGCTTGGCACGTCAATGGAATCAGGCTCACGGGCACTTAAAAGACCTAGTGTTGGTGAGCGGTCGGGCGTACAACTCTCTGCATTGGTGGAATCCACAAAACCTTTGCAAGGGCCGACCGTTCCAAGAGCCTGTTCCACAAATAATACTGACAGCGGACACCTCTCTCCAAGGATGGGGAGCTCATGTACTCAATTACACAGTGCAGGGACTATGGACAACACAACAAAAGAAGATGCACATCAACATTCTAGAACTGATGGCAATCTTCCTAGCCATGAAGGCATTCAAAGTACACTTGTGCAACAAAGTCGTGTTGATCCGGACGGACAACATGACTGCCATGTACTACATACAGAAGCAGGGAGGAACACACTCTCCACAGTTGTCTCATCTGGCTCAGAGCATGTGGAAGTGGGCCATTCAGAGTAACATATTCCTCATGGCGGAACACCTCCCCGGCAAGGACAACCAGATGGCGGATCTGCTCAGCAGACACAGCCACCGAATGCACGAGTGGGAACTACATCCGTCCGTTCTCCAACCGTACTTCCAACAGTGGGGTCATCCAGAGATAGACCTATTCGCCACAAATGAAAACGCAAAATGCCAAAGCTTTGCCGCCAGGTTCCCACATCCACAGTCGCAGGGCAATGCGATATGGATGAACTGGTCCGGCAGATTTGCGTACGCTTTTCCCCCAGCGCCGTTAATACCGCTGGTGGCACGCAAACTGCGACAGCACTCACTGACACTCATCCTAGTTGCTCCCACATGGGCGCGCCAACCATGGTACACCACCTTTCTAGAACTTTCCGGCCGCATCAAAGGCTGCAGATCAAACCCGCACTTCTAATGCAGAACCATGGCGAAATTCAGCACCCAGATCCGCAACAGCTGAACCTGGCAATCTGGCTCCTGAAGTCTTAGAGTTTGGCTACCTAAACCTGCCACCTGACTGTATGGAAATCATCAAGGAGGCCAGGAGACCCACTACCAGAGCTTGCTATGCGGCTAAATGGAAGAGGTTTGTCATTTACTGCAACAACAATGACATTAACCCGCTAGACGCATCCATTCAAAACATAATCTGTTACCTCTTACACCTATACCGATGCAATCTGGCATACACCTCAATACGTGTCCATTTAACCGCAATATCAGCCTATCTCCAAAACAGGCAGCACCTCTCTTTATTCAGAGTGCCTGCCATCAAAGCCTTCTTGGAGGGACTTAAACGAGTAATTCCCCCAAGACACCCACCAGCACCGGTGTGGAACCTCAACTTGGTCCTCACCAGACTGATGGGTCCACCCTTCGAACCTCTCCACTCATGTGAGATTCAATTCCTCACCTGGAAAGTAGCTTTCCTAGTAGCGATCACTTCGTTGAGAAGAGTTAGTGAACTCCAGGCACTAACCATTCAAGAGCCATTCATACAGGTTCACGCAAACAGGGTCGTACTACGTACCAACCCCAAATTCATGCCTAAAGTAATATCGCAGTTCCACATGAATCAAACTATTGAACTGCCTGTTTTCTTTCAAAATCCACAAAATGTCGCTGAGAGAATGCTCCATACACTAGATGTAAAGAGGGCCCTCATGTACTATATAGACGGAACTAAAAACTTTAGGAAGACAAACAACTTTTCGTTGCCTTTTCTCCACAACACAAGAGCAACGCCATTTCCAAAGCAGGTATAGCCAGATGGATCGTTAAATGTATTCAAATCTGCTATCAAAAAGCTAAACGCACATTAACGATTCCCCCACGAGCCCACTCAACACGAAAGTTAGGGGCGTCCATGGCTTTCCTGGGAAACATTCCTTTACAGGAAATATGTAGAGCAGCCACATGGTCCACTATACATACATTTACCAAACACTACTGTGTAGATGTACACTGAAAACAGCAGGCTGCTGTAGGACAGGCTGTTCTCAAAACTCTTTTTCAGACTGCTGCAGCTGGCACTGGTAGCCGCCGCTAATAGGAGGTACTGCTATGTATTCTATGCACAGATATGAATTCAGCAGCCCACATGCCTCGAACTGAATATGCTACTTACCAGTATGCATCTGTTCTTGGCATGTAGGGCTGCTGACATTCATATCGCCCACCCTCCTCCCCGGCGCCTGTAGCAGCTGCAGCTCTCAGAATTACTGTATAGCATGGTCATCACTTTCTGTATCTACTCCATCACTGCCACAATGGCGAAAAACAATCTAAGGATGCCCATGCGCACTGTGGTCCAGGGGAGGAGTCACCTATCTCGTGATACTTCGAAGACTCTTCCAGGACAACAACGTGCAAACATCCGGACCCAACACTAGGCGGCGATCTATGCACAGATGTGAATGTCAGCAGCCCTACATGCCAAGAACAGATGCATACTGGTAAGTAGCATATTCATTATAGAGCGCATCAATCTTCCCGAAGGACATCACAGCGCTAAGACGAAATTTAGAGCAATTCAGTTTGGTCTTAATAGGATCAGTATCTGGGAAACAGGGTGGTTTTTAGTTTTTTCCTGAACAGGAGATGGTCGTCTGTTAGGCGAAGATCAAGTGGTAGATTGTTCCAGAGGACCGCAGCTGCTTTAGAGAAAGATCGATTACCCATCCTAACCTTTGATGTGCGTTTGACTGACGCAAGGGCCTGATGACATGATCTCAAATTTCGTGGAGGGACATGAAATTGTAGCTTATCTCGCAAGATGTGTGGTCCATTTTTATGCAAGGTTTTGTGCGCAAAGCACAGGAGCTTGAAACTGTCTCTCTGGCGTACAGGTAGCCAGTGTAGTTCCTTGAGATGCTGAACTATTTATTTTTTGTTATAGATTAGTTTAGCGGAAGCGTTCTGGACTACCTGGAGTCTAGCAAAGAGATAATCGGCCATTCCAACGTAAAGGGCATTGGCGTAATCCAGTCTGCTCAAGAGCAGAGCCTGGGTTACCGATTGTCTGCAGTTAGAGGGGATCCAGAGAAACAGTTTCTGAGCAATTTTAGTGTGGCGAAAGCTTTTCCACATAGTGCGTACTTGGTCCTGCATGAAAGGGTGTCAGCAAAGACAATACCCAGGTTTTTTGCTGCTCGCTTTGGTTTTGGGGAGGTACCTAGGGCATGGGGCCACCAAATATTATCCCAAATTGTCTGGGCACCTTCAAAAAGTAGGATTTCGGACTTCCCGGCATTTAATTTTAAACAGTGTCGGGGCATCCAGCTTGCAAGTTCAGTGAGGCAGGTTATTAGGTTGTCCTTGGTCTCGGTATTGGTCAGTTTATTTAGTAGAGGAATCACAAATTGAGTATCGTCTGCATAGGAGCAGATTTCAAATCCCCATTTCCTACTAATGTCAGCCAAGGATGAGACCTATGCATCAAAAGGGTAGGACTTAAGGTAGCTCCCTGCGGGACTCCATATTTAATATTCTTTGAGGAGGAAGTGCAGGATCCCATTTGGATTGTTTGGGTTCGGTCTTTAAGAAAAGAGGCGAACCATGATAGGGCTTTGTTGTAGATCCCTTTTTTATGTAGTATTTGTAGCAGTTTAGTGTGTGATATGGTATCGAAAGCCGCAGTAAGGTCCAATAGGATCAATGCTACATCTCTACCTTGATCAGCTTGCGATCTAATACTGTCAGATACCGCTAGTAGGGTGGCCTCGGTACTGTTATTTGCCCTAAATCCTGTCTGTGAGGGATCAAATAGGTTGTTAGTCTCAAAGAAAGTGGTGAGTTGTTTATTAACTAGCCGCTCCAAAACTTTGGAGAGATATGGTAGGTGGGAAATTGGGCGATAGTTGGCCGGGTCATAAATTCCAAGTCCTGCTTTCTTTAGGAGGGGAAAGACCACTGTTTTCTTCCATATGTCTGGAAAACAGGCTTGCTCCAAAGATTGATTGAAGATTTTGGTGATGAGGGGGTATAGGACCGGCACTAGTCTGGAAAAAATAAAATGTGGGCATGGGTCAAGTGGAGATCCTGCCTTAACTTCAGCCATAGCTTTGGCCACCTGTTCCTCTGAAAAAGGAGTCAGAGTATCCAGATGGATTTTTACTGCGGGGTGAGGGGCCAGATTTTCCCAATCAATATTGGCCTCTTCATGGGCATTATCAAAAGATGCCTACATTTTTGTCACTTTATCAGTGAAAAAATTGATGATTGGCTCACAGTTTTCTGTCGTGGGAGTCATAGTTTGTGATAGACTGCAAGGTTTACAAAGTTCACGAATAACTTTGTATAGTTCCTTGGAGGAGCTGCTGTTGTCTTCAACCCTTTTTGTATAGTAATTTGTTTTGGCTTGTTTTAACGCGCAGTGGTAGTTTTTCAATTCAGCTAAATAATTTAGTCTATCAGTGCTATCTTTTGACAGTCTCCATTTGTGCTCCAAAGTTCAGCATTTTTGTTTATTTAATTTTAGTTCAGGTGTGTACCATTTTTCTGATCGGGAGTTAGAAGCTGGTTTGCTATTGAGTTTGGGAGCGCATTTTTCTAGCGACTTCTCGACCTCTTGCTGTAGTTGGGCAGCTGATGTGGAGGCAGAGCTAGAGAGGGGTGCAACAGAGTCATGGTAAGTGAAGTGGGTAGCAAAGGTTTCCTGGGTGATTAGGTTTAATGCTCTTTTCCCTATTTGATATGTTGTTTCAGCCTTGGGTGATTTATTTGGTAGGACTAAGGAAAAAGGGATTAGGAAGTGATCTGTCCAATGAAGTGGTTTGATCTCGTGAAAGTTAATGGTCATTATATTGGAGAACACTAGGTCCAGGGTGTGGCCAGCCTCAATGGTTGGTTCCAGGATCCTCTGCGTTAATTGCGTTATGGCCATGTCATTTTCCAGGTGTTTAACACCTGGATTGGCTGTATTTTCATAATGAAGATTAAAATCGCCTATGACTAAAAACTGGCTCTGTTTCAGACAGAGGGGGAAAAGTTGTGTAAGTAAATCAGTGCTTAGTCAGGGATGGTGGCCAGTAGGGTTATAAATGACAGCCCCACCCAATAGTATGTAATTACCCTTTGAAGCAGAGAAAGCTAGGATCTCATGGGACCCCACTTGGATAGTTGTGGAAGGAATACAGGAGAGATGCTCTTTGAAGAGGATGGCTATACCACCACCTCTCTTGCCCTTTCTGTCCTGTTTTAGTATTTTATAACCGGGTGGTAGGGGAGAGACAATGTCAGGGGTATTATTGTCATCAAGCCAGGTTTCGGTGACAAAAGCAAGGTCTGGGTTTAGGTCATCTAGTGTATCCCAAATCCAAGTGCTATGTTTAGGAAGGGATCTAGCATTAAGGTAGATGCAATTTAGGGTTGAGGTGCGATGCTGATTATTTGTAGCTATCCCTGTGGTGTAAGTGTCTAGACATCCCCATTTACAGTCGAGGCAGGTGAAAGGGCCTTCAAACTCCTCCGGAGAAGCTTTTGTACGGCACATAATAGTCTTTAGTCTACCTGCCAGTTTTAGAAGCGTATCTTGTGAGTAAGTAAGTGGAGGAAGTACTTCTAAGGTGGAAAGGGCAGAGTTTCTGGCCCCTGGGCCCTGTCGGGTGCAGACGGGCTTGCCTTAGGCACGCCTTTGGCGCGCCAGCGGCATGCCCACTGCGCGTCGAGGCAGGCATCCACTTTATATGCTGCCGGTTGGGCAGTTAGACTTAGGGGCGTTTCAGGTAGGTACAGGTTTGGACCAATGGGTCCCTTCCTTAGAGTGGGGTACACCCCTTATTATGCGACCCTCCAGTGGGAGGGTGGCATAAGCCTCACTCCGGTTGGCTTGGTCCCCCCATCTTCAAGATGGCGGGGACTGAGAGTTGTGCTTCACCTTGCCTCCCCCACCTGAGGGGTGAGGTTTGCAAAGGTAGGCCCACCTCTCCTTCTATCTTCGTTTTCTGTTGATTCTCCCGCCCAAAGTGGGGGTCAGAACTGGTGAGGACCAGTTGCTGGGAGCAGCAAATGGCTGGGGCAGCTCACAATGGCGGCAAGCCTTTAATGTTTCTCCTTCCTTCATGGAGACTGCCAATCCTGGGGGAGGAGGTTTTGCACCTCTGCCCAGGATGTGCTTTGTTTCAGGACCACTAGAGCGGGAGGCTCTCGACCCAGGGGTCCAGAAATGTGTGGGGGTGGCAGCTGGCGAGCAGCCAGTCATACAGTCAGGGCGTTTTTCAGCGGGCTTCTCTAAGTGTGGGTTTAATGTGCTGATAAGTTTGATATCAAACTTCCCAGTTTTCAGTAAAGCCATTATGGTGCTGTAGAGTTTGTAATGACAAACTCCCAGACCATATACTCTTTATTGCTTTACTGCACTTACCATGTCTAAGAATGAACTTACTGTAGGGTTACAGGGCTCATGCACCTGTATCCTCACCACTGGTATAGTGCACCCAGCTAGAGGGGTGGCTGACCTATTCCATAGGCAGTGGGTTGTAGGGATGTGTGCCATCTCGACTCTTCGCTTTGTTCTGCACCAAAACACACAGCCTGCAATGGCAGTGTGCGTGTCAGGGTACAGGGCCTCTAAGGGTGGCACAACATGTGCTGCAGCCCTTGGAGGCCTTCCCTGGTCACAGTGCCCTTGGTACCCATGGTACCTTTTACAAGGGACTTGCATGTGGCCAGAGAGTTGCCAATTTGGGTGTGCAACAGTACAGATTTAGGGAAAGAACATAAGCCCTGGGTACCTGGTTGGCAGGAACCCAGGACACACTTAGTCAAAGAGCATCAACATCAGGCAAAAAGTGGGAGGCAACCATGCAAAAAGGGGCACTTTCCTACAACTCGAGACCTGGCTGTTCAACTGAACCCTCCCAAAACATCAAGTTCTCAGTGCCTGGATACCTTCGCAAGTGATTAGCCATGCTTTATAAGTCCTATTTGATTGATTGATTGATAGTACCTGGAGGAATCTCTCTTATGCAGAAAGATCAGAGAGCCATATAGTCTATTCAAACATTTAAATGTATAAGTTTGTCTATAATTGGTAGAAATAATTTAGTCTTGAAGAACATTCTTCTTTAGAACATGGATGCTGTCTAGTCATGAAATGTATTGTTGGTGCTTCTGCCCCATATCTTTTATAACTTCCCTCTGTAACGTTGATCGGTTTGCTGAACACCAGCCTTCTAAATTATCTTATAAATATGGGTGTATGTTGCAATGCATTACTGTTGGACCTAACGTCCTTAAGGTAGCTTGGCTCAGGTCAAAAGGCTTTTATCCCACTATGGCCTATCATGTTTGCATCACACTCAACTCACACCTTAACGTAACACCACTTAAAAATGACACTACACCGGATAATTATAAAGTTTAACAGAAGTCTTTATCTTTCCTTCTCAAACGTGGTTATTCAGGTTCACATTTCAGGGTAAAACATTTCATTGCATTTAAATTGACAGTACCACTCCCTTCTCTACTTTTGTACAGCAGCTACTTAAGCACCCTCTGAGATTCCCATCCTGCCTTGACTCAGGAGCGCTAAGTTAAATCCTCACAGAGAGCGCTCCACACAACATTTACATATTCCACAATTTCAGAAAATCATTTAGTCTGCATGGTGTTCTTCTGACAGCTGGTTTCCCTAACGGCTATACTTTCTTACTCTTATACTGTCACCAATAATCAACTCATTAAATTTAGATACTAGCTGGAAAACGACGATGCTGCTGGCAGTCAATTAGTTATCTCTAGGCAGTTTATTTGTAGGTTACTTCATTACCAAGACTAATCCATTCCAGATAGGCAGTACACATGAACTCTCGCTGTCACTAGAACTCGATCTGCTGCCTTCAGCGCTATGCTTGAAACTGCTATTACATTGACTTCAGTCACACATGTGGTTGTGCCAAAGTGCCGGTATTTACCACTGGCCCCTGGCTTCTCCAAGGAACAAACAATCGGTTCTAACGGGCCCTCATCTGGCCTTCAACACGTACTCTCTTGTACCTTCCCCCGTGTGATATTGCCCAGCTTACTGTGTACACCTTGGGTCCCTCTCATAGGAAGTTCGGCGATGCCGGGAGGTGCGCTCCCTCTCTTCGTGAAGCGGAGTTCACTGGTTGCTAAACGGAAGTCCTTTCCAGGGGGGGGGGCGAGGACCGAGCACAACCACCGACTACCTATCCCACAGGCTTCTCCGTAGTGTGGTCTCCTTAGTTGGTGGGGGGGCCTCGCTCTAACGCTCACTCACCGCTGTTGTCCCACTCTTCAGTGGACTCCTAGGCTAGGCGCAGGCTTAATCCTACTCCGCTTCCTATGGGGAGGCGCGCCCGCAGCCACCCGTAGCAGCGCGGCTTGCGGGGGCGCGGCCTTCACCCTGATCTGGCAACAGTGGGGCGGCGCTTCGGCGTCTGCCCCACTCACGTGACAGCAGGACGGCGGCTTCAAGGCCGAAGCCCGTCCCTTTCTTCCGGAGTATGATTCTCCTCACCCTGACAGCGGCGTCGCTTGCTCACCGGTCGCTCACATGAAGCCCTTCCACAGAACTCTCGGCAACAGCGGGCCACCTCCGGAGGACAACAGGCCACCTCCCGACCTCTGGGCGGCGGCGGTGATCGTTCCAGGTAGGGACTCATGAAAGAAAGGGGGGGGGGCTGAACTTAAGGGTGCCAGGATTTCACTGGAGTGGATGAATGGGCTAACAAAGCTCTCTTAATTCCTGGGCACGGACATCTCCCCTTTTAGTCAGGAATGAAGGACAATCGCTAGGGCCAGTCTGATTCAACATCCCAGGCACAACAGGGATGAGGGAAAGGTAGTCCCAGATGGCGATTCTTCCCCTGGTCCGCCCTCAGGGATACTGACTACATGGGAGCCCCCAGAGGGACGATGACCTCCAAAGGCATTGGCTGTGTTCAGGGACCGGTCAGAAGGTTGAGGGTGGTGTCAGCTGAAGAGGGAAGTCGTGCAGACCCTAAGACCTGTCCATTCCCTATCTAGCGCAGCCACCTCCCCACTCAGGTGCCTTACTCCTGACTACCTCACAGCTCAACTAAGTCCTAAAATGGCCGCCCCGCCCTCACCTCTATTTATCACCTGGGGCCTGACTGGCCAGAGTGGCCCAGAAGGTTCCGGAACCTCTCATGGCAGTCTATGGCCCAGGTTCTGAGGCGACAGTTGGAACCACCATTTTGTGAGACTAACCTCCCTCTTCCTGTTTCTTCAGTGAAGCACCTTGCGCCTCTCCCTCAGATAGTGAGAAAGGGGCGCCCAGAGCCTCTACATCAACACCAAAAAAAGTTAAAGGACAGGAATAAAAAAAAATGAGAGGGTAAAGGGAAAAAAATAAATGAGGAGGGAACAGCCAAAGGGCTGGCAGGTCTAACACGCGTCCCCCCAGCTGAAAGTGGGGAGAGCTACCCAATCCCTTGGAAGTTCTCTTCACTAAGGCGGAAATACCTGGAGAGACCGTCAGCATTGGCGTGGTCCACTCCTGGGCGATGTTCCACCCTAAAATCCATTCCCTGTAGGGAGATGTACCACCTCAATAACTTGGGATTCTCGCCCCTCATTTGCATCAGCCACCTGAGGGGCCGGTGGTCGTTCTGAACCAGGAAGTGCGAGCCAAACAGGTATGGCCGCAGCTTCTTCAGAGCCCACACCACCGCAAAAGCCTCCCTCTCAATCGCACTCCACCTCTGTTCCCGGGGGAGTAGTCTCCTGGACAGGAAGACCACAGGTTGGTCCAGACCCTCCTCGTTGAGTTGCGACAGCACTGCCCCGATGCCATGCTCCGACGCATCCGTTTGGACGATGAACTCCTTGGAGAAGTCAGGGGCCCTGAGGACAGGCGCCGCACACATCGCCTTTTTCAAGGTGTCAAAGGCTTGTTGACACCCCTCAGTCCAGACTACCCGTCGAGGGTGCTTTTTAGAAGTGAGCTCAGTCAAGGGAGCCACGTTAGTACCATACCCCTTGACGAAGCGTCGGTAGTAGCCAGTGAGGCCCAGAAAGGCTCTGACCTCCGTCTGAGTCTTGGGGGGGTTCCCAGGCCATGATGGTTTCAATCTTGGCCTGGAGGGGTTGCACCTTGTCCCGACCCACCAAGTGACCGAGGTACACTACCGACCCCTGCCCGATCTGGCACTTACTGGCCTTGATCGTCAGACCCGCTTGCTGCAAAGCCTGAAGGACAGCCTGAAGGTGACACAAATGGTCCTCCCAACTGCTGCTGAAGACAGCGATGTCATCCAGGTACGCAATCGAAAAGGCCTCCATCCCAGAGAGGACCTGGTTCACCAGCCGCTGAAAAGTGGCAGGGGCGTTCTTGAGCCCAAAGGGCATCACACAGAACTGATAGTGACCCTCGGTTGTGGAGAAGGCTGACCTTTCCTTTGCTCCCTCTGTCAGGGAGATCTGCCAGTACCCGGATGTAAGGTCAAAGGTACTTGGATATTGGGCAGCTCCCAACCAGTCAATGAGCTCATCCGCCCTCGGGATAGGATGAGCATCGGTCTTTGTCACAGAATTCAGTCCCCTGTAATCCACACAGAACCGGAGTTCTGGGGTGGTGCCCAGCGGGGCAGCTTTGGGTACCAGTACCACCGGACTGGCCCTGGGACTGCTTGAAGGTTCAATCACCCCCAGCTCTAGCATCTTGGTGACTTCTCCATGGATGCTAGCCTTCACCTTATCCGATAAACGGTAGGACTTGGACTTCACAGGTGGGCTGTCCCCTGTGTCCACATCATGGGTACACAGATGAGTCCTTCCCGGGATAAGGGAGAACTAGGAGGCATACTGCTCCAAAACCTGGCGGCAGTCCCTCCGCTGTTCGGAAGTTAGGGATGGTGAGAGGATCACTCCCTCCACCCACCCATCCTTTTCCTGGGACGCGAAAAGATCAGGAAGAGGTTCACTTTCCACTTCCTCTGATCCATCAGTCACCATCATCAACGTGACCTCTGTTCTCTCTTGGTGGGGTTTGAGGCGGTTGACATGGAGCACTCGATGGGGCTGCCTGGGGGTCTTAAGGTCCACCACATATGTGACCTTACCCTTCTTTTCAATCACCTCAAAGGGGCATGACCAGCGATCCTGGAGGGCACTAAGCTCTCCAGGCTCCATAACCCACACCTTCTGGCCAGGCTTCAGCTCCACCGGGTGAGCATTTCGGTCATACCATTCCTTCATGACCGTCTGGCTGGCTTCTAGATTTTCGGAAGCCTGCTTCCACAACCGACCCATTTGGCTACGAAAGGCCAGCATATAGCTCACCACATCCGGGGGAAGTTTTCTGGGAGTCCTTTCCCATCCATCCTTCACCAGGCTGAGGGGTCCACGCACAGGGTGTCCGTACAACAGCTCGAAGGGGCTGAAGCCCACTCCCTTCTGTGGTACCTCCCTGTAGGAAAACAGCAAACAAGGTAGGAGGACGTCCCATTTCCTCCGCAGGCTCTCGGGCAGACTCCTGATCATGCCCTTTAAGGTCTTATTAAACCTTTCCACCAGACCATTGGTCTGGGGGTGATAAGGGGTGGAGAACCGGTAAGTGACTCCACACTCTTTCCACATAGCCCGGATGTATGCCGACATGAAGTTGGTACCTCTGTCCGACACAACTTCCTTGGGGAACCCCATCCGGGTGAAAATCCCCATCAGAGCCCGTGCCACCGCAGGTGCATTAATGGTCCTCCGAGGAATAGCCTCTGGGTACCGGGTGGCATGATCCACCAGAACCAGGATGAACCTGTGACCGGCAGACGTTGGTGGAGCTAATGGCCCGACAATGTCGATGCCCACCCTTTCAAAGGGGATGCCAACGACAGGCAGTGGTTCCAGGGGAGCCTTCAGCTTCACCCCTGTTTTCCCACTAGCTTGGCAGGTTACACACGTCCTACAAAAAGTGTCGGACGTAATCCTCATCTGAGGCCAGTAGAAATGAGGAACAAGTCGAGCAAAGGTCTTACCTGTCCCAAGTGTCCTGCCAAGGGTATTTCGTGAGCCAATCCCAACAGGAAGGCTCGGTAACGCTGGGGAACTACCAAGGCCCGGGATGACCCATGCACCGGAGCCTTGGGTTCGCTATAGAGGAGACCATCTTCCCAATATATGTGGAAGTTCCCCAAATCGTTACCCGCTGCCTGGGCTTCGGCCTGTCGCTGCAAACCCTCAAGGGTAGGGCACTCCTTCAGGGCCCGACAAAGCTCCTCCCTAGTAGGTCCTCCCTCCACCTGCCATTCTGCAGGGGTAGGTAAGCCCTCCAGGGAAGTCACATCCCCCTCTTTAGACTCCGGGACCACCTCAGTCTCCCCATCCACCTTCTGAGGTTCAGATGCCGGGGCAGGCTTCCCCTGTCCCCGTTTACCCTTTCTGGCAGCTGGTTGGGCCTTTGTCCCAGGCTCCAACCTCTGTGAACTCCCTCTTCGGGCAGTCACGGACCGTGTGTTGGCACAAGTCCACTCAGGTGTCCCCAACATCTCCATGTGGGCCCTGAACTCGACCTCCTTCCATGCCGAATGTTCAAGGTCATTTCCCAACAGACAGTCGACCGGCATGGCAGGGCTTATCGCAACTCGTAGAGGACCCGCAACCCCTCCCCACTCAAAGGGAATCTGGGCCACCGGATAGTGACCCTCTCGGTTGTCAGCCATCACAACCGGGTGGACTACGTTGGGAACCACCTGCTCTGGGGACACCAGCTGACTCCTTACTATAGTCATGCTGGCTCCTGTGTCCCTCAGAGCCTCCACCCTCTGGGCATTGATGGTGACCCATTGCCTGTACTTAGTAGTATTCGAGGGCACCTGGGTCTTAGGAACCATCTCACAATCCCCTAGGGACACTAATGTTAGCCCTGCCCACTCACCTCCGCTATCTAGGGGCAACTCCTCCCCGAACACTACACTCGCCACCCCAGGGGTCTTTCCTCCCATGGGAGGGTGTGGTCTCTTAGGACACGTGGCATCCCCCTTGTAGTGCCCAATCTCGCCACACTCATAACAACGGACAACCCTAGGCTGCTGACCACGGTCAGGATAAGGAGGTTTGTGGGGGCCAACCTTAGGGGGGAATCCTAATCCCTTTCCTTGCGAACTCTTTTGGGGGCCTTTAGAGAACTCCTTCTTTTTGTCTCCCCCCTCTTTCTTCTGGGGGGCGCCCTGACCAGCCCTTTGGAAATTCCCTCCAGTCCCTTTTGAGGATACCCGGGTACTTGCCCAGATATCTGCCTCCTCTGCAAGCTTCCTAGGATTAGTTAGCTTGCTGTCCACCAGGTGTAGACGCAGCTCCGGAAAACTTTTCTCGAGGAGGTGCTCCCTTAAAATCAGGTTATACAACCCCTCGTAGTCTTTCACCTCACTGCCCTGTACCCAGCCCTCCAAGGCCTTCTTGGCGTAGTCCAGGAAGTCCACCCAATTTTGGGTGGCCAGCTTTTGACTACCCCGAAATCTCTGCCTGTATTTCTCAGGGGTCAGCCCAAACTTTCTAACTAGGGCGACCTTCATGGTGGGGTAATCGGTCTGTTCTCGCTGCTCCAGAGCTAACAGGGCACCCCTCCCCATCGGAGGCATATACCTATATAGACCACCCCCCCCACTGAGCTTCGGGGATCCCATGGGCTCGTAAGGAGACCTCATAGGCAGCCAACCATTTAGCAATGTCATCCCCGACACCATAGCTGGCGACTACGTCCTTTGGCAGATAGGGTCTGGGCTCCCTGGTGATCTCTCTATTTACGCTGCCACCAACGGGACTGCTGGGGGTTCCAAGCTGTAGGGCCTTGAGATCCAATTCCTTTAAATGGAGCTCATGGAGGAACCTCCTCTCCTCCCTTTCTTTCTCTAAGCGGGCTAGATCCATTTTGAACTGCCTCTCCTCCCTCCTGTCAACTAAGTCAGCAGAAGACAGGCTCCCCCCCGAAGCGCTACTACCTGCTCTTGAAGGGGCACTAGGTCCTACGTCCATGTTGCCGCTCTCAGGGAGGAAAAGTAATTCAGTCCCTTCCGTAATGTCCGGTCCTGGCCCCTCCTCCTCCCGTTTTCCGCTAGGGTGGGCCATAACCCAGGCTCTCAAGCTAGTTTGGAGTTCTATTTTCTTCGCCCCCGGCTTAAAAAATACCTCCCTCTCCTGGCAGAATTCCTTTGTTTGGGTTACGGTATACTCTTCCAGCCTACCCAACTCAAACTCCATCCTACCAGGTGGGACCCAACACTACAGAAGAGAACTTCACGAAAGGAGACCCTTCCTTTAAGAGGAAGTACACCACAGGACAGGACAATTTCGAAAAATTCCAATCAGGGAGACAACCTGGAGAAAACTCCAATAAAAACAATCAGGTGTAGGGTGTGGCGCGCGCTAAACTGCTAATGAGTGGATGCAAGCACAGACTCAGGATCCCACCGCTGAACACCAATTTGTTGGACCTAACGTCCTTAAGGTAGCTTGGCTCAGGTCAAAAGGCTTTTATCCCACTATGGCCTATCGTGTTTGCATCACACTCAACTCACACCTTAACGTAACACCACTTAAAAATGACACTACACCGGATAATTATAAAGTTTAACAGAAGTCTTTATCTTTCCTTCTCAAACGTGGTTATTCAGGTTCACATTTCAGGGTAAAACATTTCATTGCATTTAAATTGACAGTACCATTCCCTTCTCTACTTTCGTACAGCAGCTACCTAAGCACCCTCTGAGATTCCCATCCTGCCTTGACTCAGGAGCGCTAAGTTAAATCCTCACAGAGAGCGCTCCACACAACATTTACAATTCCACAATTTCAGAAAATCATTTAGTCTGCATGGTGTTCTTCTGACAGGTGGTTTCCCTAACGGCTATACTTTCTGACTCTTATACTGTCACCAATAATCAACTCATTACATTTAGATATTAGCTGGAAAACGACGATGCTGCTGGCAGTCAATTAGTTATCTCTAGGCAGTTTATTTGTAGGTTACTTCATTACCAAGACTAATCCATTCCAGATAGGCAGTACACATGAACTCTCGCTGTCACTAGAACTCGATCTGCTGCCTTCAGCGCTATGCTTGAAACTGCTATTACATTGACTTCAGTCACACATGTGGCTGTGCCAAAGTGCCGGTATTTACCACTGGCCCCTGGCTTCTCCAAGGAACAAACAATCGGTTCTAACGGGCCCTCATCTGGCCTTCAACACGTACTCTCTTGTACCTTCCCCTGTGTGATATTGCCCAGCTTACTGTGTACACCTTAGGTCCCTCTCATAGGAAGTTCGACGATGCCGGGAGGTGCGCTCCCTCTCTTCGTGAAGCGGTGTTCACTGATTGCTTAACGGAAGTCCTTTCCAGGGGGGGGGGGCGAGGACCGAGCGCAACCACCGACTACCTATCCCACAGGCTTCTCCGTAGTGTGGTCTCCTTAGTTGGTGGGGGGGCCTCGCTCTAGCGCTCTCTCACCGCTGTTGTCCCACTCTTCAGTGGACTCCTAGGCTAGGCGCAGGCTTAATCCTACTCCGCTTCCTCAGGGGAGGCGCGCCCGCAGCCACCCGTAGCAGCGCGGCTTGCGGTGGCGCGGCCTGCACCCTGATCTGGCAACAGTGGGGCGGCGCTTCGGCGTCTTCTGCCCCACTCACGTGACAGCAGGACGGCGGCTTCAAGGCCGAAGCCCGTCCCTTTCTTCCGGAGTATGATTCTCCTCACCCTGACAGCGGCGTTGCTTGCTCACCGGTCGCTCACATGAAGCCCTTCCACAGAACTCTCGGCAACAGCGGGCCACCTCCAGAGGACAACAGGCCACCTCCCGACCTCTGGGTGGCGGCGGTGATCGTTCCAGGTAGGGACTCGTGAAAGAAAGGGGGGGGGGGCTGAACTTAAGGGTGCCAGGATTTCACTGGAGCGGATGAATGGGCTAACAAAGCTCTCTTACTTCCTGGGCACGGACATCTCCCCTTTTAGTCAGGAATGATGGACAATCGCTAGGGCCAGTCTGATTCAACATCCCAGGCACAACAGGGATGAGGGAAAGGTAGTCCCAGACGGCGATTCTTCCCCTGGTTCGCCCTCAGGGATACTGACTACATGGGAGCCCCCAGAGGGACGATGACCTCCAAAGGCATTGGCTGTGTTCTGGGACCGGTCAGAAGGTTGAGGGTGGTGTCAGCTGAAGAGGGAAGTCGTGCAGACCCTAAGACCTGTCCATTCCCTATCTAGCGCAGCCACCTCCCCACTCAGGTGCCTTACTCCTGACTACCTCACAGCTCAACTAAGTCCTAAAATGGCCGCCCCGCCCTCACCTCTATTTATCACCTGGGGCCTGACTGGCCAGAGTGGCCCAGAAGGTTCCGGAACCTCTCATGGCAGTCTATGGCCCAGGTTCTGAGGCGACAGTTGGAACCACCATTTTGTGAGACTAACCTCCCTCTTCCTGTTTCTTCAGTGAAGCACCTTGCGCCTCTCCCTCAGATAGTGAGAAAGGGGCGCCCAGAGCCTCTACATCAACACCAAAAAAAGTTAATGGACAGGAATAAAAAAAATGAGAGGGTAAAGGGAAAAAAATAAATGAGGAGGGAACAGCCAAAGGACTGACGGGTCTAACAATTACCTTTCCCCAACCCAACTTCCACTCCTTTTACTGTTGGCTTTACAGCAGTAAAAATACATACATTACTATTTTACCTCTGATATAGATTTCGAACTGCAGATTCTGCACCTTGTGAATAACCCCAGGTGTCTGACTGGATCTGCAATCTTTTGTACCAATTCCCTCATGCATCTGTACATGGCGTCGTACAGCTCCGCCACGGATCCTCCCCCCAGGATATGTCATTTGCCCCCTATAAATGCTACATCTCTGTGTGCTGATGTCCGTTCCTTTCTTTCCTTTCCTGCCGACGCTGATCCAGAACTTTCATACCTGACAGATTTTTTCCTCAAAACGTCTACAGTGTGCAACATGTCACCCACTAAAACAATAGGGTTCAAGCCATGTTGTGTCTGTAATCAACAGATGTCGGTTACTGATTTCCTCGACAATTGTTTTTAGTGCATTCGCACCAAACACAACTCGAAGTTGTGCAACTGCTGTGCCAAATGAATAGGAAGGCTATTCGGATCGGGAGGCCAAACTTTCAGTCGATCTTGCTTCTGAGGCCATTCCTGTGACCAGTCATCGTCGAAGTCACAGGGCTCAGGTAAGTCGAAGAAATCCCATAAGAATTCAAGCACAGGTCCCCTTTGACCTGCAACTCCTATCATTCATAATGGTGCAATGTTACAGGTACCTCCAGGCAATAAAGACTGTCTGTGCGCCCAGAACTGACATCTTCAATAGTTGCGATCCAGCCTGATCCGCATCTAGCAGCAATGCCACAACAGCTCCATGAGCTTTGTCCGGCCTTTGGTAAAATATTTGATGCCTCACCAGGTCTGGCTGGTGCACCATCAGGTCCTATGGATCCTAATTGGATGCCAGTTGGGGTCCCGCCGGCTGATCCCTCCCCGGCGAATGCCGTTCTGCTTGACGACGGTCCCTCATTCGGATCTGGCTGGTTGACTGGCTCAAACCTGCCTTCGGCGGTGACTCCGCAGGCTCAAAGACCTGAGCCATGACCGACGCCGGGCATGACGTTTCCACCGCCTTGACACGGATCCAATAGTTTATTGGACTTTGAAATGAACCCACCTAGACTGCGACACTAAGCTCACTTGTAATCAGACTATATACCACATGCTGCTGCTGATGAGGATGACCACCACGGTGAAACCTACCAAGATGATAAGGGATATTTTCGAAGACTTATAGGATGGCAGTGGTCTAGACACCTACTCAGACAGTGGCCTGTCCTCGCCTAACCCGGCTATAGCAGTAGAGGACTCTGCCTTATTTGACTGTAATCAGGAGAGTGGTGGAAATCTTAGACCTCATACTGCCAACGGCAGAGGTCAAAATTTGTTTGCCTACTAAGGTCCTCATCCCTGCACAAACAAACCAGGGAACTCTTCTGCCCTACAATGTTGCATTGACTGATGTGCTGGTAGGCACCTGGGCAAAGTCTGGATCTTGCCCTCCAGTCAGTAGGCTAGTGGCAAGGTGGCAGGGACCCAGATTTTCTACTTTATTATCCCACTCTTGAGAATTTAGTAGTGCAGGCATCCAGTAGCTGACTAAACCCAAATGCCTTCCCAGCAACTCCCTCAGACAGAGAGGCAAAGCGAATGGAAACATTTGCAAAACACGTTTTCTGCCACAAGCCTTACCTTGAGATCAGTGAATGCATCTTGTCTATTGAGCAGATATTCGCATGCACTGTGAGACAAAGTGTCTGGTGTTTTGCCAGCTGTCTCTGATGACATCGGAATCACATTACAGAGACTAATCTTGAATGGTCAGGAAGCGGTGAAATATAGCATCAGGTCTTGCCTGGACACGGCCGACTGTATGATCGAGCAGTTTGCACCAGTGTGGTGCTAAGTTGCAGCACATGGATACATTCAACAGTCTTCTCTTCAGACATCCAACAGTCCCTAATGGGCATGACATTTGATGATTCTAACCCCTTTGGATCGAAGGTGGACTCGACCTCGGAACATTTTAAAGAGAACAGTGCCACCGCTCGATCTCTAGTCCTAGCTCAGTCTGTATGCCAGTTTCCTCAGACCACTCGCCCCTTTCGAGGCTTTGGATGGGGTTACGAGCAGAGATGCAATATGGTCCTCCGCAAGCAGCAACAACAAGCCTCCCAATTCTTTTGAGCTAGAGGTTGGAAGAGGCCACCAATGTCCAGCCCCTCAGGGACTACTCTCTATGCAAACCTCCTGCACCCCCTCCCACAGTCGCCTCAAAACTGCCTTTGGTGCCACATGATCGGCCCTGTAAGAGGTCAAGTCACCTTTCATTTTCCCCATTGGAGGAGCATCACGTGCGACCAATGGATGCTCATCCCACCCTTCCTGGCTGTTCCATGAAATATGCCGCCCACACCTCAACACTTCCTTGAGGACTACTTGTCCATACTCAAAGGAGAAGTTCTGGCTCTCTTGGCCAAGAGAGCAGTTTAGAGGACTGGCTGCTACTCTTACTATTTTCTGGTGCCGCACAGGACCGCGGTCTCGGTTCCATCCTAGATCTTTGCCCTCGTAACTTCTTCCTTCAGAAGGACAAGTTCAAAATGTTCACCCCAAACCAAGTTCTACCAGCCGTGGATTCAGGAGACTGGATGGTGGTGCTTGCCTTGTAGGATGCTGATTTTTAGGTCTCGGCTCGAAGGCTGCGCTTGCGCAGTCTCGATCCGAGATTTAATGACTTGGAGAAGAGGGGCTTGAACCCGCCCCTCTTCTCCCCTGTTCTCCATTGGCTGGCCTCTTCAATGCTGGCCAGCCATTGGAGAAGAGGTCCCGTCACTCCGATCAGGCCCCGTCCTTTTTGGATCGGGGGCGTGTTTTTTGCAGAAAGTCTAATTATCTCCTCCAGCCAATGGCAAGAGGAGATAACAGCAAAACACGCCCCCGAATCCGAAAGCGCCGCTGCCTTTCTCCGAGGCATTTCTGCTTCGCCTCGGAGAAAGGCAGTGGTGTCCCGGCGTCCGGACGCATTTGTCTCCTCATCCTCCTGGGTGGGGTCGGGGTATTTATTTTTTCTGGATGTTTTAGAGCATTGCACTGTTACCTTTGGGTTTGTTATAGCGTGCTAGCCTGCTAGGCAGGCATTGAAGTTAAAAATACTGCAACTGAACCAGAGTTGCACAATGGCGTCACATGCTCCCTGATAAAGACGTGCCTTCTTTATTACGAAATAAGATCCATGTTTTTAGGGATAAAACCCCAGGATCAGCTTGTGCAATGACATTAATAAAGTCTGTGGTCAAGCAGAGTCATCAAATAGGGTTAAATGGAAGCAAGCCTTGGTGTGAATGATTACCCATGAGTTGGTGAAGCCTTCACCTCCCTCCACCTGCCACCCCTCCACCCCCCCCAAACCGCCCTCGGAGGTGCCCTGTGTCCAGCTCCATGGGTTAAAAGGTCATTAGCTCTTCAGGGTGTGTTATTTGTACGGTCAGAGCAGGAGAGGGGGGCGGCTGAAACTGGTAGCATCCGTGCTCTGAGCTCCTCTCTCCCTCCACTCTGTTCCCCTTCCCTCACACGCTCACCCCCCCCCCCTCTTTACTTCCCTCCCATCGCGGCCACGCGCCCTCTCTGTTCATCTCTCGAGCTCCCTCCTTGGCGCCACATTTCTTCTCATCTCCTTTGGTCTGCACTCTCCTTATCATTTCCTCTCTGCCCCTCCAGTCCTGCTGTGTCACTTCCTCCCTCTGTGTCACTCCCTCCCTCCTTGTGACCCCTCATTTCCTCCTGCTGCCCTTCACCTCACACGTTTCTCTTCCACCACCCAGCTATCTCCTCTCTCTTCCTTTGGGTCACTCTTTCCCTCAAACTCCCTCCTATATTTCACGTGCGCTTCCTCTTCTTTCGTGCCTGCCCCCCCTCCCACCCCCAGCAGTTACACTTCCCTCACCAATCTCTCTCTCTTCATCTTACTTTCTCTTATCTTCTCTCTTCTCATACCCTTTCCTCGCACCCCGCCCCCGTCTCCCTTTCTGCGTCTCGTTCTCTCCCTGCTCTTATCTCGTTTTTCCACCCTCTGCCCCCTCCACTACCGCTCCTCTTTCTCGGGACCCACTCTTTTAACTTCCTGCGGTGTCGGCTCTCCCCCGCCTTCCCCACCCCCACAGAGAAGGTATGTACTGGGAAGGTTTGGACACAGAGGGGGGGATGCACCCCCTTCACTCTGGGGTGTGGGGGAAGAGGGCTCGGAGACATAATCCACTTCAAATTGTGTTGTGCTAGTAGTGATTTACGGCACATGTGATGTTTTGCGCGATCGCGCAGTGTGATCCTGGGCAACGCCAGCGCTGTTGTTTTTGACGTTTGGACTGTAGTGCACATCTTGGGTTGTGAGTTTGAAGACACGATAAAAGCGAGTTCACCTATTGAAGGCAACGTTACATCTCCAAGGAAATACTGCGCAGAGGGACAGAGCACTATTTCCATAGCAGCGATTTGTGGGGGAAGCTTGTTGTTGTTTGAATAGTGCACGTTGTGTGGTACTCATTTTGTCAACGTTGGAAGGATGAAAGGCTAAGTGGTTCAAACAGAATTTAAACCCGGTACCGTGGCATTAAACACAGATCGGTGGATACATTAGTCCACTGAACCGGTTGTTGTCTCTGCGTTGTTACCGTTAGTTTAATCGTTTTTAGTAAAAACAAATATACGTTTTATTTTATGCAGCAGTTGCTGTGGCAGTTGTCCTTTTTAGCACTAAACAATAAAAGTGAGTTCCATGACACCCATTTTATCATCCTGAGGAGAAAGAGTTGAGACGCACATCCTGGGATTCAGACCTATGGGTCACGCGGAGATCACAGCAGACAGCACAAAACTAGCACACGAATACAACGGTTTAAACACGTATATCATATGCACCAATGAGAGCAGCGACTCGGATGTCCGAATTCACCACATCATGCCTTGTGTTGTGAACCTCTTCAAAGCACTAGGTACAGAAAGCAAACTATCCACTTCAAATTGTGGTGTGCTAGTAGGGTTTTACGGCACATGTGATGTTTTGCGCGATCGCGCAGTGTGATCCTGGGCAACGCCAGCGCTGGTTGGTGATACTAGGCTACGATTTGTTATAATGCCATGATAGGCCGAGACGTATAACTAGATGCCATATGGTACTGCTCGGATCTGATACGCTATGCTGCTCTGTTACTGTAATGTATACATTACACTGAGGAATAGGAGGCAAGGGAGCAAGGAGTCCTACAGGATGGATGAGCGTCACCATGTAGGGAAAGCTTTACTCCGATAACCCATACATTGGTGGACAAGGTGTTGCAAAAACGTTAAGAAGTCACAAGAGAGTCATGAAAACCAGCCTGGCAGACACTTGTATGTGTGGCTCTGTGTGTGTGTGGGAGGCTCTGTGTGTGTGTATGTGTGTGCCTCTGTGTGTGTTGCTCTGTGTGGGTGGCTTTTTTTGTAGGTGGCTCTATGCGTGGGTGGCTCTTTCTGTGTGTGGGTGGCTCTGTGTGGGTGGCTCTATTTGTGTCTGGGTTGCTCTATGGGAATAGCTCTGTGTAGGTGGCTCTGTGTGGGTGGCTCTGTGTTTGTCGGTGGCTTTGTGTGTGGGTGCAAATGCAATAGGTCTCGCATTTGAGATAGATTAAGCTATTGACATTGTAAATAACAATGGCGTTTCTTTAACCCCTTGTGTGCCACGCCCTTTCCCCGCCCTGTGCCGGCCGTTGCATTAGCGGGCGGGGTTCATGACGAGCTGGACTCGTCATGGGCACAGCGCAACCGCGGCCCATGACGAGTCCAGCTCGTCATGGGCACACAAGGGGTTAAATGTTTTAAAAATAAAAACATAAACATAAATAATGTCATGAGCAGTGCCAATAGCTCTAACTTTAACACTGCCGAGACCATTGCATTGTAAATGCTTGTTACATCTCCATCTGGCAGTCCCACAGACGCTATCTGCGGTTTCAGGTAGGCTACGAGCATTTCCAGTTCTGTGCTGCATTTTGGCCTGACCAGTGCATCTCGGGTGTTCACAAATGTGATGGTCGCAGCTCATCTACGGAGGTTGGGAATACCAGTCTTCCCATATCTTGATGTCTGGTTGCTGAAGGTGGACTTTCTTCAACACACCACCAGATGAGGTCCGACCTGTTGACGTTGGGTTTTTCCATCAATGTGCAAAAGTCGCAACTGACTCCTACTTAATCGCTTTACTGGAGCCATCCTGGTTACATGGCTTTTCTCAGCCATCCCCCCTCGTAAATTAGTCAAGGACATTCAGGCTATAATCCTGATGTTGCAAGCTATTCTCAGTGAGATAGGCTCTAAGGCTGCTTCACTTCCTTCATCCACCTTGTGAATCATGCCAGATGGTGCATGGGGTGTCTGCATCGGAACTTGACGTTTCAGTGGGCTTGGCACCAAGGCAATCATTCAGATTCTATCCAGGTTAAAAAGGAAACTGTGAAAGTCCTGCATTGTTGGCCACTCCACTGTAATTGGATGAGTGGCAGAACCCTCTACCTACTCCACTCGGAACTAACGGTCATGACGGATGCTTCATTGCGAGGTTGTGGAGTTCATCTCGGATTAAAGAAGATTGAAGAAATCTGGTTTCCAGCTGAAGCTCGCTTCCACATCAACTTGCCAGCACTGAAGCCGTTTGTCCCAACCATCAATGGGGAATTGGGCACAGGTGCTTACAGTCCATATGGTACTGCAACAAACAGGGCAGTGTGAGGTTGTAGGTCCTGTGTGCCAGGAGGCTCTACGTCTCTGGAAATGCGTGAATGCTCAGGGCAAATCCTTGACCATACAGTACCTAGCAGTATCTTTGGATGTCAGGGCAGACGAATCAGCTGTTGCCTAGCAGACCACAAATGACAGTTACACTTAGAAATAGCACCGGGTGTCTTTCACAAATAGGTAGAACCCTGGCTCAATCCATTTGCCACCGCAGAGAAGGCACTATGTCAAAGCTTTTGCGTGCTGGAGGTCCCACAGCAGTCCCCTCTAGGAGAAACCTTTTGCCTGTACTCGGAGCTCCTGTACCCCTTTCCACCCTTCCCTTCCCTGCCCAGCGTATTGAAAAATATCAAGAGAGACTGGCACAAGTCATCCTAGTGGCCCCGGACTGGTCGAGAAGAATGTTGTACATGGAACTTCTGGCCAGATTGAGCAGCAACAGTTGATACCCTTCGATCTTGTACCCGAAATTGTTGCTGTTATTCTGGCAACCAGGCATCCATCTACCAATACTGTATATGCAGGATGCTGGGTGACCAGATCAACCTTTTCTTTTAAAATCACCTGTTGTGATGGGCTTTTTTGAAGCGGTTGGCCCACATGTTCCAGCCAACATCATTTTTTTTTATGCCACAGTGGGACCCTTATTTGGTTCTCTCCTATCTCATGTGCACTCCTTTCCAGCAGATGCACAGTTGTCCTCTTTGCCTGTTAACCATTAGGGCAGTCTTCCTCATAGAAATAACATTGGCCAGGCATTTTGCCTGATAATGTACTGCATTATTTCCTGGTCTGAGCCATTTCACAGACCCACCACTGGAATGTTGCTTTGGTATCTATTCACAAGACTGCAGTTGGAAGTCTCGATCAGAAGAACAAGTTATTTATCTTCGGTAACACCTTTTCTGGTAAAGACTCTAACTCCAGAATCCTCACCGACCCACCCTCGCCCCCATTGTCTGAGGAATTGACTCTTACTATCCATTAATAAGATCCATCAATTTAAAACATCTGCACACTGTTTCATGTTGATTTCTTTCCATTTGCACAGACAGGGTTTAGAAAGAAACTGATGCCAACATGCATAGGTGGTTTATCTATAGGGGCCCGACTCCATATCTGGGGCAGAACGGATCCGTCATTGAACTGCACGGCGCCACCTACCAATGTGCAAAAGAATTGCTACAAAATTTCCGTTTGCAGCCTGTCTTCTGTTATTGCTCACAAGGAGAGGAATCTGCAGTCAGCTAGAGTCTCTACCACAAAAGGAGTTACCGAATGTAAGTAACGTGTTCTTTAGTGGTAACTTGTTCATTGGAACTAGAATTGCAGCCTAAGATTTGCTTCTAGTTCTAGATTTATCAATGTTTATTTTGAACCCCCAGATCCTCTCAAAGTCCAATAGACTCAAGAGTGACTGTATTGATGATTCTGTTTCCATTACCATTAACAAAACATCATTTTCAAAAAGAAACATTTTATGTCCTTACCTTCCAAATGAGACACTAGTATTTCTTGGATGTTGGAATATCTCTAAACTAACAGTTCTACTGCCAACTCGAAAAGTTAGTAGTAAAGCAGCCATCTTAGCCACATCACTTTTTTCAACAAGAAACTTTTCTAATGCATCCAATTTACTTGTATCTTTGCTTTCTGCATCTTATAATTTCTTTATTCATCTCATCATTTTGTGGCCTACACCTTACTTCTGGTGGATGCTAACCAGCTGTGGAGGAGAGTCACAGCCTTCTCAGGGTGGTAGCGTGGGGTGCCCGAGCTAAGCATTGACCAGTCAATGAACAGACACAATAAACTGAATGATTAGCACAGGGCTGGTCTTATCAGAAAAAGAAATTGGGTTTAATCACATAGCAGTACTAAATACTCCAAAATTCAACTTAGTATAAAGGGGAGTGGCACAGGGTTTAATTCTTCCTTGTAGCTCCACATCTGCTGAATTTCCTTAAGCTACTCTCGCCCAGGTGACCCCCTGATGGCTTCCCCGGCCCCTAAATAGGTAAAAGAAATAATCGGGGGTAAGATGCAGTCTCAGTTTCCCTCAGAACTCAAATGCGCACCCAGTTCATGGCTTCTTTAAAATTATGTACTCTGATATCTTCTCTATAAGATCTAGTCTCCAGGTCTTGCTACTTGTCTAGTAGGAGTTTTGCTTCAGTTTCTAGATGGCCAATATCGTATGTACACTTTGATCTGCAGCTTGCGTTCAGTGTTAATTGGTTCTCCACCCACTTAAGGCTGTGAGCCATATATTATAGGTCCAGCTTCAAGTTGTAAATACCTTTACACAGATCTCCTTAAGTGTACTCCAGTTGTCTGTGACTGTTTTCTACAGGTCCTGTTTTAAAGTGGCTTGTTATAATTTTAAGTCAACCTCTGTTAGGGCTTGGTTTATGTTGGGGATAATATTGCGTCCTACCTTTGCATTCCACTGACGTGTTAGAAATCTATCAAACTCTCCTGACTTTGTTTCTTTGCTGGTAGCTTCTTGCTAGTTGTTTGCTTATGGTCACACTTTATTAGCATTCACTGGTCTGTGTATACTCTTTTCATGACTTCTCAACCTCATCAAATCCCCATGAGGCCACTGCTCATAAGGTGGGTTAGATGCTGTGCTGTTATTTGCTCCCTACTCCCTTACACCATGCAAGGTGTACCCCCTCCTTTTCTTTAGAACAAAGGCTGGAGAGGATTGGCCGGTGTTTTATATCAAATCCTCTATCCTTGCAACTCACCGTCCACATCTCTATTGTGGTCTCTCAAATGTTCATGCCTCCTCACTGATTTGCTCTAGTGGTGTGCCACAGGTGTGATCAGTCTGCCATTCAGAGACTCTGCTGTTGTCTTCTGGTTTATATTCCCAAGGGTCCATACTCTGCTGCTTCTCTTTGTTCTTTTGACATGTAGAATGTGTATACCCTCTCTATCCAGCAGTGCGAGTGGCCTTGAAGTTTCTACAGAGCTGCAGCATAGGCCTATTTTTCTTTGCCATTCTCAGCCGGAAATTATAACTTAAATTGTTTTTTAAAGCATACATCCAGAACCTACTAGGGAGAGCAGTGAAAAACCTACAAGAATGGAGCTTGTGGGCATCTGGAACCAAAGATTACTGCCAGAGTCTGTCACCTAACCCTTAAAACACCAAGCAACTAGAACCAATACAGAGCCTTGATCAATATCTAGAACGGTGGAAGACCTGGAACCAAAGTTTTTGCGATGTATTAAGTATGCGATTGGTTAAAACGTGCAGGTGACTCTTGCAGCTTGAAGTTCTAGGGAAAGGGTGTTGTGCAGCAGGACTCCAGGGTCTTGTACCTGTTTAAAGAAGTGGGAGACGGGCCTATGATTACAGCTACACAGATCTCCTGACACAAGCAAGATCTTGGACTTTGTTGGATTCAGCCTCAAAGTTGGGAGCCATCCACCAGTGAATAATTGATTCAGATTTGGCCTTGGAACTTGCACCTTGTCTAGGTAGTTCGGAGCACTGGAGTGAGGCAGACTGAAAATAAGCAGGGTTTCATCTGAGTACATATAAACCTTCCTGCTGGAGCAGGAAACAGATAGGGAAGAACAGAATAGATCCTTGTTGGACACTACATCTTAGAGGTTTTTCTTCAAATAAGAAAGGTGGTAGAGCCACCACTTACTTTTCCTCCCAAAAAAGATTTGATCCAGTCGTGGACTGTGCAAATAAAACTGGCCTCCTCCAGGGTATCAATCAATCAGTAGATTTGTAGAGCGCTACTTGTCACTTGGGTGGGGGTATCCAGGTGCTGCAAGGGTCCAGTTGGTAAGCAGAGTAGCCAGGCCTTCATGGACTTTTGGAATACTGGAAGAGATGGGTAGCTCATTCCATGTCTTCACTGCTAGGTAGAAGAAGGAGCGTCCTCTGCATCTGGTACGTCTGATGCATGGGGTGAGGGTTAGAGAAAGGGACGCAGAGTGGAGGCGTCTGGTGGGCTAATGGAAGTTCAGGAAGTGGTTGAAGTACGCAGGTCCGTAGTTGTCTAGGGCCTTGTATGCATGGGTCAGGAGCTTGAACTGGCATCTATTCTATACAGGGAGCGAGTCGAGTTCCCTGTGGTAGGGAGTGATGTGGGTTAGTCTAGGGAGATCCATGATGAGTCTGGTTGCAGCGTTCTGCAGATCCGAAGAGAGCGGTACCTCCAGTCATTTTTTGACTGACTTTTTTGCGACTTTTGTCGACTTCTTTTTCAAGTCTACATCGACTCCTGGTGCACAAGGGATGCCCCGTTTCAAGGCCTATGGTTCCTGTAACCGACTGATGTCGGTGACGGAGCCGCACTGCATGTACCTCTACTGCCTGGAGCGTGACCATGACCCCAAGTCGTGCTCCATCTCTGGAACCATGGCCCGAAGTCTTTGCGGGAGCGGTCCCGAAAGTTCCTCAAGGCCCGGCAGTCGGCTCAGAGTTGTGTGAGGTCCCGGTCGTCCGGGAAATCACAGGACCGATCGCGGAGCCGCCATCACTCCTCATCGAAGTCTTCTCACTCGGAATCAGGTAAGTCTAAGCACAAAAAGAAGTCAAAGAAGCATCGTCGCTCTTCGACTTCCCCTCGTCTGTCGGCCTAAAAGACACAGGGTGGGGGTGGTGCTCCTCCCGCGGCTCCCCGTGCGGAGCCTTCAGGGTCGACTCCGGCCTTCCCTCCCTTCCCAGGACGGGCAGCGACCCCTGCCCAGCTTCGTCAGTTTTACAAAGCGATGCATTCCATCTTTGGGCAGCCCGACTCCGCTGGTGCGCCTTTGGGCCCGCGGTCTCGGTTGGGGGCGCTAGGCTTTCGATGCCGACGGCTCTGGCCTCGGCTCCGCAGGGCCCCCTTGGATCCAGGCCTGGATCCGGATCGGCGCCGGTCGACCCTGTAACACCTCCACCGGCGCCAATTCCACCAGCACAAAGTCCTCAGCCGACGCCGGCTGACACTGGCTTTCACCCTGATGTGGATACGGAGCCGGACTGGCATCGACCGACGCTGCAACCGATGCCGATGGGTACTTTTGTGCCTGCATTCCACCCTGGCCATTTTCAGCCAGTATGGCAACCAGAGAGGGTGAGGAAGACTGGGAGGGGTCTGAGGACCCTCTCACTGCTCAGCTGGCACACGATCAGGACTAGATAGAGGACCTGAGGTATGCCAGTGGTCTGGACATGTCACCAGACCTTAACATGTTGTCTCCTCCCATGGTGGCTAAGGAGGAGGGAGCGTCTTACGCAGTGGTGTTGCGTAGGGCAGCAGAGGGCCTACACCTCGAGCTACCTACTGTGGCAGTCAGGACTAACCTCCTGACAGAGGTGCTTTAACCGGCAGCTAGTTCTTCTTAGCCCCTGCTGCCGTTTAATGAAGCCCTCACGGACATCCTTTTGGCCAGCTGGTCCAGGCCCACCACTGGGGCTCCTGTGGATAGGATGGTTGCTCGACGCCACCGCCCGGGCGACCCCACTTTCCTCTCCCAACACCCCATCCCCGAGAGCTTGGTAGTCCAAGCCTCAGCGTCCCAAGGTGCCTTCCCTACCACACCACCAGACAGGGAATCCAAGAAGCTGGATCAGTTTGGGAAGAAATTGTTTTCTTCCTCCAGCTTAGGGCTGTGGTCGGTGAACGCCGCATGCCTCTTGGGCCGTTATTCCCACTCTGAGTGAGATACGGTGGCGCAAGTGCTGCCTCAGTGTCCGCAGGAGGCCTGGGCTGTGCCCTCCCGTGCTGTTGCCAAGGGGAGAGACGCAGCAAAGTTAGCCAACTGCTGTGGACTGGACACTGCCGGCTCACTGGGTAGGACTATTTCAACGTCGGTGATGCTTCGTCATCATGCCTGGATGAGGACGACTGGCTTTTCTGGGGATGTCCAGAACACCTTGATAGACCTGCCCTTTGATGGCAGTCGCCTGTTCGGCGATAAGGCAGACAGAGCTAGAGCTCTTCAAGGACACTCGGGCTACGGCCAAGTCCTTGGGCCTCTCTACTACGCTCCCTGCGCGGTCTGCTTTTCGCCCCTTTTGTTGCTAAGGAAGGGGTTCCCCGACACGTTCCTTTCAGAGCTACAGGCCAGCGCAAGCTCGGCCAAGGACGTGGGAACTGCCGACGTGGTTCCGGGGGCCAGCGGGCGGGCCAGTCCACCACCGACCCCTCTGCAGCAGCCTCCAAACCTTCCTAGTCCGACCTTTCAGGCCCATCAAATGCCAGTGGGCGGCAGGATTCGCCATCACCTCCCCCACTGGCGCACCATCACGTCGGACAGGTGGGTTTTGCATACAGTCAGAAGGGGCTACTCCCTCCCCTTTGAGACTATTCCTCCAACCATGCCACCCCAGTACCATCGCATGTCAGGGGGACCATCTGGCCCTTCTCCAACAGGAAGTTACGGCTCTTTTTGCCAAGGGAGCCATCAAGCGCGTTCCTGCCCCAGAATTAGGTTGTGGTTGCTATTCCCACTACTTTCTGGTGCCCAAGAAGGGCAAGGGCCTGTGTTCCATCTTGGGTCTCAGGATGTTCAACCGCTTCCTCCGGAAGGAGAAGTTCAAAATGTTGACCCTGGTTCAGGTCTGGTTGCACTTGACCCTGGAGAATGGATGGTAGCGTTGGACTTGCAGGACGCTTATTTTCACATCCCCGTCCTGCCGACCCACTGGCATTACCAGCGGTTCCCGGTAGGCCACGAGCACTTTCAGTTTACCGTGCTCCCCTTTGGCCTTACCAGCGCCCCTCGGGTGTTCACGAAAGTGATGGCGGTGGTCGCAGCTCATCTGCTCAGATCATCGGTTCCAGTCTTCCCCATCTCGATGACTGGTTGTTGAAGGCGTGCTCGCCCCAGGCAGTCTTCTCCCACCTCCAGACTACGGCCGACCTCCTGCATTTGCTGGAGCTCTCCATCAACGTGCCGAAGTCGCACCTGATTCCCTCTCAGAAGCTCCTTTTCTTCTGAGCGGTTCTGGACACGACACAGCTTTGGGTTTATCCTCCCGAACAGCGAGTCCGGGATATTCGTGCTATGATTCCGATCTTTCAGCCTCTATCCCGGGTTTCGGTCAGGATGACCCTGAGGCTTCTGGGCCTCATTGTCTCCTGCCGGTCGATCATGCCAGGTGGCATATGCGGGCTCTGCAGTGGGATCTGAAGTTCCAGTGGGCGCAGCATCAGGGGCATCTGTCCGATTGGTCCAGATCTCGGAGGGCACTGCACGACAATTGCATTGGTGACGTCTTTTGGTTGGGCAAGGACTATTATAAATAATAAAGTTCTGCCCTGCCCAGTTTACTGACAGCTCCCTGGAAGCTGGCAGGACCATTTGTTCTTGCGATCAACTCTGGTCTTCTTCATAAACATTACATCTTTATCAAGTCATAAATAAGGCACAGCAGAACATATTAATTTGCACAGTCCCAGCTTATTGCTTCAGGTTTGTTCTTGAATAAGCTTATCTATTTCAATATTAGACCCCAAAGGCATATGTTACATTGCCTTGTTTTCCCTTTTCTCTTTTTGTGTTTCTTCCCCTTTAATTTCTGTATACTTTTAATCCTGGCACCTGCCACTCAGTTAGTTATGTGTTAGTTATGATTCCAATTAGAATTGGAATCTCTGATCATTCTGCTGTTGGACCTGGACTGAGCAGTACTGTGCCTTGATGATTAAACCCTCCTTACCTATTTCTGGATTTTATGACTTTCTTGATTTTGGAATCTTACACTGGCGATGAGGATTTGCCCGCGAAGGTTATCCTGAGGCTCTCGTATCTGACAATGGGGTGCAATTCAAATCTCATGAGATGTTTGACTTTCTCAAGTTTTCAAATGTTCGTCATGTTACCACAGCTTTGTATGAATGGTCAGATAGAGAGATACAACAGGGTTCTCAAGCAAGACATTTTGTGGGCACGTAACTTTGATGCCCAGTGGAATGATATATTGAGAGAGAAGTTATGGTTGTACCGGATTACTCCTCACACTACCACTGAAGTCTCACCATTCTGTTTATTAAGAGGTAGAGCTCCCATTTCCAAGCTGTGCCCTTGGTGGTTTAAAAAAGTTACTTAGAGTTACAACTCTGAAATCAAACATAATGATGTGGCTCAAAAGGTGGAAGCAAAACAACTCAAAAGTAAACATTATTATGATTTCCACATGAAAGTCAAGGATCCTACTTTTGATGTTGAAGAATGGGTCAGAATACGCAAGCCTGGTATTGTATCTAAAAGTGAGTTGAAATTTGGGAGACCTATTAAGGTTGTGAATGCAAATTGTAATAGTGTTGTTACCCAGGACGGGAAAGTATGGAATGTCAGACGAGTTACAAAATGTATTAATGTTGCTTCATAGTTTCTCCTAAGGGGAGAAAGTGTGTTACATTGCCTTGTTTTCCCTTTTCCCTTTTTGTGTTTCTTCCCCTTTAATTTCTGTATACTTTTAATCCTGGCACCTGCCACTCAGTTAGTTATGTGTTAGTTATGATTCCAATTAGAATTGGAATCTCTGATCATTCTGCTGTTGGACCGTGACTGAGCAGTACTGTGCCTTGATGATTAAACCCTTCTTACCTATTTCTGCATTTAATGACTTTTCTTGATTTTGGAATCTTACAGAATTCTCCTTTTCTCTTTCCATTTAAAGCTTTTTGCTCAAACCCTCTGGTCTATAAATTGGCCGCGCTAACCACTTTGTTTTCATGAACCAAGCCAAACCAAATTGTTGGAGTGAAGGGTAGGTTGATCAGTCTACAGACAGTTGAGGCAAAGGGCAACCATGGTTCAGTAGTAATCTTGATGCTAGTGATTTGGCCAAACCTTGTTAGAAAAGACAACACTGGTATGCATCCTTTGTTGATATCCAAATTGGGTTTGTCTTAATATTTCTTTGCCTTTCACCTCACTAATTTTTACCCTAACAACATAGGTTAACTTACTGAGTTCACTAAATGGTGTTTGAGGTAACCTCATGTATAAAGAAATCCTAAAACCTATTAGACTGATACGAAAATCTTATTTGTTTAATTTATCAGCAGTTACCATAAATCACTTTGCATGAGGTATTTTAAAGTCGCAGATATGCATGAGGAAAGTATATCTTGCATTTATTGATGTGCATTCTTAGAAGTTATGTATGCAACTAGAAGTAAAGCCACAAACAAATATTGAACGTTATTGTGTTTAGGGGAAAATATTGATGGCGAAGGCAATGGTTGCCAGAGCATTATGAGCTTCTGGTGAATTATTGTCCAAACATAGCTCTCCTAATGTACCTAGAGTCTAAGGACAAGGTGCACTTGCCATTTATTTGAATGTAGTATTTTATTAGAATTTTCATTAAACATAAAATTTTTGATTGTGTTGATACCTGCACAGTCCCAATCGCCCGCCATGTGCTGTTGCCAGTTAATTATTCTCCCCTTCCCCTGTATCGTTTCCTTGCAACCGTATCCTTTCTTTGCAACACTTTTTTTTAATAAACTATACAGCTTAATGCACATGAAGCTCTTGATACCTCTTTTACTGTTTAAAATTATTGCTTCTAAAGGTTCAAGTCACAGAATCCCAGATGAGTCGTTCTGCATTTTCTTATTATAGGATGTAATGTTACTTTTCTTGACGTGTTCTCATATTTCCATTTTCCAAAGATCTTGCAGCTTTGTATTGGAAACCATGACCTCTTTATGCGCAGGCGTAAAGCAGACTCCTTGGAGGTTCAACAGATGAAGGCCCAAGCACGGGAGGAGAAGGCCAGGAAGCAGGTGAGCGAGAAGAGGTGGATGGGATCCTCAGACCCAGGTTGCGATTGAACAGACTTTGATTACTCAATGGGTGTGTGTGGTTATTGGAGAGTCGGTACACTGTGGAGGGGAAATTGAAGTGAATGCATTTAAATTGTAGATCAGAAACATTACTTTGATCCCTTCCGGCTGTGGCTGTTATCCTTCCTCAGTAAGAACCATCTTTTGTCACCTGACCTTATATGATCTGCAGAGACTGAGTAAGCCAAGTTAGTTTCACTATATTATGTTGTTTTGACTGTTGTTTCCATTCATGCTCCTGATGGAGGAAGAGAAGTGTGTATGTTTTTTTTTCTCTCCAATCTTTTTAAAAAGAAACAAAAAGCAAAGCAATACAAACAAAGAATAATAAAGTGCGGTGTAGTGCAGTGTCTATCATTTTCATCAATCTCATTACAGAAATCCGGCGATTGTCACAATGATCCATGGGGTCAACAATGCAGTCAAGTGTTATGTACATTACATCGTAAGCAACACATTACTCTGCTTCCTGATCAGCTGAAAGTGGGGGATCATTGCTGAACGGTGTACAGATCATCCCCCCTGCTCACATTCCATTGACCCCAGATCCTCGTCCATTTTTGTGGGCAGCCTCTGCCTTCGTATATGACCCTCTCCGCTTGCATGCAGCAGTCCATATCAGACTCTCAGTCCCTAAACCGTGGCTTAACCACCCCTTTTCGCATCCTGGCTAGGTTCCGCTTCGCCACCATACAACCCACATTCTCTCAGCTCTCGACAAGTCGGTGGCCTCCCAAATGTTAAGAAGACATAAGCGAGGTGAAACCTCCAAAGCTTTATGGCAAACAGATGACATCGCTGCTGTGACCTTTCCCCAGTATGTCTGAAGAACCAGGCAGCCCCACCACTGGTGTAGGTAGGTGCCAGGTTGACCACACTCCCTGGGACAGGCTGAGGACCCCAAAATACCCATCTTGACAACTACCGAGCTGGTGTAGTAGGCTCGATGCAGTAATTTAAGTTGGATAAATTTAAAACTGGATCTAATCGCCACCTCGCGGGGGATGGCAGAGCCTCCTGCCAATCTTCATCGCTAATGTCCCCAACGTCATCCACCCATTCTGCACGAGTCTTCCCCGGAGTGTCCAGTGTGTGTTGATTTAGTATTTTACAATAAGTCAACAAAATGGCTTTTTCTTGGAGGTAATCATCTAGCAGTCTGTCCTCTAGGGGCGAGGAGACCGGTAGGTCCATATCTTTGGGTATATCGCTTTGTAATGCACTGCGGGCTTGAAGGTATCTAAATGTTTCTCTGCTGTGTTGTTGATAATCCCGTTGGAGATCACTGAACGGGATCACCTTGCCCTCCCGCCCATAGATCACCCATCCCCATGAGACCTTTCAAGTCTCATTTGTCAAATCCGGGTTGTGTTGATAACGTTCCCAACTGGCATGAATCGAGCAATGGGGTGACCTGTATGATTTTATCCTTCCACCCCAGGGCGGCGGTTGCCGAGTGCCATGGAGTAATTGTGGTGGAGGTAGGAGTGTATTTCGGTACATTCTTCCTCCCTCCATACAATGCCCTTGGATAATTGCCGGGGAGCATATTGTTTTTGTCCATACTATAGGCAGGATCTGTCCCTGGTCGATGCACCCAATGATTGAGAACTATTAGTTGAGATGCCCAATAATACCTTTTAATTGCTGACAGGGCTATACCACCATCGTACCAACTTTTTGTGAGTTTGGCCAACACTATTCGAGGGGTACCATCATTCCAAAGCAAGGCGCGTACCTATGACTCAATTTCGTTAAAATATTTTGGTGGGACCAAATAGGGTGTATTCTGTAGGGCATGGAGGAATCTGGGTAGCGCCATCATTTTGTAGAGGGCGGCTCTTCCCAATAAGGTGAGAGACTGTGTCTTCCAGTGTTGCACGTCCGCATGGAAACCGCACAGAGGTGTGTATGTTTTTAATTCAGTTAAGTGCTTAGTAAGTTTTGAGACACCCTTGGGAAGGATATGTGCTGCAAGAATCTATTGAAGGACAGCCTGGATTTTTACATTCTTGATGTGGGTGCTTGGAAAATCAGGGACATGATTGACCCTCAACTTTGATTTCTGCTCTGCTGCAATGCCAGGCAAGAAAAGGATATCCCTTCCCAGTGAGTGCTCTGTTATCTCCTAAGCCATACCGTTTTCAGCAACAAAGTATGAAGTGCTTTACAAGCTGTCTGCCTAATGCACATCATTCCATTGCACTTCTGAATGTGCATAAGCATGGGCGCAGGTGACAGTAAGTGGCTATTAAATGCAGGTTGATAGCTATTTGGCAAAAGCTTACATTATATTAATCACCGTTATCTTGGGTCCAAAAGCATTGTGGTGTTTTACCTGTGCTTATACAAACAAATCTTATGCAACCTTTTTTTGCCACTGGAGAGCAGCCACGATCAGGACTTTGTACAGTGTGTTCTAGAATATTTTTAGGCAAGGATTGCCTAGCTCAATTAATCTTTATTTCTTCTCATGCACACAATAATGAACAGAGATTGATTTTAAAAAAAAATACACTAGAGTTGGAAAGTATTCACTCACTTTCTGATGTACGCTGGCATTGAAACAGTCCTGAATTCTGGTGAGATAAAGTGAATTGAATGACCTAGGTCTATCTGAAACAAGAGCCAAGTGCTTTTGAGAATGGAATCTCCAATGGAAAGTTCGGTAACTACTTGGAAGTAGCTCCCTGAAGTGCAGCTCAGCATAGTATGCAATTCAGAGGGTCTGGCCATTGTGAAGACAGCAGGGAAACACATCTCTGTATCCTTGGAGTTTTCTCCATCCAAACCAGTGGCAGGACCACACGCTAATACACAAACACAGTGTCAGCCTGTGCTACCTGTAACATGACCACCTGTTTCCCTGATTGGCAAAATCTCTTGGAAGGGGTCACTTAGCAAGTTCCACTCTATCGATCATAGACTCCCTTTGAAAGCTGGGCAAGAAAAGAAGTGGTAGTAATAGCCAGAGGGGAGTTGCTAGACTTTAAGTGTACTGAAGACTGGGTGAAAGTATGTAATATTTGTGTGTTAGCAGCCTTGTAGTTAAAGAGAGAAGGTAGATTTGAGAGTAGAGAGAGGTGTTTGTTTCAGACAGTGAGAGTGGTGTGTGCAAGTATGTGTGCATATTTGTTTTTATTTTTCTCTGTGCTTATATTCTCATATGTGCACTGCTATGAAAGTGTTGTGTAAGTGGCTGGTATTGTATCCCTCATTGAAAGACATTGTCTCTCCCTGGAAGCCATCCCTAGTGTCATGGAACAACAAATGTATACAATGCTCCCAATAAGGTATTCTTCTCTGGAACAATTGACTGTTCCTGAAATAATGTTGACACTGCCATAATAATGTTGAATCTTGACACATCTTGAGTTTCCTTGGACTAATCATGGCATAATGGCAGCTATCCTTGCCATATTGTGAGTATGCTTGATCTAATAGTGGCGTTCCATCACATAATTGTGCCCATGCTTCCATTTATAATGTCCATGACTGACATGATGTGGTGGTTCATTGCATTATGGTGGGCAGCCATGACACAACTGCAGCCGTGACATAATGGTGTGCATCCTTGACATGATGTAGGTGTCTTTAGCAGTTTTGTTGGCATCACTGACATTTGATGGTGATGCCTTTGAATTTAGAGCAGAATCTGTCAATGAAACACAACTGTTTAAGGAAAATCTCAAGCTGACATTTAGGGACCCTGTTTGAAAACAGATTTTTGAGGCAAATAGTGTGTGTTAACCCAATATGAAAACGGCAGACTTTATAGAAAAACACGTATTTTGAAAAATAATTAGCTGATATCTGAAAGCACAATGTTTAAAAATCATTCAGTGTATAGCTGTTAGTATTTCCTTTGTGCCAGTGGGCACTTACTGCTGTGGCTATTTTTTCATTAGTTATGTGGAGGCATTTTATATTGCTAAAGCTTTAACTGTGCATGCTGTTCATAACCATGTCTTATGTGTTTTTGTGGTTAATGTTCCACTGCAATATTGGGTTTTAAAGTTTGCCCAGCCACAATATAGAATCCGGAATAACCATTACCACAATATCACAATGATTTAAATATATAGGTAAGTTTACTTGTATTTACATTCATAACTCCACATTAATTCATCTTGAAGATATATGTATCTTCAAGGTACCCAGATATGGAGTTAAGAATAGTAAGGATTATATTTCTTTCCCAGTAAGCATCTGTTCTTGGCATGTAGGACTGTAGATTCACATGCTTTGCATACTTCTGCCATCTAGTGTTGGGTCCGGATGTTTGCAAGTTGTTTTTCTTCGCAGAAGTCTTTCTAGTCACGAGGTAAGGTGACTCCTCCTTTCGGTGATAGTGCGCATGGGCATCAACTCCATTGTTAGATTGTTTTCCCGCAAAAGAGTGAGAATGGATTAAGTAAGTGTAGAATAGAGATGTCCATGTGTATGGATGTATAATTAAGAACTGTAACAACTATAGGTGCCCGGAGAGGTGGGTGGGCACATGTGACTCTACAGCCCTACATGCCAAGAACAAATGCTTACTGAGTAAGTAACATAATCCGTTTGAGGCATATGTGCTGTGGAAACAAATGCTTTGCATAGACTACAAAGCAGTATACTCCCAAAGCAGTGGCTAATCTGTAGATGTTTGAAACAGTGTTTTAAGTACTGCCTGGCCTACATTAGCTTGTTGTCGTGCTAACACATCTACACAATAGTGTTTGGTAAATGTGTGTGGTGTAGACCATATAGCTGCCTTACATATATCAACTAGAGGAATGTTCACCAAGAAGTCCATACTAGCCCCTATTTTGTGAGTGGAATGCGCTTTAGGGGGTATGGATAACGTTTTTTTAGCTTTAGCATAGCATGTTTGAATGCATTAAACAATCCATCTTGGGATGCCAGATTTAGAGATGGAATTGCCTTTGTGAGGTGGAGCAAGTGCAACAAATAGTTGTTTTGTTTTGCGTAGAACTTTTGTCCTTTCTATGAAGTACAATAAGGCTCTTCTAATATCAAGCATATTCAGAGATTGTTCTGGTATTGAATCCGGTTGAGGAAAAAACACAGGTAACTCAACTGATTGGCTAATATGAAAAGCAGAAACTACTTTGGGAATTAATTTTGTATTGGTGCAAAGAACTACCCTGTCTTTATGGAGTTGAAAGAAGGGTTCTTCTAAAGTTAATGCCTGTAAATCGCCAACTTTCCTTAATGAAGTGATCACAATGAGGAAAGCAACCTTCCATGAGAGAAACTGTAAAGAACAGTTATGCAAGGGTTCAAAAGGTGAACCCATAAGTCTTGTAAGGACAAAGTTAAAATTCCACACTGGTGCAGAGGGAATTCTTGGTGGTATTGCTCTTTTCAAGCCTTCCATTAAAGCTTTGATCACTGGAACTTTGAATAGGGATAAATGCTGTCTGTTCTGCAAATACGCAGCCACTGCTGCAAGGTGCAAACAAATAGTATAAGCCAGTCCAGTTTGCTGTAAGTGCAACAGGTAAAAGATAATGTTTTAATCTGAAAGAAACACGTTAGTTAGATTCCTCACCTTAGAATATCCCCAGGCGTCAGACTGGATCCGGAAGATTTTTCGTCAGCAATACCCCTTGCGCGTCGCTAGGCGTCGTCTGTGGCTCCGCGTCTGTCGTCGGCGTCGTGCGCCGGAATGACGTCGTTGGAGTACTTAGACGCCGCCCTCGCGCGCTGACGTCAGTTCTTCTTTTTTCCGCGCCAGTAAGCGCAGATCCGGGAGAGCTACCCCTTTAGTCAATTTTTGACTAACTTTTTGATCCTTTTTGATCCTGTCAATCGACTCCGGTGCCGGTAGGATGCCTGGTTTTAAAGCCTGTGCTGACTGTAACCGCTTGATGTCGGTTACGGACCATCACCTCTGGTGCCTGGACTGCTTGGGCCTCGACCACGACGCGGAGTTGTGCTCGGACTGTAAGGCCCTGACCGCGAAGGCTAGGCGGGAGCGGTCCCGTAAGCTTCTCGAGATTCGCCACGCGGCTCCGCGCTCCTCTCGATCCCGGTCCAGGAGGAGGTCCAAGGATCGGTCGCGGAGCCGCAGCCGACGTCACCATCGGTCGTCGGGATCCAAGTCTTCGGGTAAGTCGAAGCATTCCAAGAAGTCCAAGAGGCGACATCGCTCTTCGGACTCCCCTCGCCGGTCGCGCGACTCGGCCGAGGGTCAGGGTGGTTCCACCCCCGCGGCTCCGGCGGAGCCGCAGGCGCCGCGCACGTCCCCATACCCTCCGGTCCCTGGGACTAACGCGACGCCGGCGGAAGTCAGTGCCTTCCTCTCGGCCATGAGGAACCTGGCTCCGCCGTCGGCGCCCGCTGGTGCGCCTTCGGGCCCCGCGGACCCGACTGGGCTGCCTTGCCTGCCGGTGGCTCTGGCCCCGGCGCCGTTGACGGCTCCGGCCTCGACGCCGCAAGCGCCCGAGGGACCCGTTCTCGAGTCCCCGTCGACGCTGGTCGACCTCGTCACGCCTCCTCCGCCGGCGTCGACATCGGTACCACCCCCGACGCCGACGTCGACTCCGCTCGACGTCGTGCCCCAGTTCAGTCCCGCTCCGGGCCCGGCGCCGGTCCGGCGTCGATGGACGCCGAGATCGACGCCGCTAGAGACACATTTTGTCTACTGCCTTACTTTCTCCTCTACACCAGGAGTCGGATGATGGGGACTACTGGGAGGGATCCGAGGATCCTATGGCCGCTCAGGCCCAACTGTCCCAGGACTGGGCAGATGAACTGGGGGAGGCCAGTGGTCTGGATACCTCGCCAGACACTGGATTCATCTCTCCTCCGACTGTGGCTTCGGAGGAGGGTGCTGCTTTCTCCGTGGTGCTACGCAAGGCGGCCGCAGCCCTTGGGCTCGAGCTACCTGCCGTGGCTGTGAGGACGAACGTCCTCACTGAGGTGCTTCAGTCTGCAGCAAGCTCCACTGAGCCTCTGCTGCCGTTCAATGAGGCCCTCACTGACGTTCTACAGGGCACCTGGTCCAAGCCCTCCACAGTTCCTCCTGTGGACAGGAACGTCGCCAGGCGCCACCGCCCTGCTCCGGGCGACCCCAGTTTTCTGTCCCAACACCCTACCCCTGAGAGCCTGGTTATCCAGGCCTCCACCTCCCAATCCTCTTTCCTGACCGCCCCGCTGGACCGGGATTCCAAGAGACTAGAGCAGTTTGGCAAGAAGCTGTTCTCTTCCCTTAGTTTGGGCCTGCGGTCTTTGAACACCGCTTGTCTCTTGGACCGTTATTCCCACTCTCTGTGGGATGCGGTGGAGGACGCGCTGCCCCTGTGTCCGGAGGAGGTCCGGACACGACTTATCCAGGCTCTGGCCGATGGGAGGGATGCCGCGCGACATGCTATAAGATGTGGGCTTGACACCACGGACTCGCTGGGTAGGGCCATTTCTACCTCAGTGGCGCTTCGACGTCACGCCTGGCTGCGGTCCACGTCATTTTCGGGTGATGTCCAGAGCTCTCTCATGGACATGCCCTTTGATGGCACTCGCCTTTTTGGCGAGAAAGCGGACAGTGCGCTGAATCGCTTTAAGGACTCCCGGGCTACGGCCAAGTCCTTGGGCCTCTCGGCCCCGCGGTCGCAAACTTCCGCCTTTCGCCCCTTTCGTGGCCAAGGAAGGGGTGCCTCCTCACGTACGCCTAGCCACCAGCCGCAGAACCAACCTGCGCGCGGTCGCGGACGTGGTTTCCGCCGAGGCGGTTCTGGAGGACGACGAGGTCAGTCCACATCCACCCCGGCAGCATCCGCCTCAAAACCTTCCTAGTCCGAGCTTTCAGGCCCATTCCACGCCAGTGGGCGGGAGAGTTCGCCATCACCTGCTCCACTGGCGGTCCATCACATCGGACAGGTGGGTGCTGCAAATCGTCCGAAGGGGCTACTCCCTCCCCTTCGAGACGACCCCTCCAGCCATGCCACCGCAGCACCACCGTATCTCGGGGGGTCATTTGAATCTTCTCCACAAGGAAGTTTCGGCCCTCTTGGCCAAGGGGGCCGTCGAGCGCGTTCCGAGTCCAGAAGTAGGTCGTGGTTGTTATTCCCACTACTTTCTGGTTCCCAAGAAGGGCAAAGGGGGCCTACGCCCTATCTTGGACCTCCGGAACGTCAATGCCTTCCTCCGGAAGGAAAGGTTCAAGATGTTGACTTTGGCTCAGGTTCTAGCTGCCCTAGACCCCGGAGACTGGATGGTAGCGTTGGACTTGCAGGACGCATATTTCCACATCCCCGTCCTGCCGGCCCACCGGCGTTACCTGCGGTTCACGGTGGGCCAAGAGCACTTTCAGTTTACCGTGCTCCCCTTCGGCCTCACCAGTGCCCCTCGGGTGTTCACGAAAGTGATGGCGGTGGTCGCAGCTCATCTGCGCAGATCAGGGGTTCCAGTCTTCCCCTATCTCGATGACTGGTTGTTGAAGGCGGGCTCGCCCCAGGCAGTCGTCTCCCACCTCCAGACTACAGCGGATCTCCTGCATTTGCTGGGGTTTTCCATCAACGTGCCGAAGTCACACCTGAGTCCCTCTCAGAAGCTCCTCTTCATCGGAGCGGTTCTCGATTCGGCGCAGTTCCGGGTCTATCCACCGGAACAGCGGGTCCGGGATATACAGGCCCTGATTCCCATCTTTCGGCCTCTATCCTGGGTTTCGGTCAGGCTAGTGTTGCGGCTTCTGGGGCTGATGGCCTCCTGCATCCTACTAGTGCATCACGCCAGGCGGCGCATGCGGGCTCTGCAGTGGGACCTGAAGTTTCAGTGGGCCCAGCATCACGGCAACCTGTCCGACCATGTCTTGATCTCGGAGGGCACTGCACAGCAGTTGCAGTGGTGGCTCACGGACCGCGATTGGGTCATGGGCAGAAGCCTCTCCCTTCCCCAACCGGAGCATGTCGTAGTGACGGATGCGTCCCTCCTGGGATGGGGTGGCCATATGGGAGAGGCGGAGATCAGAGGCCTCTGGTCTCCGGCGGAGTCTCGTCTCCACATCAACCTGTTGGAGTTGAGAGCGATCCGACTTGCACTGAAAGCCTTCCTTCCCTCTGTCCGGGGAAGTGTTGTGCAGGTGTTCACGGACAACACCACCGCCATGTGGTATTGCAACAAACAGGGCGGGGTGGGGTCGTGGACCCTTTGTCAGGAGGCCCTGCGCCTCTGGACGTGGCTGGAACACCAGGGCGTCACCCTGGTGGTTCAACATCTGGCGGGCTCTCTGAACGCCAGAGCAGACGAACTCAGCCGCCGGTGCATGATGGATCACGAATGGCGTCTGAACTCCGAAGTGGCGCAAGGTCTCTTTCAGCAGTGGGGAGAGCCTTGGTTGGATCTATTCGCCACCGTAGAGAACGCGCAATGTCAGCAGTTAGGCGCGTTGGAATTTCCAAGGCGGCACTCGCTCGGCGACGCTTTTCGTCACGAGTGGAGTTGCGGTCTGTTGTACGCCTTTCCGCCTATACCACTTCTGCCCAGAGTGCTGAAGAAGATCAGGCACGACCGGGCCCAAGTCATCTTGGTGGCTCCGGATTGGGCACGAAGGTACTGGTATCCCGAGCTACTCAGTATGTTGACCGATCCTCCGATACGTCTGCCCCTTCGGGAGGATCTTCTGTCGCAGCAGCAGGGGACGGTCCTCCACCCGAACCTGTCCAGCCTCCACCTCCATGCGTGGAGATTGAGCGGCGACAGTTGATGCCATTTGACTTGCCTCCTGAAGTCTGTGATATCATTCTGGCAGCCAGGCGTCCCTCCACAAAGTCGGTATACGCCTGCCGGTGGAACAAATTTGTGGCATGGTGCACAGCAAAGGCTGTGGATCCCCTTTCCGCCCCTCTTTCTGAGGTTCTCCTCTTTCTTCTTTCTTTGGCCCGGCAGGGCTCTGCCCTGGGCACCCTGAAAGGTTATCTTGCTGCCATCTCTGCCTTCTTGCGGCTTCCTGATCAGCCTTCTCTTTTCAAGTCCCCTGTGGTTACACGCTTTCTAAAAGGCATTACTCACACGTTCCCTCCTGTCCCTTTTGTAATGCCTCAGTGGGACTTGAATCTTGTTCTCACATTTCTAATGTGCGCTCCCTTTGAGCCTCTTCATAATTGTCCTCTTCGTCTGCTGACGCTTAAGACTGCTTTTCTGGTAGCCATCACCTCGGCTAGACGGGTGAGTGAGCTCCAGTCTTTATCTTCAAAGCCTCCTTTTCTGTCTGTTCATCCGGACAAGGTTGTCCTTCGGCCTCGTCCCTCCTTTCTTCCGAAAGTGGTGACTCCATTTCATCTTGGGCAGTCTGTCACCTTGCCCACCTTCTTTCCGCTTCCGCATCCTTCCAAAGAGGAAGAGAGGCTCCACCGTCTGGACCCAAAACGTGCGCTCTCCTTTTATTTGGACCGCACAAAGCAGTTCCGGGTGGACGACCAACTTTTTGTTGGATACGTGGGTGCTAAGAAGGGGAAAGCGGTGCACAAACGGACCATCTCTCGGTGGGTCGTTTTGTGCATCAAAATTTGCTACTCCTTGGCAAAAAAGGACCCTCCTGTTGGGCTGCGCGCCCACTCCACTCGGGCCACAGCGGCTACTACTGCTTTGGGACGGGGTGTCCCTTTGCAGGACATCTGTCAGGCGGCGACGTGGGCTTCGCTACACACGTTTGCCAGGCATTATTGCCTTGACAGCCAAGTCCGGAGGGATGGCTTCTTTGGCCGTTCTGTCCTCCAGGACTTTCTGGTGTGATCTTGGTTCGCAGACCCACCACCGGGGATGGTATTGCTTGGGTATCTATTCTAAGGTGAGGAATCTAACTAACGTGTTTCTTTCAGATGAACAAGTTACTTACCTTCGGTAACGATGTATCTGTAAGAAACATTAGTTAGTTAGATTCCTCACCGACCCACCCATCCTCCCCGTTCTGCGAACCGACATCTAGGGTTAAGGATATCCTTTTCAGGCCCCTAGATTTTCTTTTTGGCACCAGTGTCGGTCTTTGCATGGCTCTGCGTTCCTGGCGCGGAAAGCTATGTACAAGAACTGACGTCAGCGCGCGAGGGCGGCGTCTAAGTACTCCGACGACGTCATTCCGGCGCACGACGCCGACAACGGACGCGGAGCCACAGACGACGCCTAGCGACGCGCAAGGGGTATTGCTGACGAAAAATCTTCCGGATCCAGTCTGACGCCTGGGGATATTCTAAGGTGAGGAATCTAACTAACTAATGTTTCTTACAGATACATCGTTACCGAAGGTAAGTAACTTGTTCTACAGAAGCATCTAGAGGATTGATTTTGTTGTTAGTACAATAAACATCAAATCTTTTCCACTTTGCTGCATAACATGCTCTGGTAGTAGGTTTTCTTGCTTCTTTCAGAATAGTCATACAGTCTTGGCGGTAGATCTAAATAACCAAACTCTATGACTTCAGGGGCCAGATCGCTAGGTTCAGTTCTTTGGGATTTGGATGCCTGATTTCTCCATAGCTCTGAGTGAGGAGCCTGGAGGTGAGATGCAGCTTTCGATGTGGAGCTACTGACCGCTCCAACAGGGTGGTGTACCATGGCTGATGGGTCCATGTGGAAGGTACTAGAATCACTGTGAGGGATGTTTGCCTGAGCTTCTGAACCAGAAGCAGAATGAGTGGGAGAGGTGGTAAAGTGTAGGCAAATCTTCTTGACAAGTTCATCCATAGGGCATTGCCTTTGGAGAGTGGGTGTGGGAACCTGGAGGCGAAGTTTGAGCATTTTGCATTGTGGACTGTGGCAAACTAGTCTATTTGTGGGAATTCCCATTGTTGGAAGTATGGAAGGAGAATTTGGGGATGAATTTCCCACTCGTGAATTTGCTGCCTTTTTCTGCTGAGGAGGTCGGCATTTTGATTGTTTACTTCCGGAAGGTGTTCTGCCAGAAGATAAATCCTGTGATGGATTGCCCAATTCCAAATGGCTTGGGAGAGGCGTGACATTTTGAAAGAGTGTATCCCCCTGTTTTTGTACATAGTACATTGCTGTCATGTTGTCCGTTCGGACTAGTACAGCTTTGCCCATTAGGTGAATCTGAAATCCTTTGAGCGCTAGAAGGACTGCTAGGAGCTCTAGATAGTTGATGTGGAGACTTTTGTGCTTGTTGCTCCACAGGCCTTGTATTGTGTGATCCTGGAGATGGGCACCCCGACCTGTTAGAGATGCGTCTGCTGGATCTGTGGAATTGGGTCCATGAAAGGCCGTCCTTTTGATACATTTTGTGGATTCCACCACTACAGAGAGGGATGGGTGCGGCCGTCTGCCAACACTAGATCAGTTAGTTTACCCTGTGATTGATTCCACCGACGTGCTAAGCATTCTTGTACGGGACGCATGTGGAGTCTTGCATGGGGTAAGATTGCAATGCAAGATGCCATCATTCCCAGCAGTTGCATGAACACTTTTGCTGGTAATGATTGGTTGGTTTGAAACTGTAGTATTATAACCTGAATGGTGTGAATTCTGGCTACATTGCGAGACGCTAGATCTTTGGTAGTTTCTAGACTGGCTTCTATGTAAGATTGCGTCTGTGAAGAATGCAGGTTAGATTTTTGTGCATTGACCGTAAAGCCCAGTTGATGAAGTAGGTCTATTGTGGTCTGAGTGTGACTTAGACCGTTGTGGTAAGTGCTGGCTTTGATGAGCCAGTTGTCCAGATAGGGGAAGACGTGAATGTATCTTTTTTTTTTGAGTTTTATATAGCGCAAACTCGACCTGAAGATATCCGGTATCCGAGCGCTTTACATGAGCACCAGTTTCGCTCCAGATGGATACATTCATTAGGTCTCGCCTTCCTCAGCACGTATGCGCTGCACGCGCATTCGCTGCGTAGGAAAAATACCTTTAGCCATCGCTTCACTTTTGCAAGCAAAAACGTGCACCCATTGCATTGCTTCCAATGGCAACGCGTGCACATTTGGCGATTCCCTTGCGGGAGCGAGCACAGATGGTTTTAAAGCTCGTTCCCGCAAGGGAAAGGTGTCGGGAAGTTTACATCGCTTACGTCATGCCATTTGCATGCTGATTGGCCGCTGCGTTCTTGAATCCCGCCCGCAGAGGAAGCGGTCGTTCTCCTCAGTCGGCGCCCTTGTTATGTCTGTGTGCCATATTTGTTGACAGTGCTCATGTGAAACACTGCTAACCGCGCTCTGGCGGAGAAATGAAAAATATTTACGGGCGCTAGTAATACAATTATTCACGATGATAAACGTACCAGTACGGCTGCTGTTGTCTTCGCTGACCGCCGCCGCCTTTTGCTGCGTGCTTGGTCTCATCGGTGGAGGCGTCCTCTGGGTCTGCTTGTTTTCAGTCACCAGCCCTTCCTGTTATTTCTGTAAGTTCATTTTGACCCACAAGAAAAAGAAACAAAAGAAAGCATGCGAAGGACAAATGGCAGCGAGCTGAGACCGCCACGACCAGGGTCGCCAGTCTTTAGAGGTCAGGCTCGGAAATGTAACCTAATTCTGAGCTCCCGGGGGCAAAAACCTGCAGGGAGAATTTGGCACTTCTTTTTATACTCGTTGGCTACATTGTGTGTGGTGCCTTTACATTTGATTGTGAACACTTTCTGAGAAGTGCCGGTACTCGCAAAATAAAAGTATTAAGTTTTTCTTGAGAAGTGCAGGTTCTCACTCTCAAAATAAAGTGCCGGCACGTTTAAAGCACTGGATACTCTCCCAGAAGGAGCATACCTTCGCACTTCGGGGCTTCAAATTTACAAAATGTTTTGCACTCCTATGTGGCACCGTGGTGCATAAAAAAGAACATTTACGTCTCTAAATCTGCTGCTCTGCCACTTTTATAGCGCCCGCGCATACCTGGCAAGCATTTTGTAACGCACCCCCAAAGCCACCCGATCATGCCTATCCTCCCCAAGTGCACCTTCTCTCCAGCCCATTTCTCCACTCCCGCTGCTATAAGAACCCTGCACACGCGACCCCCGCCCGCAGGACCACGTTCCCTTAGAACGCCTACAACATCCCTCACCACCCCACCAAAACAAAATACTCCCATTTAACCATACCCAAACCTTGGTGGCTCTTTCCCTGTCTTCACCTGCCCTACGAGGCCCGGGTAGAGGGGTGCACTCACTCCCGTCCCCCCTTGAGGCCCCGCCTTTACTACGCCGCATGTCCCACCTGCTGGTAGTGTCACAGTCCGCGCCCGTTGTCCCAATCCCACCGGCCTCAGAAGGATGAAAGGCTGAGGGCATGACGACCGAGCCCCTAACCACCGCCCATGACTCAAGCAGCTTCCTGCATCCTCTCCCTAAGCACGAGAGCTACACAAAAACCTGCAATCCTGGAGGGTAAAGGACCGACGACTCCCACCCCCGTTCCACCGGTGTGTCCCACAGTGATCCCGGCTGCCCCATCCCAAGTGCGCACCTTCCATCAACTCCAGGACATGTCTGCCTGCTCACAGAAGCCTGCCTCGGCGAGCACAGTGTATCCACCGCGAGGAGGCCGTGTCAGCCTTAAAGTGCCTCCCTTCCAGGTGAGTGCAGTGGGTTAGTGCCTAGAAGCCACGAGGCTTTGCAAGGCAAGCACTGCCGCATCGGTGGGGGGGGAGGGGGTAGACCGAGCCAACACAGTGCTATTGTTTCTGGTTAATGAACCCAGGGCTGGAGGCTATCCGAGTTCTATTCGTGGTGCGCGCTGAGACCCTCCCCAGAGAGACACCGAGAAAACCTCTATGTGCTGCCCCACCATGAGGCCTGGGGAGCACCACCAACACGCCACGGTGCCTGTTGAAGCAACCCCTCCCCCACACAGACCAGATTGAGGAACCGGCCCAGTCGCTGATAGCCAGCCCCCCCTCCCCCGTGTTCTCCTTATCTTCAAATTCCTTCTCCTGGCCGACCACACCCCAACTTGTAACTAAACCTCAATGCTGCCCCTTCCCCCGTTGTGGCGCTCTTACGTCTCCCTCTAACCCTCGCCACCCGCACCCTCCCCAGCGAGCCACCAGCTGTCTGAGAAACCGTCTCCACAATTGGCGGGAGGGTGATACTTCTACCCGACATGGTACCGATATCCCCTGCGTGCCACCCCTGTGTGCTAATGACTCCTAGTATTGTAGGAATGGCGCCAACTCATTAATTCTGGGAGCCACACCCCCTTTTGTGCCTGGCGTCGCAACTCCCCATGCCCCCCACCAGATGGATCTATGGCATCCCCCACCCCTTATTTTAAATTCCTCCTCCTGGGCCGGCTAATACCACCCTCCCCTCCATTAACTTTAACGCGCCTGTCTACCCCATAACCCGACTCCGGTATTGCTGCAGTTTTACCTGAGCACCCATTGGGTCACACATGGTCAAGAGCCTTTTTAAGGTACTCAGAGGAGATCAATTACTCTGCCCAGGATCACAGAATGTTGAACCACGCCGAGATCCAAACCTAATTCCCCCGCTCCAAACTTGCCAGCTGTGAGCATAAGCCCCCTCCCCTATTGCCTACTGTTTTCTCACGTTATACCTTGTACCCACAAGCCCCATTTACGAGCATCCAGCAGCCCAAGACACCGTCCCCCTTTCCAAGCGCTATCCCTGCGCCCAAGCCTTCCTGTGCGGGGGGGGGGTGAACATTCCCCACCCCCTATCCCACATTTGTACCCAGACTCGTATAACCTCACTGTAGTCCTCCTCATTCCTTCTGCCACACTTCATCCCTCACAGATTGTAACCTATTAGTGGCCTGAGCCCTGCAACCATCCATCGCCTCTGAATGGCGCTTGCAACCCCACTATGCCATCTCCCAGCATTTGTGCGCAACCCGATCGTGCCTACCTTCTGTAATTCACCTCACTGTGCCTATTCCAATCACCCTGTTGCCCACCAAAATTCTAGGTTTGTGGCAAGCACCCCAACTTTCACCCTCCACTCCTCAAGGATGTGCTCTTCCCCACCCCTTGTCTCAGTCCTGCTGCCCGATGACTTAGCGCAGGGGGCAGTGCAGTCCTCAAGCATTGGCATAGCCAATAGATCTTGCTTTTGGGACCTTATAAGTGTTTAGCCATGCAACATGTGATGTTGTTGCACCAAGGATATTGCGCTGGATAACTAAACACTTATAAGGTCCCAAAGGCGAGACCTATTGGCTATGCCAATGCTTGTTTTTGTTAGGCACGGGGAGATTAAGTGATTTGCCCAGAATCACAGAATGTTGAGCGTCTCTGCTGAGACTCGAACCCGGTTCCCCAGCTCTCGAGGTCGACTGCTCTAGCCATAAGGCTACATCCTCTCACCATCTCTTCTGAGATGAGCTGCGTCTACTGCCAGGCATTTGGTAAATACTCGGAGCAGTAGTCACTCCAAACGGGAGTACTTTGAATTGGTAATGTTTGCCTGCTATCACAAATATGAGATATTTGTGATGAGCTGGATGAATTGGAACATGAAAATATGCGTCTTTTAAGTCTAGAGTAGACCTAAAATCTCCCTTTTGTAAAAGTGGAAGAACCTGTTGAAGGGTTACCATGTGAAAGTGCTCTGACAGCATATATTGGTTTAACTCTCTGAAACCCAGGATTGGTCTTAAGGAGCCGTCCTTTTTGGGGATTAGAAAATAGAGAGCGTGAACCCCTGAACCCTGGTACCGTGCTGAGACTGGGTCTATGGCTCCCTCTAATAAGAGAGATTTCACTTCCTGTTGTAGCCATTGTAAGTGGTCTGGGAACAATTTGTGCAAGCGAGGTGGAATGTTTGGAGGATTGGTGGTAAGCTCCGGGCAATTACCATGTTGGATAATTCTGATCACCCATTTGTCGGTTGCCAAATGGGGAGAAACTGTTGAAGTCTTCCCCAGATAGGTGTGATATGGTCGGAGGGAAGCGTGGGTAAGTCACTGCTTATTAGGGGAAGGGCAGCTACTGGGTCCTTTCGCCCTTACCTCTGCCCTTATAGTTGTTTCCTCTATATCCTCCTCTAAAAAGCCTCTTGAAGAAGAGAACTGGGTATTACCTTTGTAGGAGGACGTACTTTGGTCGGAAGGTGTAGTTTTGGACCCTGCTCGGTAAAAGGAGCGACGAAAGGAGCCTCTATTTTGAAGGAGACTGGAGGGCTCCCATGGATTTAGCCACTTCAGTGTCCTTTTTCATTTTCTCAAGTGCCTGATCGACCTCCGGAACAGAGATGTTTTTTTATTAAACGGTGAATTCAAAATAAATTGCTGGACCTCAGGCTTAAATCCAGAAATTTGTAACTAAGCAGGTCTCCTGAGTAAGATGCTAGTGTTGATTTCTCTAGCTGTGGCTCCGCAGCATCTTGTGCACATCTTATTGAAGAATTGGAAATAAGTTTCCCTTCATTCATTAAAGTCTTGTGCTTTTGCCTTGTGCTCTTCTGGGAGATATTGGAGTAATTGCTCCATCTCATCCCGGTGTGCCCTGTCATATCTGGCTAAGAGGCCCTGCGTGTTTGCAATGCACCAATGATTAGCAGTTTGAGCAGCTATTTGTTTACAAGAAACGTCTGTCAATTTAGATTCTTTGTCTGGCGGAGGAGCGTCCCCTGATGATGATTGAGAATTAGCTCATATGCAAGCATTAGAGACTACTAGTGAATCTAGTGGCAACTGGCCCTTAATAAAAACTGCTTTATTTTTTTTGTCAACTGTAGGAGTTAAGATGCGTGCACGCACAGGATCTTTAATAATGTCGTCAGCGTGTCTCATCATGCCTTTAAGCATGGGCAGTGTTTGTGACGACCTGTGTGTGGATCCTAATGTTTCAAACAAAAAATCCCCCTCTAAGGATTCTTGGTGTAGCACCACCCCATGGTATTCTGCAACCCTGGGAGTGAGTTGCTGATAAGATACATTGTCATCCGATAGAGATGGCTTGGCAGGGTAAAGGTCAGGGTCATTGTCCAATGGAGGGTCAATTGTGTAATCTGTCCATTGATCTACTGGTAAGTGTGTGTCGTCGTCATCAATATCATCCCCACCATGATGAGATTGTGGAGAATCCTGAGGTGTAATGTGCAAGGGATTTAAAGTGGGAGAAGCGGGTGATGGAGGGAATGGTGGTGGTGGGTGAAAAGGACTGGTACCAACATTCTTCCTTTTCAAGGGAATTTTGTAATGACTGTCCTCATCAGGGAGCTTGTGTTTGTGAGGCAGCTTGGAATGAATAGGACCAGTTTCTGGGTTGATATAAAGTCTCTTTTGCTTGGGTTCCATTTTTGGTTGAACAATGTCTATATTTGAATCTGAAGAGACATCTTTTGGTTTCAGCGCCAACGTTTTTGGTGCCGAAATGGACTGTCCTTTGGGTGAGGAAGACTTTGGCTCCGAAGGTAGTTTACTTTTCGGTGCTGAGGATCTCGGCTCCTAGCCATATTTGGACTTGGAACTTGAGGGCCTCCGTTCCGTAGATGATTTGTCTCAACTCCGTTCTGAGCCGGAAGGCTTGACCGTGTGTTTCGGAGCCAAGCCTGAAGGTGGGGTGTCAGAAACTTTGTCTCGGTGCTGACCTTGGCCAGTGGGCAGAGGTGGTGCTGAAGCCTCATTTGGATGGGGCAAGGGGTCTTCTGTACTCCCGTCACCTTGTCCCTGCGGACATTCTTCGGCATCGAGGTCTATCTCGAGCTCTGGGTCTGACTCTGACACGGAGAAGACCTCTTCTTCTTCCACCGCTGATACCCCAATATTTTCTTGACCAGAGCCTTCACCGAAGATATCCGGTGTGTCATCCACGCTTTGACGCTGCATATCTCGACGTCGAGGCCGACGATCGTGAAGAGTTTTCTTCGACCGAAAAGATTTGCACGCGTCGCAGTCTTCCTCTTTGTGCTCCGAAGACAAGCACAAGTTACACACCTGGTGTGAGTCAGTGCGTGGATACTTTGCATTGCACAGAGGACAGAATTTGAATGGTGTCCAATCCATCGACGGAGAGCTGGACGGGTGCGGTTAGGCCTGAAGGCCATCCATGAAGCTTTCCGATCGAAAATAAATTTCGTTGACTGAAAAGATACGTGGAGAGGTGGGAAACGCCTCCAAAACAATACCGTCGAGGGTAGAGTGGATTGTGCACCGAGGGGAACCCGAAGAACGGTTTCGAACCGGAGCTCAGCAATGCACGTCCGAACCCGATGGCTGAAAAAGCAATCTAACAATGGAGTTGATGCTCATGTGCACTATCACCGAAAGGAGGAGTCACCTTACCTCGTGACTAGAAAGACTTCTTTAAAGAAAAACAACTTGCAAACATCGGGACCCAACACTAGATGGCAGGAGAATGCAAAGCATGTGTATCTACAGCACACATGTCTCGAACATGTATACTTACCTACATATACTTGCTTTCATTGTTTTGTACTAATCAGTATTCTGGATTTGATATTTTGATGTGATGATATTTTGGCACTCTATATTGTGACATAAATCTGGGTGGTTACTGCTAGTAATCCTCCAAGATGTGGTCACTATTGTGATTGTATCTGATGTGGTCAGTACTTACAACACTGGTCAAAGGCATTAGTAGCTCAGGACTGTTTTCAATGATCTAAAGTAGCCCTTGTTATTGAAAGGGTTGGAGCTCCCTGTTGTAGACCTTACTATAAATATAGATAAAAGGTCCTTTGGCGTCCCAAAGGAGAAAGAGACTTCCTGTTAAAAGGGGAAAAAGGAGTCAATCCCTGGTACAACTGATGTCCTTTTTCTTAAAAAGGATAATCTTTGTGCAGAAAGGAGATTTGTCTGACAAAAAGTTAATTCCCAAATGAAATCAAACTTTATGAAAAGACCATACCTGTATGTTCGAGCTATGTGAGCTGTAGATCACATGCTTTGCATAAGTCTGCCATCTAGTGTTGGGTCCGGATGTTTGCACTTTGTTTTTCTTTGAAGAAGTCTTTTCCAGTCATGAGGTAGGTGACTCCTCCTTTCGGTGATAGTGCGCTTGGTCATCGACTCCATAATTAGTTTTTTCCACCATTGAGTTCGGACGTGAATTGCTGCGCTCCGGTTCGACACCGTTCTCGGGTTCCCCTCGGTGCGCAATCCACTACCCTCGACGGTATTGTTTCTCGATTGCTTTTCCCATTCTTCGCCTATCGTATCGATTTAGAAATCTTCGATCGGAAAATTCGTGGAGGGCCGTTGGGCCTAACAGCGTTGGGTCAGCTCGCAGTCGATGGTACGGACTACATTCAAATTCTGTCCCGGGTGTCGCGCCAAGTATCTACGCACCGACTTGCACAAAGTGTGTAACTTGTGTCTGTCCCCAGAACACGACGAACAGGACTGCGACTTGTGCCGATCTTTTCGATCCAAGAAGACGCTCTGTGAACCTCGGGCTTAACGTCATAAAATGCAACAACAACAATGCGGCTCCGCACCGGATCTCATCGGAGAGGATTCCAATCATGAAGTCTTCAACGCACAAGGAGCCAAAGAAGAAGAGGAACACAGTTCCATGTCCAAAGCAGACTCCGAACATGGATGAAGACGATCCACATTGTCAGCATAACGTGAGTACTAATACTCCCCTGCCCCAAACTATGCCGAAGAAAAAGTCTTCGGTCCCTCCTCTGCCTTCGGGCCAAGGTCGGCACAGAGAACAGGTTTTGAACTCCCCACCTTTGGGTTCGGCACCGAAACACACACCAAAGCCTTCTGGTTTGGTATTGAGTCAGCCTCATTCCGGCACCGAACCAAAACCTTCGGCACCGAAATCTAAGCATGTTATCGTGACCATCTCTTTGGCACTAAAACCTAAATCTTCGGATCCGTAAACTTCAATGCTGAAACATTTGGCGCAGAAAATTGTGGCACCGAAAGACAAAACAGCTCCTCCCTCATTTGAGGACCCTCGTTTCGACGTCCTGCCTTCCAACCCGAAACAGAAAGAACTTTTTATTAATCCAAAAACGGGACAAAACAGGAAACAGCCACTAAAACGAAAGCCAGAGATGGAGGAAGCTTACGACATTCCACTTAAAAAGAAAAAATATGGGGACTAATCCTTCTCCTCCTCCTCCTTTACCTCCTTCTCCACCTGACCCAAATTTGTTAATTACTCCTACAAATTCACCACTGCCACAGTAACCTGACCACCAAGATGATGGGGATGCACCAGGGGACATTAGTCGTGATCCATGGACTGACTACAACACAAATCCTAATACAGATAACGATCCTGATCTATACCCTTCAAAACCCTCTCCACCAGACAATGTAGCGTACATAGTTACTCAATAGGGCTGCTGAATATCACTGGGTTCAACTTCACAAAGAGGCCCTTGAAGAGGATTTTCTCTTTTGAGTCCTTAAATTCCACTCGCGCACTGCCCATGCTCAATGGTATGCTCAAACACGCAGACATTTTTAAGGACCCTGTGCGTGCGAGGGTTGTCACACCTAGTGTAGACAAAAAATATAAGCCAGCACCTACACACCCAATCTACATCAAGGATCACGTTCCCTTAGACTCCCTAGTGGTCTCTAACGCTTGCAAAACAGCAAAATCTCAAACCACAGGAGATGCCCCTCCTCCTGATAAATCATCCAAACTTATAGATTCATCTGGCAAAAGAATAGCTGCGCAGGCAGCCAACCACTGGCGTATTGCCAACACCCAGGCTCTTTTAGCATGTTATGACCGGGCTCATTACGACGAGCTGGAAAAATTACTCCAATTCTTGCCAGACGAACATAAAAATAAAGCCAATGATTTAATTCAGGAAGGAAAGCCAATTTCTAATTCATCCATTAGATGTGCTTTAGATGCAGCTGACCCTGCGGCTCGCGCAGTTATCACTAACGTTTTTTTAAGAAGACATGCCTGGCTCAGAATTTCAGGTTTTAAAGCCGAAGTCCAGGCTTCCATTTTAAATCTACCCTTTGATAAGCAACATCTCTTCGGACCTGTGGTAGATACTTCTTTAGAAAAAATGAAGGAGGACACAGAGGTCACAAAATGCATAGGGGCTTTGCATTCTCCTTCCAATCGGGGCTCCTTTCTCCGCTCCTTTTACCGGGGGGATCAATCAATCACCCTCTTCCAGAGGTTATTTTAGAGGAGGATTTCCAGGCAATAACGGCAAGGGAAGAGGTAAAGGTAACACACCACGTACTTCCCCTGCAGCAAACAAACAGTGACTTGCCTCCTCCTCCCCCGATCATTCCACACCTGTTGGGGGGTATCTTTCCGAATTTCTTCCCGTCTGGAATACAATCGCCTCAGACAGATGGGTCCTAAAATTATCTGATCTGGTTATTGCCTGGAGCTAACCGACAATCCCCCAAACATTCCTCCACGATCACACAAAATGTCACCAGAGCATCTGGACCTTCTCAAATAAGACGTTTTCTCTCTATTGCAGAAAGGAGCAATAGAGCCAGTCCCATTAGAGTATCAAGGTGCTGATGTATGCTCCCTATACTTTTTTTTTAGGTCTCGCCTGAGCCAGCGCTTTAGCGCTGCTCTCGCGAGAGCTTTTGTAAACGGGGGAATTGGAAGTGCAAACCAGTGCTTTCAGGCCGCCAACTACAGTGCATGTGCGCCGGGCGCGCACCATTTGGCAGCCTGCGTGATCATTTCGCGGCCGCTTTGATGTTCTCAGTGAGCCGCGCGGCCACTGATAACATCAAAGCTGCCGCGAAAGTGCACACCATTTGTCACCCCTCCCTTATCCCACTTCCTGCTTGTTATCACATCCTCTCAAACACAGCACCCTTCATCCCTTGTGCACGCTATTAGCCCTATGCCGCAGACATCGCCAATGAGCCGTGCTCTTTCTTTTCTTCTGTCATGTATGCAACAGCACAGGGGTTATTCACTATTATTTTTTATGAGCACTGTAAGTAAACCAAAGTATTGTGCCGATTTACTTACCACTAAAAAGGGCTGAGGGCACAGTGTAATATTATGCAGTATCACATGAGCTCCGGCACAATCCTAATGCTTTTCGGCCATAATTCCTTGGTGCTTTGGCCAAAAGGATACAATGGTGCAGCAGGGGACTACAAAGACCAGAATGCATTAGGTTGTGAAATGAAAACAGAGGACTGGAGACATGATATTCTGTCCAAGAGAGGGCTGAAGGGAAGTTCGCAGGGCAACTGGTGTTTGCTATTATTACACATCTTGTAATATCCTGATGGCATTTCTACTCTCAATCGGGGTAATCGGCCACGATGTGTTTATTAGCTCACCACCTGATTGGGCAGTTCTGTAGGTCCGTGCAAGTGCAGTCTCCGAAGTTCCCTTCAGTGTCTGTACCCCCTTGTGTCTGGTCCCCTTTAGCACTACCCATATATTCATGGGTGTATGTGAAGTGGTGGTCTACTTTCTTGCCCACACCTCAGTACCTTCTGCCACCGTAAAGCTGTTCAGGTATTTCATTTTGAGGGAAGCATAAGCAGTGAAAAGCAGCAGTTTTTCTGTGAAATCCCACTTTTCCCCCTAAAATCAAAATGTATCCTTTCTAAAGGAGCGCTATCTTTGAGCAACAGAGACACGCTCAAGAGACAGGGGTGGCAAATGAAGGGTGTGTCCTTCCTTAAACTCCTCTTCATCCGACGAACAAGTCGAGTGCCTCCCACATACTTCGGCAGAATCACCAACCATTTAAAACCTTTGTCATCCTTTAAAACAAGCATTTGCAATGCAATAGGTCTCGCATTACGCGAGTATGCGCTATTGACATTGCAAATAACAATGCCTTTTATTTTTGTTTTCGTTTCTAAAACAAATAAAAGGCATTGTCATTTACAATGCCATAGCTTAAACTCGCGTAAATGCGAGACCTATAGCATTGTAAATGCTTGTTTTTTAATTTTTCCAAAACCTTTATTGACATTTCAATACAATCAGAATACATTTTGCATCAGGTCAGAGCGACATACACAGTGAATTTTTTAGCCAAATATCGTAAATGCAATGACATTACCAACATGCAAGAGACTAATTCCGTGCGGCACTGTTAAGGCAACAACAGTAACACTTTTTTCCCTAAGGAGGTTTGGGCACAACTGCAGGGATGGTGGCAAGCAAAGCAAGCAGGGAAGGCAAAGGGGTAGAGGGAGGCAGTTACTGACCAGCACCGGCAGCCACCGCGGGCGGGGTGCCGACAGGGAGCGCGGGGTAGGCAGCACGGCTCAAATAAAGTCGGGAATGAAGATATGTCACCAAAGGTACTCATATGTCGATTGGGCGAGATCTCGCGGGGAGTAAATTTCAGAATTCCGATAGTAAGGTCTGACATCTCGAGGCGTCTTCGAGCCAATGAGCGAATTGGGGCGCCGGTTTGCGATCCCAGCACATGGCCACCCTAAGCCTAGCCAGAACGAGCAGCATTGCAATCAGGAGGCGAGAAGCATCCGGGCAGAATTTTACAAAGCCTAGCAGACACAACGGTGGGTCGGGCTGTACTGGTGTGGAGGTTATATCGGAGATAGCGGCTCATACCACCTGCCAAAAGTCTGACACCTTAGGGCACAGCCACGCTAGATGAGCAAAATACGCAGCAGGGGCAGTGCAGCGCATGCAACTATCGTTAGGTATAAGTCCCAATTTGTGAAGCTGAGCAGGAGTGCGATATAGCCTATGTAAATATTTGAAATGAATAAGACGAAGCCGTTAGTTGGGTGGCAGTTTCTTCGTCTGATTGCAGCAGTAGAGCAAGTCAGCCTGGGCGATGTCCATACCCAAGTCCTCGCCCCAAGCCACGCGCGCCCGATCTGTGGAGATGGAGGTGGACGATAGCTTGAGGGCGTATAATTTAGTGACTATTTTGTGAGGGGTTGGGGATGTATATATGAAATCGAGAGCAGGCATCATGGGCGGAGGCTTGGGGAACGTAGGATGTAACTCCTGACATATAGCGCACAACTGATAAAACAATAAAGTGTCCAAAGGACCAGAAGAGGCGGGAAGAGAGTAGAACGTGTCATTGGGATAAAGATCTGCCAATGTCGACAGGCCCAAGCGTGAGGCATGTTTGGACATGCCGGATGGTTGGAGAGGGGGGGAAAAGCAGGATGCTGCACAATCGGCATGGCGTTAGCTGGTAGCATCGGGAGATTGGAAAGCTGGCTTGGGCACTTAAGAAATGAAGCTTAAAATTAGGAGCTCCCATACCTCCTACCGACGTAGGGATAGTGAGGACATCATACGCAACTCTAGGCTGCTTACCGGCCCGAACTAGAGAGATGATCAAGGAATGAATTTTACAAAAGAAATGAGCAGTGAGGGGGATAGGGATGTTTAAAAAGAGGTAAAGGAATTTCGGCAGAACCACCATCTTGGCGATGGCTATGCGGCCGGCAAGAGACAGTGGAAGCCGATTCCAATGCGGAATTTTGGACTCCAGCCAATCCACCGCATGCCCGAAGTTAGACCTTCAGAGGTCGTCCTCCAAGTTGCTACTCAACCAGATACCCAGGTAGCGGGTGGGGCCAGAGGCCCAAACGAAGGGAAAGTCCGGCGTAAATGGTTTGGTGGCATCCGTAAGGGGGAACAACACGGACTTGCTCCAGTTCACCTGTATGCCCGACAATCCACCAAAGCATATTGTCACACGCACAAGAGGGCTGAGATTGTCTTGGGGGTGGCGAACATATAAAGTGATGTCATCAGCATACATAGAGACCAGGAGGGAGCGGTCCGAGAAACCTATACCCCTCCGAGTATGATGCTGACGGAGTCTGGCTGCAAGAGGCTCCATCGCGATGGCGAAGAGCATAGGTGATAGAGGACACCCCTGCCGAGTACCGGGTTCAATCAAGATGGGATCCGATACCTGCCCATTGATTCGGAGACGAGGCGAGTGTAGAGAAGAGATATCTTTCGTATGAACATATCGCTAAAACCAAGGCGTGGTAGAAGAAAAAACAAAAAGGGCTATTCGAGCGAGTCGAACGCCTTAATGGCGTCTAGAAGAGTGGCAACAGCAGGGAGACTGGGGTTGCTTTGATGAAGAACCGAAAAAATGGTCCTGAGATTGTGCGAGGTGGCCCGACCAGTCATGAAGCCAGACTGGTCAGGGAGAGCAATGAGAGGCATGAGTAGGAGAAGGCGGGAGGCAATCAATTTAGCAAAAATGTTATTGTCAATATTAACTAGGGAAAGGGGGCGATAGGAATCGCGACAGTCAACTGGTTTGTCAGGCTTGAGTAATAGCATTATTGCTTCACGGTGGGACTGAGGGAAGAGGCCATTGTCGAAAGAGTGGTTGTACATGGCAGCCAAATGTGGTTCTAAAAGCGATACAAATGTTTTACAAAAAGAGGCTGGAAGACCATCCAGACCTTGGGCCTTATCACTAGGTAGGCTATTTATGGCAGCAAGTATCGCCTTCTTAGTGAAGGGCTCGTCTAAGAATTTCCGATGATAATCCTCCAGCCATACCAACGCGATGGTCTGGAAATATTGTTCGAAGGCCTCGCTCGAGAGGGGGGGAGCCGGCGGTGTAGAGCTGCGAGTAACAGTCCGTGAAACGGGCCTTGATTTCCTAGAGAGAGGTGGTTCTAGTGGGGCCACCGTCACGAAGAGCCGTGATGTACGACGCAGCACGGGGGGCCGTAGGAGGTTGGCTAAGGCCTTTCCAGGTCGATCGCCTTCCCCGAAGCGACGGGCTTGGGCCTCTCTGCCCAGAAAGGCAAGCTCTCTATCCGCCTCTTCAGTAAATTCAGTGTGCTTGTGCCTTAAAAGCGCAAGGGTCTCGGGCCAGGGGTGGGCAGCCTGAGCGGCATCCAGAGCCCTGATTTCAGTTTCCAGCTTTGCCAGAGTGGTGCGGATAGAACGAAGGACACCGGCCTGTTTAGAGATGCACTTGCCCCGTATTACAGTTTTGAAGCCTTCCCAAAGAACGGAAGCAGCGTCTACCGAACCCATTTTTAGATCAAAATAATTGGTGATAGCTTTTTGGATCTCGTCACAGAAGACTGTATAACGGAGTGCGTTCGGAGGGAGCCGCCATTTGAGTGCTCGCTGTGGAGAGTGAGGGAGACGGAGACAGATTTGAACTGGTGCGTGATCCGAAAAAGTACGTGCCATATGAGTGGCAGAGATGAGCCAAGTGAGGACATCTGGGGAAGTGAGCCATAAATCAATGCGTGACCAGCAGCCCCGAGCTCCTGTGATGCAGGAGCCCTTGCGGGCATCGGGCCACATATGACACCAGGCATCATACACCGAGTTGTCAGTAAGTATGGACTGGAGTAAGGCGGTAGCGCGCGGATGGGAAGAATGGGGGCCAGAACGGTCCAAAGCCGCCGAAAGAGTAACATTAAAATCCCCCCCCCCCCCCCCTCCCCCAGAGAAGAGCCGCCGAGCCGAGGGAAGAGATAAGATGCCATATATGGGTCAAAAGATCGGGATCGTCCGATTTGGGGCCGTACACAGCAGCGATCGTCATGGGTTGAGTCAACAAGGAGCCATGTAGAATCACGTATCTACCGTCTGGATCCATAAGTACCTGAATAGTTTGCCAGGGGAGACACCTACGTATCAAAATGGAAACCCCCTTGCGTAAGAGGAGTAAAACGAGGAATGTGATTCTACCCAGTAGCGCGACTGGAGTCTGGAGGAGGTCTCCGGCAAAAGGTGCGTCTCCTGTAAGAGACCGATGTCTACCCTGTGTCGCTGCAAGTGAGAATGGATAAGCATGGCTTTTCTGTGATCGTTAAGACCACGGATGTTCCAGGTCCAACAAATGGTGTCAGTCATGTTGTACTATACCCTAGGGAAATGAGGCGCAGTGCGAACAGGGCAGGCATCGGATAGAACCAGAAGATGTGCCACAACGTAATGGCTCTAACCGGCAGGGAGGCAGGATGGTCGCCCTTAACTAATAGTTGGGAAAGTTGGAAGCAAGCAGCATGGGCCGGCCAAGTTATGAAGGAAGCCCCCAATGCGCAGGAACCGGGGAGGGGAATAAAGGGAAAGGGATAAGCAGTGCCATTTGGGCAGGGGGGAATGTCGTGCACAAACTTGCTGTAAAAGGAAACAATAGTGATAATGAGGTGATGCAATCCGACCACACAGAACCAGCAAAGATTAAATGTCAAAACTCCAACCCCAGTGGAGCACAGGGCAAACCCACCGCACCCCCTTCCCTGACTGCACCCACTCTGCCGAACCCTCCCCCAACCCCCCAGAAACCCAGATCCAGATAGATGCAGTACCAGAACCCCCCACCCAGCAGACCCTCCCAGAATCGCAACTCAAAAAGCAATCCCAGAAGCTTTTCCAATTCCCCAACCACCACCCAGCAATCCCACCCCAACAAACCAAAGAGCAGCATCAAAAGGACCCCCAACCCCGCACCCACTCCAACCCCCCAATCAGGCTGAGATACCTCCCCAACCCACCCCAGGTACCCACAACTTGGAGGAGAGGAAACAACAGTAAGAAAGGGAATTACCCGTGAATGCCTTGGCAGGGCTCAGCATATACCCCTGCAGTCCAGCAGGGTGGCCAAGCTTGAGGAGCATCAGACAATCGGTACAAGAATAAACATTGTACATGGCACAGCATTTCAATCGTTATCACTGAGGTGTTCAGTAGCGGCAAGCTGAGAGCTGGATGGAGAAGAGCGTTCTGACTTACCGAGTTTTTTGGCAAAGGCTAGGGCGTCTCTGGGGTCTGGGAACACAAGTGTTTTTGTGCCCTGCCTGACTCTCAGCTTTGCCGGGTAGGCCAGTGAGTACGAGACCTCATGTTTTTGGAGAATCCGCTTTGCGGGAAGGAATTCACGATGGGCGGCCTGGACAGTGAGAGTGTAGTCCGGGTAAAACGATAATGAGTTGCCTTGATGAATGAGTTTGCCCTTATCACGAGCCGCGCGGAGGATAGCGTCCCGATCTCTGAAATGTAGGATTTTCACAATGATGGGACGAGGCGGCAGCCCGGGACCAGGCCGAGGGCCAAGGGAACGATGTGCGCGTTGAACAATAAAAACTGGAGAGAAAATGTAATTGAAAAGTTCCTTGACAAGTTGCTCCACAAAATCCTCCATGCGGGAGGTATTGGTGGATTCCGGCACGCCAGTAACGCGGAGGTTGCTCCGTTGCGAGTGCGCTTCCAAATCCTCACTTTTCTCACGAATCACAGCTAGAATTTTGTCCATCTGCAACAGCTTCTGGTGATCCCGGGTGGCAGCATCCTCGGCATCTGATACCCTGGACTCGACGTGGAGGAGGCGATTGTCGTGGGAGTCAACCCGGGCCTTAACAGAGTCCAGGCGGGCGGAGAGTTGGTCCAATTGATTTGCAATGCTGGTGATCGTTGATTTCACGTCTAGCATGATTGCTTTTAGGTCGTCATCGCGAGCAGGAGTCGCATCCGTGAGGGGTACAGAGTCGCCACCATCCGAACTGGCGCCATCCTGGCGAGTAGACTTACGCTGTTCAAATGCAATTTTGGGCTGTTTGGGATCCGTCCTACCCATGATGGTGAGGACCAGGCGGCAGGCCACGCCAGGCAGTGGAGGAGGGGTGGTGCAATCAAGATGAGCTGCAGAAGGGAGTCAGAAGGGCAGGCCCCCCACTCACAGCAGGTAGAAGCGCAGCCAGGAGAGACAGGTGAGGCGACAAACGGTGATGGCGGCCACGGCCAGCCACCAGGAGCAGCAAGCACACTAACCGCTGGTGCAGAGGAGCCGCGAAAAAGCATATGCCGCGGGGAGTCTGCAAGCGCAGTGAGTTCCCCAACAACCCAGCACCTCACCGGAGCCGAGGAACCAGAGGAAGACCAGCAGACGGGCCAGACACCGCAGCAAGGTAAGGTGAACACCCAGCGCAAGGTCCTCCCTGCAAAGCAAATGGCGGTGGCATCGAGTGAACAGTTAAGATGGCAAAAAAAAGTGCAGGATGGCTCCTCAGGGTTTCAAATACCTCCCACCTGAGCACCTGGCGTGTAAAGGAGGGAGATCCACGCCCCTCCAAAAGGTTGTTGAAGCGTGGCCTCGGTATGCAAAGGTACCCTCCGGGGGCTGCGGCACTACCAGATCCGGCGGCAGCGGCCCAGGCCCTGAGGAAAAGTCAGATGCAGTCGCCAAAAAAGGGCAGGCCCCACTCCCGGGGATGGCGGCAAGTAGAGTGCTAAGCGGCCACATCTATAGGAACCGCAGCAGTGTCAGGCATCAATGGCGGGAGCACAGGAGCTGAAGACGGCTGAAATGCCAGAAACCGGTCCTAGGAAGCTTGTTTCCTGTCCAGGGAAGACATGGCTTGGCAGTTCGGGCTGGACTGTTCCCATGAGGCACAGGGTCAGACTGATTTGCATATGGTCATGTCTGAACTGGGGTGGCAGAGTGGGCTATAGAACGGTGATGGATTAAACCCAGATCAGTTGACTGGGGTGAGTGCTTGCAATGTTCAACACTCAGTCCATCATTTCCTTTGGTTTTTGCTTTGTTCGCCATAAGTTGGCAGGGTATGCTCAGACGTGAGTCCCTTGCTCACTTTGCCACTGGATTCAAGCAAGCCTGGCTGAAGACGGCTGAAATGCCAGAAACCGGTCCTAGAAAGCTTGTTTCCAGTCCTGGGAAGACATGGCTTAGCAGTTCGGGCTGGACTGTTCCCATGAGGCACAGGGTCAGACTGATTTGCATATGGCCATGTCTGAACTGGGGTGGCAGAGTGGGCTAAAGAACGGTGATGGATTAAACCCAGATCAGTTGACTGGGGGTGAGTGCTTGCAATGTTCAACACTCCGTCCATCATGTCCTTTGGTTTTTGCTTTGGGAGCACAGGAGTGGCAGGCAGAGCGGACTATGGAGCGGCAACACAGAGAAGGAGCCCGGGGCTCTCACCCGGGGCTCGAGCCAGCCCAGGGAGCCAGCGGAGTGCCACACCACCAGCAGGACCCACCGTGGCAGCATAGGAGGCAGGTAAAGTGAGGGCCCAAAGCGCAGCCCGCCCGATCTGTCCTCCAGTAGTGGTAAAGTCCGGATGTCACCGACAGCAGCCCGGATGATCAAGGGCGCAGGAGAGTTAAGTGCGCCCCGCACCCCACAGCAGGCAGTAGGCCGGGGGACGCACTCCGAACCAGGGCGCCGCCAGCAGGGAGATAAGGGGGGCCCACCGCTCCCGCCACCCGGTCCAGGCGCGCGTGACAACAATGTAGTGCGGCCGGGTTAGGAGGAAAATGGCGCCGCGGCCCACACCGGGCGGTACAGCCCGTGAGCCCCCGCCCCACCAGAGACTGCCACCGCGGCCGCAGCACTCACCAGACCACACCGCGTGGAGCCCACCGTTGTCCCACTGGCAGTGGAGGTCCCGGGAGTTCCGTACAGGAAGCGCTGGAGGAGGGCCGGATCCGATCGGCCCCTTCACGCAGGGTAGGCGCTGATTTCAGGCGGTGCTACTCGGTCCCAAGTTGCCACCAGGAGACTGAAGCGGGATCAAACGGCTCCGCCGGAGGCTCAGACTTGGGACATGCTGTAAAGAGTCAGGTTTGAGCGCGATGTCTGCAGGATGGTGTCGGATAATAGAGCTTGGCCGGCAGAGCCCACTCAGAGTGCGGCCATCTTGCAGCCGGCCAAGCGATGCCCCCTACTCACTATACTTTCTCATACCCAAAAAGGACGTCTCTCTCAGGCCTATATTAGACCTCAGAGACCTAAACCTGTATATCCAATCAGATAATTTTCACATGGTAACACTCCAACAAGTGCTCCCACTCCTTCAGCAAGGCGACTTTTTGTCTACTTTATACTTAATGGACGCGTACTTCCATATTCCAAAACATCCAGCTCATTGCAAATATCTCAGGTTTGTGGTAGCGAGACAACATTACCAGTTCAAAGTGTTCACATTCGGAGTCACCACTGCTCCCAGAGTATTCACCAAATGCCTGGCAGTAGTCACGGCTCATCTGCAAAGACAACACATTCACGTCTTTCCATAATCAGACGACTGGCTCATCAAAGCCAGTTCACAAGCAAAGTTTCTACACCACAATCCCAAAACAGTGCAGGTGCTCCACGATCTCTGATTCACAGTAAATCTGTTGAAGTCCCATCTCCAACCCTCCAGCACGCAAGCATACTTGGGAGCCACTCTCGATACACAAAAAGCTCTAGCCTGTCCCAATACAACAATAATCCGCAATATTCAGGCTCTAATTTCCCAGTTCCAGCCCAACCACTCATGACCAGATCCGGTATTCATGCAACTACTAGGAATGATGGCGTCTTGCATCCTAATAGTTCCCTACGCAAGACTTCAAATGTGTCCCCTTCATGAATGCTTAGCACATCAGTGAAATCAGTCTCTGGGTTAATTAGCAGATCTAGTGTTGGTGGACGGCCGCACTCATCGCTCTCTGCAGTGGTGGAATCCACAAAACCTTTCCAAAGGGCGGCCCTTCTTCGACCCAGCTCCACAGACAGTGCTAACAGCAGACGCATCGCTCACTGGTTGGGGAGCTCATCTCCAAACTCTCACAATTCAGGGCATGTGGAGTCAACAGCAAAAGCAACTTCACATAAATCATCTAGAGCTGCTAGCAGTATTTCTAGCGCTCAAAGCCTTTCTAACTCACCTTGTAGGCAAAGCTGTCCTGATACGCACAGACAACATGACAGCCATGTATTACATACAGAAACAGGGAGGGACACACTCTCTCCATCTGTCACACCTTACACAGGCCATTTGGAGGTGGGCCATACATCACAAAATCTATCTCCTAGCAGAACACCTTCCAGGAGTAGACAATCCAATTGCAGATCTGCTCAGCAGACAGAGACAACAGATTCACGAGTGGGAACTCCACCCTCAAATTCTCCTCCTGTTCTTTCAGATGTGGGGCTTCCCAGACATAGATCTGTTCGCCACACACCAAAATGCCCAAGCTTAGCCTCCAGGTATCCACACCCATTGTCCAAAGGCAATGCACTATGGATGAACTGGTCAGGGATATTTGCCTATGCTTTTCCGCTTCTCCCACTCATCCCGCTAGTGGTTCGGAAGCTCAAGCAAACATCCCTCACTCTAATCCTAGTAGCTCCCACATGGGCCGGTCAACCTTGGTTCACCACCCTGTTGGAGCTCTCAGTAGTTCCTCATCAAAAACTACATCTCACATCCAATCTCCTCACGCAGAGCCATGGAGAGATAAGACACCCAGATCCCGAACATCTCAACCTAGCGATCTGGCACCTGAAGTCATAGAGTTTGGCTATCTAAATCTACCGCCAAACTGTATGAACATCATTAAAGAGGTTAGAAGACCTACTACAAGAGCTTGCTGTGCAACCAAAGAGAAACGGTTTATTATTTATTGTAATAACAACCATATCAACCAGCTTGATGCTTCCGTTCAAAATATCACTTTCTATTTACTGCATTTACAACGGTAAAACATAGCATACACATCTATACTCTTTCATCTTGCTGCAATAGCCGCATACCTTCAAAATAGACAACATCTGTCCCTTTTCAGAGTGCCTGTTATTAAGGCCTTTTTGGAAGGACTCAAGAGTTTTTCCTCCAAGACTTCCACCTGCTCCAGTGTGGAATCTTAATATTGTCCTTACCAGACAAATGGGTCCACCCTTCGAGCCATTGCATAAATGTGATCTGCAATTTCTCACTTGGAAAGTTGCTTTCCTCATTGCCATCACATCGCTGAGGAGAGTGGGTGAGCTTCAGGCACTAACCATAGAAGAAACATTTTTACAAGTACACCCAAACAAAGTGGTTCTTCGCTCTAACCCTAAATTTGTACCCAAAGTAGTTTCTGCCTTCCACATTAATCAATCTGTTGAGTTGCCGGTGTTCTTTCCTCAACCTGATTCTGTGGCAGAACGTGCTCTACACACCTTAGATGTTATTACTCTATTACATAGAAAGAACAAAACCTTTTCGTAAAACTAAACAACTCTGTCGCTTTTGCTCCACCTCACAAAGGCAATCCCATTTCTAAATCAGGCATTGCACAGTGGACAGTCAAATGTATTCAGACATGTTATGCAAAAGCAAAGAGATCTTCACCAATTCCCCCTAGAGCGCATTCCACTCGCAAACTAGGGGCTTCTATGGCTTTCTTAGGAAACATTCCCATAGCTGACATCTGTAAAGCTGCCACATGGTCTAAACCTCACACATTCACAAAACACTATTGTGTAGATGTGTTAGCAAGACAGCAAGCTAATGTAGGCCAGGCAGTTCTTCATACACACTATCGAACCACTGCAACAGCTACAGTTTAGCCACCGCTTTGAGAGATTACTGCTGTATAGTCTATGCAAGGCATGTGATCTACAGCTCACATACCTCGAATGGAAAATGCTACTTACCCAGTATGCATCTGTTCTTGGCATGTAGAGCTGTAGATTCACATGTGCCCACCCGCCTCTCTGAGAACCTATGCCTGTTGCAGTAATATCTTACTTAGATACATACAAATGGACATCTCTATTCTACTCTTACTAACTCCATTCTAACCCTCTGCGGGAAAACAATCTTACTATGGAGTCGATGCCCATGCTCCATATCAGCGAAAGGAGAAGAAGTCACACATTACCTCACATGCTTTTTTATCAAGAACATCTACTTTTATCACCACCCTCCAACCATCAATGCAATAGTAGTATGGCAACTAAGTTGCTATATTTGAGCCCTGCATTAAAATAGGTGTCTGGTCCTTTCCTAAAGTTCTCCCTGATGTCCCTGTTCCGCAGATACCACGGGTCTATTCTGTGGCAAGTACGAAGCCTCGGGTCGGCCCACTCAACAGGACTCCCACTGGGGAATAAACAGAGATCCCCTGTGCATGATGTGACGCGGCCTGGAAGTTGTCTACAGGTGTATGGTGGGTAAAGATGTAGTCAGACGGAAGAAACTACAGTGTGTTGAAGAGAAATACGTGTACAGTCGTCGTGTGTTGTGTTTGCGCCATTTCAGACCTATCGCTTCTAGGAAGGACTGCAGTGGTCCCAGTTCACCCTGGGGGTTAGCTTTACTCATTCTATCAACCCCAGGCTCCAGTACCGCATTCATGTCACCTCCCAGTATAATGATTCCAGTTGGCATGTCTAAGATTAGAGCGCTGATGACAAGAAGGGCAGTTGCATGCAGTCTTGGTATATATAGGTAACAAATGTTGAGTGTAATGCCCTCCCAAATTCCTGATATAGCCACATAGCAACCGAGGGGCCTCATGCCATGTGTGGTGAGTGATAAATGGTACTGATTGCTTGATTAGGATGCCTGACCCTTGCAAGTCTGTTGTATAGCTTGCGTGTGCCAGTAGTGTGTAGCCAGATCGGTCTAAGGCCCAGTATTGGTTTCCACAGAGATGTGTTTCCTGGATGAACACTAGGATGAACACTAGGTCAGGGGCATGTCGACGCTGGTGTTTGAGCACAAGCGTGGGTTTAATTTTGCTATCCAGACCATTCACATTCTGTGTTTATATGTTCAGCTGCGTGCATACTTCTTTTGGGGTAGCAATGATGTGTGTGTGGGTCTCTGTACCCTGAGGAGATTCTATGCCTGCATGCTTCCTCCGTACCCTGTAGTTTAGCCCCGTCCCTCCTAACCTCCCTGTAGATGAGTGACTACTAGAACAGATCAACATAGTGAAGAACAAAAACATTTGATCCAAACCAAAAAACTCCCCCCTCCGTGCCACATTGCATTGTGAGTCTAAAACCACCCCGTGCCCCACTTGCAGAGTGCTTGTTTGCCCAAAAGAATTGTCAAGTAATGTGGGTGGGCTAAAGCAGCCATACCATTTTAAATCAATATTGTTTGAACGAATCATGGTATCCCCAATTGCATGTGGAAGATATTTGTCGTGATTGAATGATTTCTTCCCATCATTCCATCTGCTACCTTCCCGGCATTTCCCACCCCATTTCACCACCGCAGCTCTGCTAAATTGCCCATCTGACCCTGTACAATATCAAACAGTTTCAGTAACGCATAACCCACAAGGGTCAGCCACTCACGTGTCCATGGGAGAGTCCTGTTTCTGCTGCACATCAGGAGAGGCAGAGCTTCGTAGGTCCTGGTTGTTACTTGGGTATGCTGCTCCCTAGTGCCCTTCTGGTCAGCAACATGCCATACCTTGATCCAATCCACTGCCTCTTCTGGGGAGGCGAAATGCCACATCTTGCCCTCTGTCATCACTCGCAGTCAAGCTGGGTATAAGATCATGTATTTTAGTTATTTGACAAATTTCCATCTTTGTCTTTGCACTTGTAGGGTGATGGCTGGAAAAAAATCGAATAATGGTGTTTTCGAATTGGAGGCCGCCATGGGTATGGGCTGCCTGAAGGATCGCGTCCCAATCTCTGTAGTTAAATAGCCTGGCCATAATAGATTGTGGAGGGGTGTCCAGTCGCGGTGGGTGCCCAGGTGTCCTGTGCGCTCTTTCTATTGAAAAGAAGTTGGATAATCTCATGGGGCAAAGAGTGTTTAAGATGAGGTCCTCCAGGAAGGGATTAACACTAGGTCTCTCAACCCCCTCGGGAACCCCCAACACACGAATATTGTTGCGTCTAGCTCTCCCCTCTCGGTCTTCCGGGTTAGTGGTAATGGCTGCATTCTGTTTTGCTAGGGTCTGGACCTGTTCCTCCAATTTTGTGCAGTCTTAGTCATTGAAAATAAAAGGAAACACATTGCCACTTCCGTCCATTATCGCTGTTAGCTGCTGGCTCATCTCACAAAAACTGCATTGTTTTATGTTTTTTTGTACATAATTACTTTTGAGAAACTGGTTACATCCGTGTGCTGAGCACTTCTTACAATGTGATGATAATGCTCAAGAGTGAAATGTAAAGAATATGTGGATAATGGAAAAACAGAGCAACCTTTGAAAGTCTGACGGCAGGAAGTGTATTGTAATAATTGAAGAATGTGTGGAAGTAGACTTTAGTGCTTCATATTTGCTTCTGTAGGACACTTGAAGCTTTAGAGTTTATAGGCGTTTTCTTTTGTGATGCTTGTATGTTGAATCATCTTAATGCTAAAACATGCTTAATCTTCTTTTGACAGGTTTAATGGTGATTTTTGGTTAGAGATTTTAAAATACTTTGTTATTGCAATAGTCGATAGCAACATATGTATGGCTAAAATGATAAAAGGGTGGTTTCTCACCTAGGAGCCTTGTGTTGTCTCAGTCATTGAGCTTAGATCCCATGGTGCCATCAGAGCCACATCCCCAAAGTAAGTACAACAGTTCCACTAGGTGCTATTCGTTGGCACCACCTGTTTTTCTTGCAGACAATCCACTGCCCTCTTCTTTCATGATCAATGGAGACCTCGTTGGTTGAAAGCTCTGCTTCCTGCTGGCAAATGTGTTCTGGAGCCCCACATTCAGTTCCCTTCTTAGCACCCTTTGAAGACTGGGCATAATCTACAAACATGTACATCTTTAGAATATATTCAGGCTACAGAAACAGAGTTACAGTCTGGCTAATACAGTTCTTATGATACCTTTCTATGAACTCTTGTTCCATAAAGGCTTTCTACATACACTAAGTTTATATAACAAAATATTGTGGTAATATTTAATATGTTTCCCACCCAAAGTGGTAAAACCTACTGAAATGTGTAGAATGCCGTTATCTTTTCAGTATATTTTATTTGAGTTTTAGATTGACCTGAGTGTATCTAATAAGCACTTCAAACATAGAACCAACAGAACCACTATAGCAATACTCGTGTTTCCCACTCCCCTCCTTCTCCCACCCCCCTGAAATTCCACAATGCATACATGTTACGTTGGGTTGATCTTTGCCCTATTGCCCCCGTTCCGAGGTCTGGGTCTCCTTCATATGTCCGTTACTTCCCTGTCTGTGCAGTGTTTTCCCTTCTTTTACTCCTGGCACGTTATTTCTTGGGTCCTGCATCACTAGTCACACGTGGGCAATCTTCCCCACACTTTTTTGGGGGCATTGCCTTCCCTCATATACCATTTTTCCCCTCGTTCTACATATGTTCATTCCCATTGACCAGTCTAGGAGTCTTCAGCAGGTTTTGCTACCCCATTTCCGGGCAATTTCCCTTTTTGCTAGCATAAATCTTAGGTTGATTAGTAATTTCTTATAGGATGTTGCCTTGGATTCCCTTGATATTCCCAATAGTACCAGTGGGGCATAGTAGGGTATTAATAATATATAGCATAGTACAGCACATTTACTCTTAGATTTGAAAATAGCAGTTTTTTAATCTTATAACCGTATCTCAAAATTGTTGTATAGAGGTTATAAGATTTTTGTTCCCTTCAGGTTTCAAATAATGCCTTTGCCATTTGTACATGGAATTGTGTTGTTTTAATGAGTGTTCTGTAGGTTCTAGGTAGAAACTACAACCATGATCAGATCAGAAATATTAGTAGAATCACCACAGGCATCTTTTTATGTGCCTGGGTGTTCACAGTACACAATAACTCCTGTAAATAGGCCTAGTCATTTCCAAGTGGCTGCATAGCCTCTGCTATAAATGGGAAACAAAATTGCCTGTTATCCTGACCCATACAAGTTGGAGGAAGGGCAAAACTGGTTATGTATTCATTCGCAGAGAGTAGAAATGGTTTCCTTACCTTTTGATGTTGAAGTGTTCGACCCTACAAATGACAGGTGAGCCCCTTTGCTCCTCTCCAGATTAGAAACATTTTCCTTTGCCTAGTCACTCAGCGTAACTCTCAGTCCTAGATTTAACTTTGGACATGTGGAAAAAGATCTAGCTCTTCATTTTGGTTTAAACAATTATTTGTTGGTGTTGAGTTTTCCAATTAAGAACAATAAACACTTTGACTGGTCAAGAATTACACAAATTCACTAATTGTCCATGTAGCCGCGTCAGTGGATATGAAGATGCGAGATTCAGAGTGCGGGTCCAATATGTGGCGGTGAGTGCCAGAGATGACATGCTGCCACAGGTGCAGCCCAATGATAACGTACAGATGATGCTTGTGGCGCAGGGATCATGGAAGTAGGGTGTCGTCGCGGGTAAGACTGAGAAAGTGATGAAGCAGGCTATCCCACACGGGGAAGATTGGACGCCTACGCTGCCAATGACCTTTTCGAAGCTTTGCTCCCAGTCCTCCCCACCGCTGTACAGCCCCATGCCAGGACGCCAATCGAGGGGCCCGGGGTGAGCGTCAGTTAAGGGTGATAGTGTGCTTGGCGAGGAGTACTGCAAGACTGGCAAATCGTGCCCTGACCGCTGCCCTCACCGCTATCCGCTGCCCTGACCGCTATGCGCTGCCCATGCTCAAACATGTCCGAAGGAGCAGGCCTCCTCGGTAGCTATGTCCAGGAGTTCTGTTGCCTCGTGGAGTGTCCTGTGGATCGCCTTCCAATAAGCGGAGCGGGCGGGACATCACTAGAGCACGTGCCAGAGGTCCGCTGAGATCTCCTGGTGGGGAGCCTAAACAGGGGCCTTTGTGCATCATTGATAATAGAGAAGACAATGACTTGATAGCTCCTTAAGGGACTGCGGGCCGTGCAGCTGAATGTATGACACCAGCTCTGGATACACATAGTGTAAAACAAACAGAACTTGCTTTAATGGATTTATGAAGTAGCTCTTAAGTTTGTGCTGTGGTGTTCATCCTGTGCGATATGCAGGCTTCAGTCTAAAGACTTTAAAGGATGTGCTACCCGAACGTTTGACGTTGTTCCCTTCTAGATAAATGTTGGTATGAATCTGACCCACCGGTATATTATTGCTTTCATAGCGAGTGAGCTCATCTTTCACAAGTTCTCTCTCAGTTTCCTTACCGTTCCAGAGATCAATCACTCTGCCTCCTTCTCTAGACCCCAGGATGGGGCAACATTACAAATCGGATTAGAGAAGTAAAAAATGCAAAGAAATAACACTGGCTCTCTGTCACATTTGAAAGAAATGTCTCAGACTGGCATGGTTACTGTGAACCGTGGCACACAGAATACTTGTCTGCATTTTCATTTTCTCCATTCTTGTGCCCTTACCAGCTGCCAAATCAGCAGTAGTCACTTTAAAGATCATATGCTTATTGATCTAATCTGCAGGCCAGCCACCTGATCATCCTATACGCTTTTTCAGGCATTTTCGTGAGGATCAGCTCCAGCAAAGCAGCACTGTTTGCCTAATGCCAGTGCTGACGCTGTTGTCTTTTGTCCCAATTCAGAAGAAGAGAAGGTGTGGATACAAGGATCATAATATCAGTCGCCTGTTGTCACTTTAGACAACTGAGATTACCTGTGCTTTCACTAAACCCCCTTCTAAACTACAACCCAGTTGCAATCTCTTTGTTGATCGGAGTTGTTAAGGAACTGCATTGTGAAGAATACATGGAGCTCACAGCATCTGGGTCAGTGGTACATAATATATATTTTGTGTTTTTTTTTTTTTTATTTCAAAATGCTTAATTGAATTTTTTTTAAAGGAAACACATATACACAATAATACTGTAGCAGGGTTAGCATACGATATAAGATAAGTGTAAGGCAAGGTTATCACATGTACATTCACAGAGTGGTGTTAATACGCTTATATGAGTATCAATAATCTAACCCAATTGATCACTAATAGAAAAAGAAAAGAAAGGGAAAGCCAGGCAAAAAGGAAGGAAAAGGAGAGAGAGAAGAGCAAGAAAAGGGGGCGACGGCGTATCAAGCGATACCATATATTTCCACAATTTTACATATGTTGGCACGAGGGCAGTTCATTCTTGGTAGGCCTAGCATATACCAACCTAGTACAGGTCATACCAATTACATACTTATATTAAAGTAATATTGTTTATTACTACTTACCTAATTTTCACTAGGGGCAGTGATCCAGCATGTTGTGAATTGCTAGGATTTAGGAGTCAACTACAGCAGGTTAGTAACTAAGTTATATTCCCTTCCTGAAACTTACCTTTTGCTAATGTTCTCAATGGTTCACTGGTTCAGTATCATTCGTTCCTATGAAACTTCCCTTGCTTTGACAGATGGAGCGTCAGCGGCTAGCAAGAGAGAAACAAATGCGAGAAGAGGCGGAGCGCTCTCGAGACGAAATGGAAAGGAGACTGCTTCAAGTAAAAGAGGAAGCTCAGATGGCCAATGATGCACTGGTAGGTTTGTCATTTCTTGAATGCATCTCTTTTATATACTGCTCCGTGATGTGAGGGCTAGTTTAATGTCTCTGAATTCTTTCAGGATATCCATTGGTACTATGCTTTAATTGTCTCTTGTTCGTCAGTCTTGCACAAACCAAACATTATACTGTGAGACTCAGTATTTCTTCTCCATAGTTAACTCCTCTAGAGCGATAGATGCGCGCAGCTTGAATAGCTGACACTCAAACGTTTTGCTGCTAGTTGGGAGAGTCCATGTTCAGTGTCACTGAATCTGTGGCAGGGACCTACATCATGCAAGCAGTGCTTCTGATGCTTTCGCTGTCTCTTATACGACATGTTTTATTCTGCCCTGTTATCCCTCTCCATGTGCGATGCATAAATCTGCCTGATAGCACGCCTCATTTACAACTTTTATCCCAGTTTTAGATGCAAAAGTATATGCGGTATTACACCACTTATAGTATCACCGTTCCTCAAATGTTTGGCACCATTACTCATATTGTGACATTCTGCTTTAAATACGCTGGCTAAGCCTAACTGATGTTCCAGTACCCATATCAAGTGCCAATTTCCATGATGCTACCTAATGTCAGAAGAGCTGGTCAGTGCTTCATGTTAATGTTATTGGTCCTGACTCTGAACTCCTCCATGAGTCTACGTCATTTGAAGGTCTTCCTTGCACATTTCTAATGTCTGTGGTGGGATTCGTCCAATGTGGTATTTCCCCCAAAACACCCTTCCCTGGTTCATTGTTTCCTGAGGTTCTGTTGAGCTTGAAACATTGTTCCCCAATTGATTGAAAGACTGCCCACGACCCTCTCCTCTGACTCCATTTGAGGTGGATAATATTATGAAATGCTGAGACACAGAAAACTCTGTTTTCTGTCATTTAATCCAACATCTGATACTTTCAGGTCTTGGCTATGGACATCTTAAGGGGTCCTTGTCATCTCCCCAGCTGGTTCTTGTGCACCCTGCTCACGCTGTTTTCAGTCCCTTCCCCGCCTCTCATCCCACTTCCCATTTTAAATATTTTATTTTTATTGTTTGTTGTTATAATTTACTGGGGGACGGCAGCTGCAAAGTGCTACCAAGTTGCTCACTCCCTTTTTTGTTTTACATTTTTTAAAACTTTTTGTTAGTGTTTCAAAATGAGAACCCTCCGTGTTAGGATTGTGAATTAAAAATGGGTGCCATGTATCATTGCACATGTGCATGCATGCGTACTCATTGATGGCCAATTTGAAGTGGGTAAATAGCCCATTTCACAATTCCTGGCTGTGCATCTGCATGAGTTACAATTCATGTATCTAATAGAGACTTCTAGCCGCAGATCCCTTCCCTTAGAAATATCCGCAAGCATCAGACTGGATCCGGACATTTTTCATGAGCAGTACCCCTGCATGCCGGTAGGTGACCGCGATCTGCTCCGGGTGGCGTCGGCAGCTTCATCTGTGCCGGATGTGACGTGCGCGGTGCCTATGTAGGTGCCACCCCAGCACCCTGACGCCCGTTCTTTTCGCGCCAGTCAGCACAGATCCCGGGAGAGCTACTCCGTTAGTCACTTTTTGACTGAGCTTTATTGACGTTTTGTCAGAAAATTTTTAAGAGTTCTTCTCCTGGTGTGGAAACGATGTCTACTAGGAAGACCGGCTTCAAGCCCTCTGGCGCCTGTCATCGACAGATGTCGATGACTGACCCGCATCTTGTTTGCCTCGGTGCCTGGCGCACGACCACGACGTGAAGACCTGCACTGATTACCACGTTATGCACCCCAAGGCCTTGACGAAGCAGTCCCTCAAGCTCCTTTCCGTCCGACAAGCGATGTCGCGACGGTCTTGATCCCGGTCGAGAGGAAGGTCCCAGGATCGGTTGTGGAGCCCAGGGTTGGCCTCACATTTCAATTCATCGGGCTAATCACGTAAGCCCCACAAATACCAGAAAAATCCATCGGCCAACGAAATGAGAAAGCATCGACATTTGAGGCCTGGCTCCGCTGTTGGGCCAGCGCCTGCGTCTGCTCTTTGCTTCCCTGACCGGTTGCCTCATATTTGAGCGGGCTGTTCCTGCTGGTGCGCCTTCAGGCCCTGTGGGTTTAGGAGGGGCCCCTACTGGTCATACCACCTCGAGCTTTTCCGGCGCCGGTTCTGATGCTGGTTCTCCTGGCGCTGTCCTCATTCTGATCCCTGGCTCCGACACAGAGCCGGAGGGGTCTCATCCGACACATGCTCTGGAGCCAAGCCTTCCAGGCCAGTGCCTTAGTCTTATTCCTATGGGCAAGGACTCAAGGAGGATTGGAAGAGGTCGCTGGACCCTGACGAATACAAGCCTTTAGATCAACAGATGGACTGGTGTGAGGACTTGATGGAGGCCAGTGGACTGGACACTTTTCCAGATACTGGCACGCTTCCCCCCCCTACCGTGTCTACGAAGGAGGGAGCACCCTTTGCAATGGTGATGAGAAGGGCGGCTGAGGTTCTAGACCTTAGTCTGCCATCTGTGGCAGTCAAGACAGACATCTTGACTGAGCTGCTTCAGCCAGGAGTGACCCATTTACAACCACTTCTCCCATTCAATTAATCCCTTACTGACATCTGTTAAAATTCAGAAGTCAAGGAAGACAAGACGATGTAAGTAGATGAGTTCTTTATTCTGGTCATCCACTCTCCACACTCAGTGCCAGCATTCTATTGTCAACTCTAGGTAGAACATTCCATTTTATACACGGAGGGAGGGGAGTACTGGGGGGAAGGAACCATAGGGATGAGGAGGTAAGAAGGTGCAGAATGTAAATACAAGGAAGGTTACAACACATCTCCCTATATAGGGGAGGGAGAAATGATGCTAAGTTCAAAAGTCTGTCACCACTCCATGTCTGTCCATTCTCTAGGCGAACCACATTCCTGCCTACCTTGACCAAGCGTTGAGGAGGTTGGAATTTGCTCTGACCTATATGCACGTGGTTGGATTTCCTTACTAGTACGGGGTTGTCAGCCTTGAGGTTATGCTCCTTAACACCATGTTTCTGATCATACCAATTTTTGTAATTCCTTTGATGTTGTAGAATTTTCCTTTGACCCTCCCAGCGGTTGGAATCCACTTTCTTACCTTCCTCCAACCACAGAGGGTTCATCTTGGTGCTTGGCTCTCTCCCTCTTAGCGCAACTAAGGGAGATATCCCTGTGATGAGGTTAGGTGCAGTGTGATATGCCCATGTGCACTCTTTAAGGGAGTCATCTATCTTGTGGCCATTAGTGATAGCCAGTTGGAAATGTTCCTTTATTATGCGGTTTGTTCTTTCCACTAGTCCATTGGCCGTGGGACAGTAGAGTGCAGTTTTCTCATTTTTGATATTTAATTCCTTCTAGGAACTCCCTCATCTCCTCAGGAGTAAATTATACTCCGTTGTTTGTGACCAAAATTGCAGGTATCCCTTCATTGCAAAAGATATTTTTTGAGCAATGTTGTAAGTCCGCTTGTTGTGGTAGAAGATTTACATTTGAAATTAATCCATTGGGAGGTATAGTATGTTAAAACAAACATAAATCTCTTTTGGGGCTCCAAAACCTCCATTGGGCCAATTGTCAATGGCTAGTTTAGTCCATGGCACCACAGGTACCTCCACCAGAGATAAAGGGACTTTGCGCAGGGTTTTGCTATTATCTCTTTTTGCACAGCTGATGCACTCTTTGACTTTTAGCTCTACCATTGAATCCATTTTGGGAACCCAGAAGCAATTTCTTACTTTATTCTTCATGATGCTCCTGCCTAGGTGTCCCTCGTGGGCCAGATCTATTATTTTACTCCTGAGGTCAAAAGGAGGAAAAATATATCCATTGTGATATAGTTTGTCGTCTATAAGTGTAAGTTTGAATCTTACCTCCCAAAACTCCATTATTCCTTCTGCGACCTCACTAAATTTTTCAGGCCAGCCATTGACAATTAAGTCTTTCAAGGTGTTCATATTGACGTCTTTTGTCTTGCTTTCTTCCCATTCATCTCTAGTCTGGGACTGTAGTTGGATGGCTAGGATGGGGACATCAATTGTTTTTCATTATTACTAGTATTTAAGGAGGACCTTGAAAGGTAATCCGCCACAACATTCTCTAATCCAGGTAAGTATTCAACCTTAAAGCAAACGTTTTCCAATCCCAGGACCCATTTGGATATGCCTGGGGAACTGCATTGAACTTTTTTTGATGAAAACATGAATGTTAGGGGCTTTTGGTCTGTACGGATGGTGAGTTTGGTACCCCATATATAAAATTTAAAGTGATTAACGGCCCAAAAGCATGCTAGGGACTCGGGGAACGGGAGGCGAAAGCTATGATGGTTTCACCACTTTCCACTCTTTGAGATAGTGACGCCCCGACCCTTTGTTAGATGCGTCTGTAGTTAATATAGTTTTCTTTTTGGGGTCAAAGGATCCCAGGGCGGGTGACTCAATGACCTCCTTCTTCAACATGTCCACCATTTTACTGTACTTCTCTTCCCACATGAATTCTTTGCCTTTTTAAAATTATTCTTGTAACTCTTCACACTTTTCAGAATATTTTTTTTTTTTTTACAAATTTGGCCATATATTCGATAAGGCCTAAGAAGGATATAAGTTCCTCTTTGTTAGTAGGGTATGGAGCATCTCTAACAGCTTGAATTAAACTGTATTTATGTCTAAAACCTTCTTGAGAAATGGTGCACCCAAGGTAGTCCATGAACTTACTTTAATCTTTCACTTGTTGAGTTTTACTGTCAACCCTGCTTCTGAAAGTCTCTTACAAACTGTCTTAAAAATTATGTTGTGCTCTTTGGCAGATGACCCATAAATCAATATATCATCTTGGAAGCCCATGAGGACTTGCTGTATCATTTTCTGGTAAACTGCCGCAGCAGAGGCAAGTCCAAAGGGCATCCTGACAAACATATATTCTCCAAAAGGAGAGATGAACGCCGTTAAAGGTCTAGACTCAGGGTGTAGTTCCGCTTGGTGGTATGCCATTGATAGGTCAACGACCGAAAAAAAACTTGGCCTCCCCCCATGGTGCTCAGCATCTCGTTTATATTGGAGAGGGGAAACCTCTCTACCCATATATTGTCATTGAGACTGCGCAGATCAACACAGAGGCAAATGCCTTCCCCATTGGCCTTGAATGCTATAACTATAAGTGCTAACCACTCCGAGGATTCTATGGGTTGGATGACACTGGTCTAACTCCTTCTTGAGAGACTCTCTCATAAGGAGAGGAACCGGGCGGGGTTTGTGAACCACTGGTTCGGCTCCTTGTTTAATCTTTATTCTGTGCTGGAAGTCTTTCAGTAAGCCCAGTTTATCCACGAATAATTCAGGAAATGCCTCACATAGCGTACATTTACTATTGGAACCTTCAACAAGGATGACTTGATCTTTATTGTTAGGGTCAAGTATGATGCCCTATTCCTTCTGGTGTTGCCAGCCAAGGTGATTAGATCCTTTCTCTACAACGTACCCCTTACTCACAGAGGATCTTCCTTTAAAGTCTATGTGTACCTTTATCATTCCCACAAGGGTAATGCTGTCTTTGGTATAACCTTCTGGAGAAATATCTGGTTGACTCATTTCTACATTTAAGTCTCCCAAGGATTTTTTGTAATCAGCAAGATTGAGTAGAGTGAATAGAGAGCAAGAGTCTGAAAAATTTCTACTGGCTTATTATTAAAGAGGTACCATACACATGGGATAGTCCGGTTTAGAAGAATCATCTTCACCTTTCACTTGAAATACAAACTTCTGAAGTTGTTTACCCTCCACATTAGCAATCTTAACTTGGTTGTTGTCCCCATCCCTACATACTCTCGCAAAGTGCCCTCTTCTGTTGCATCTTCAGAGTGACAGCTGAAGAAAAGATGCGAATGCACAGCAAAAATAGCACTTCAGTCCCAAGATGCAGGAACAGCACGTAGTCTTGGAGAGAGTACTGACAGGGGAGATGACCAGCTGCCCCCTGCGCAGGATCGTCGCCAGTGTTAAAATTCAGAAGTCAAGGAAGACAAGACGAGGTAAGTAGATGAGTTCTTTATTCTGGTCATCAACTCTCCACACTCAGAGTGCCAACATTCTATTGTCAACTCTAGGTAGAACATTCCATTGTATACATGGAGGGAGGGGAGTACTGGGGGGAAGGAACCATAGGGATGAGGAGGTAAAGGTGCAGAATGTAAATACAAGAAAGGTTACAACAACATCCTTCTTGGGACCTGGTCTGAGCCCAGCACAGGGGCTCCTGTGAACAGGATGATTGCCTACTGCCACTGCCCCACCACAGGGGACCCCAATTTCCTCACACAACACTCTACCCCAGGGAGCATGGTGGTCTAAGCCTCTGCCTCCCATGTACATTCTGGCACATTCCCTACCAACCCACTGGATACGGAATCCAAGATGGCTGGACACCTTAGGGAAGATGATGTTTTCTTCCACCAGCCTGGCACTGCGGTCCACGACCTGCTTGTGCCTTTTGGGCCATTACTCCCATACTGTATGGGATTCGGTTGCTCAAGTGCTCACGATGGTCCTGGAGGAGTCCCTTTTCATACTCTTCCACGCTTTGCTGACAGGAGAGATGGAGCTAAGTTTATGATCTGATGTGGACTGGATACCACCGACTCACTGGGCAGAGCAGTTTCATTGACAGTGGCCTTACGGTGCCACGCCTGGCTGAGAACAACTGGCTTTCCAGGGGATGTCCATGCATCGCTTATGGACATGCCCTTTAATGGCTCCCGTCTCTTCGGAGACAAGGTGGATTCAATGCTAGAGTGCTTTAAGGACAGCAGGGCCTCAGCCAAGTTCCTTGGGCCTTTCCATGTCCCCTCGCCACCTGCAACCTACCTTTTGCTCCTTTCGTGGCCACGGAAGGGGCTTTCAACTGCATCTATAACTTCCCAGCCACCGCAGCGCACAAGCTTCCCAGTCACTGCGTCGCCGAGAACACGGTACCCACAGACCTCGTGGGTCAGGCAGCCAGGGGTCGGGCCAGTCCACCCCCCTCCCTAAAGCCACAGACTCCAAACCCTTATAGTCTGCCCTCCTACCATCATGGGCACCATCTGGGAGGCAGGATACGCTTCACCTGCCCCGCTGGAGGTCTATAACATCAGACAACTGAGTTCTCTACATTGTCTGGAAGAGATACCCCCTCCCCTTCGTGTATGCTCCTCCACCCATGCCACCTGCTTTCGACAGGCTGACAGAGGACCTTCTCTCCTTGCTCTACCAGGAAGTGATGGTTCTCTTGGCCAAGGGAGGCATTGAGAGGGTGCCAACACCAGAAGTAGGTTGTGGTTGCTATTCCCGCTACTTTATGGTGCCCAAGAAGGACAGAGGCATTCATCCTAGCCTAGACCTGCGCCCTCTCAATTTCTTCCTCAAGAGGTACTATTTTGAGGGGGGCTAGTGAGCCCGCAGCAAGATGGCCGCACGCTAGTGGAGCTCCGACAATAATCCTGAATGAGGATGACAATCGAATGCTGAAAATCATAGAATAACACACACAGATACCAGAGTATGCAGTAGCAACAAAAGTGAAGCAACCTTGTAGCGCTGGAAACGGAGACACACAAGATGATACAACTCGCTGCAGAAAAACATGGCGGCCCCCACTGGCGGTCTGTAAGCGGTAGGCGATGCCTGAGTTGCACTGAAGGGAAGGGCAATATCGGTCTACAAGGGCACACTGCACCTCGGTGCTGCAACACCCGACTGTCAGCTGGAACATGGCGCGGCAGCGGACAACTGTGAGAAAAAGCCACACTGTGCATAGGATGCTGGTGGCGGCGCGGGCTGCGAGGCCTAAGTCGTGGCCTGCAGAGGCGCCCCCTGCCCATAGCGATGCTAGTCCGTGAACACCATACAATAGGTGAGGAGCATGGCAGGCGGTCCAGGAGGCCGGGGCAGAACTGAGACAGGGCCTTGCGACTGAAGATAAGCTGCAGCCAGTACGTAACCGGGGGGAAGTGCCATCCACCGCGAAGCCTGCACCACAATGATAGCCCTGCCCCGCAGAAGCTAAACAGCTGCCCTGCATAGCTTACAAAAGAATTCACAGTCCCAGCAGAAAGACACACTGTTCCTCCCACCCGTCTGTTAGATTGCTGCTGATTTTGTTAGCTGTCTACACTCTCCTTCGGCTCTCTACCTCAGCACAGAATCCCTTAACTCAATTGACGTCACTGATGTGGAAAGGCTGTTTGGGTGGCTGTGGGTGACCTAAACTCTCCTTCTATGTCGCTGGCTCCACTTTTGTTCCTTTGCCACTCATCCTTGCAGGGGAGATAACGAGGGCTAATCGCCATGAAATGTTAGATCCCATCAAAGGGCAATTGCTAAATCTACAGATATTGTTACAGCACTGTGGGAGCCGAAGTTATTCTCTTGATCTATTGTACCTACACCACTAAGTGACTGCTCAGCGAGATATAGGCTACAGCCTTATACAGGAGGCGAAAAGCACGTGGTAACCAGACAGTGTACAGTTGGCGGCGCGGGGACATAGAGTCGGTGCCCCAGGACCTGCCTCCCTGACAGCATGGAGATCGAGTCTAATCAGATCACTAAGAAGTCTGGGATAGCGGCGGATCCCCACTGCAAAGAGCCTTTCTACAAGCCAAATCTCAGTAGCACGTGCTTGAACATCGCCAGAATGGGAAAAGCTGACCAGCAGCAATCATCTTTGCCATTCGAAAATAAGACGCTCTACAAAAACACAGTCCCTATATGCAATTAGACCCTACTAAGGAGATTGCAGAAAACAGGGTTTCCACCCTGGAAAAATCCCTACAAGCAATGCAACAGAGCCTCCAGTCCATAGACCGAAAACTAGGTGCGCTAAACCTGAGGATGGATCACATAGCGGCTAAACTGGATAAACATGGTGCCTGCATCCTGGAGGGCGAACAGCGCATCTCCATGACTGAAGATGGCCTGGCTACAGTAACAGACAAATGTTTGAGTATGGAGAAACTTCTATCAGTTATCCAAGCCAAAAACGAAGACCTGGAGGCCCGATCAAGGAGGAATAATTTACGCATCACTGGCGTACCAGAGTCCACAAGCACAGACAAAGTAGAATATAATATAGAAGCCATGCTTAAAGAAATGTTTGGTTCCGAACACTTCTCCTCGGTGCTATTAGTGGAGCACGCACACAGATCCCTGGCCCCCAGACCTGTGGCGGGTGCGCCGCCCTGCCCAATTATTGCCAAACTGCTGAATTTCTGAGACCGTGACACGGCACTACATTTAGTGCGCAAACTGGGAAACATGACCTATCAAGGGAATGAGGTGGCATTGTACCCAGATTTCACCGCAGCTGTCCAGCCAGCGCAACGTGAGTTCCAGCCAGTAAAATGTAATCTACAAACCAAGGAATCGCAATACGCCATGCTATACCCCGCTAGACTGCGGATTCAACATGATGGTAAATCGAAAACCTTCACAAACCCCAAAGAAACAATGATCTATATAAAAAAGCTGGAACAATCAGGAAGGATCCATAAGGGCACAGAAGACGAAAAAGACTGATTCCGAAGGCAGTAGTAGGTGAAGAGACCGGAGACCGCAACAAACATGGTGAGAACTCAACAGACTATGCCAAGACTCCCAATTACACCCGCAGTTCACAATGGAACAATGCTGCTCTTTGGCTCGCTGCGCTGTCTCTGGCTTGACTCAGACCACTATGTAATATCCGTACGGTGAAGCGGTAAGGTAAAGGTAGCCAGTCATCGTAAGCAGCGAAGACTCTCTGAATGAGACAATAGTCCAGTTACTACTTCCCCAGCCACCCCTGCTCCTCGGGGGGGATACTAGGTCACTGGCAGCCCCCTAGAGGGTATACCCCATATGTTAACAAACTCTTCAAATTGGGCATGGTATTGGGCTAAAAGCTTGGTTGCTTATGTTTCTTTTTTGCAGTTACAAGTTTATGGAAAATTCTTTGGCAAATTTGGGTTGTCGAGGTGGGTGGGTTGGTTGGGGTATTTACTTGTTCTGCCAAGAATGTCAATGATCGCAAAAGCTGTATGATAACGAACGTATGCATGTGGGAATCGTTATTACATGTCAACAACACATAGAGTAGAGGAACGCCTACTGTGGGGGAATCTGTACCCCGCCGCTGATGCCTGATCCGTCACCGGCCCCGTCTCCTTAGCCTGCTTGTCTTCCTGGTTCGGGGCATTGAGTTCACTTTGTCTCCGTCCCGACCTATCCCCCCCCCCCCCCTTGATATTCCTGTGGATCGGTAGGGTCCCCCCCAGGGGAGCACATGCTATTGTTTCTGATTGTGGGTTGCCTTGTGGACTTGTTTCTTCGTTATTTATATAAAAATGAAACCGTTGTGTGGGGTCCGGATGGTGTGGCTGCCACCGCTTCTTTCAACTCCTGTGATCTCTCTTCTGCCGCAGCGTGTGTTCTACTGTTTGTATTATGTGCTCTTTCTGTCTGCTAGCGGCCGGCCTGAAGGTTGTAGGCCCATCTTTGTATATCTTTTGGATTCTGTAATAAACGGTTTAAAAAAAAAACAAAAAAAAAACACATAGAGTAGACAACACATCAGTGAAAGCGGCAGGGATCATATTATGGCTCATGTGGAATGTCAGAGGCCCAAACAACCCAAAAAAACTTGGCAAGTACTAGGGTATCTAGATCGACATAACATCCAGATTGCACTACTTCAGGATACTCATCTTACACGACACTCCGAGCAAAATGTAGTGACGCGCTGGGCTGGGGTTAAAGCCGCCTCCTCCTATGCGAGGGGTGTTATGATCCTCATAAAATGACATGTACCATTTACAGTATCCCATGTGATCACGGATAATCAGGGATTATGTTATAATGCAAGGGAAACTATACGGTAAACTGCTAACGATTGTTAACGTATATGGCCCAAACATAGACGACCCAGAGTTCTTCACGAGTATATGGAATCGCCTACATGGACTGCAGACCTCCGCGGTAGTCTCTAATACACCTCTAACTATGTAAGAGGACCATTTAATGAGACAGGGTGGGTCTGGTGGACGTGCTGCGGCTATACTTCAAGAGGGAATGCGTGAATATGGCCTCATTGATATTTGGAGGATGCGGAATCCCGATGGCAGGAAGGGGACATATCACTCATATGTACACAAGTCCTAGTCCAGACTGGACTATTGGTTGATCTCTAAAGATGTCAACGCATGGATACATAACATCACACACCTTCCCAATTCACTAACAGATCACGCACCGGTCCGGCTCAGGATGGACATCCCAGGGTATGGCCTACCTCCGTTCCAATGGAGACTGCAATCGTCAGCCTTACTAGATCAGGTTTTCCGGGAAGGCGTTTGGGAAGCAATTGTCAACTACTTCCACACCAACATAGGCTCAGTGCACAGCGCGGCCACTCAATGGGAGGTATTTAAAGTAACAATCTGGAGGGTATGTATTGGGCTTCAAGTGGGGGTTCTGAGATCTATACGTAACAGCCTAAGTAAAATTGAGTCTACACATTCAGATCTGAAAAGATCGTATGAACAAACCCCTTACCCTGGCAAATTGGTGCAGATTTGACAGGGGATCAATAAATATAATGAGATGGCAGAACGGGAAGCCAAACACATGTCACAGGTGGACAGCTAGGATTTATGGCGAAGGCGGCAGACTGGGCTGTGTGCTTGCCAATAAAATAGCAGAGATATGGGCACGTGCACACAGAGTGGAAGTGGCTTCTAAAGACTCCGGTCCCGTCTGTTGCCACAAAATGCTCTCTCTCACAATGGCTCATCCGACATCCACACCAGTCATGCTGGACTCTGCAATGATGGGACAAGGTCCCGTAACCCTGGATGCCTGACCCCAAGATGGCGGCTCCTTGTGACCTGATAACTCTAATTCAACTGTGGGATGCCACTAACTTTTCTGAAAATTGCCTGCTGCTTTGAAAATCAGGCTACATTCACTCCTGGCTAAAATGAACCACGCATGAAGATGCCACAATTCCACGTGAGGTGATTACAAATAGGGCAACTCCTGGTCCCTGACCCCATAATGGTGGCCCATTCGGGACACAAAGCGAAGGGTGAGTTATGGGCCCGCCTGACTCGAAGTGATACCGTCTGATATCTGGGTATTTTTGAAAATCTGAGGTGAAACTACTCTTTGCCAAAATAATGACATCTGGGGGTGCTACAATTAAAGAATTACCTGGTTCCTGTCGCTAAGATGTCAGCTCATCGGTACCCAAAAAGAGGGCAGGTGAAGGCCCGATTGACTCAATCATTCTGACAATCAGCCTGCAATCACTCATTATCAAAGCAAAATACACTTGAAATCTCTAGAACTCATTGGGACTCGCAGGAAAACAAAGTGGTGAGACGGAGAGGTTATCTTCCACCTCTGAGACCAGTGATTATACAGCCCGATTGTTGAGCCCGTCATCTTACAAAAGAAGGGGCTCACATCCAACTGTCCCCTGCCTGTCAACCAGGACGCTTAGCACGCCATCCTCTAAGAGAAGGTGCTCATCGCTATCTGCCACTAAGTCTTTGAGTGGGATTCCAGCTCCCTACTCCTCCTAGTCCTTCCCTGCCAAGACCAACAAACTGGAGCGAATACTGGAGACTAATCTCCCTGCTAACTGAGACAAAATCATTCCTGCCTCGTTACCCTCCCTCCAATCCTCTGCACCAAAGTGCCTGAAACCACATGGCCCCAACTCCTTCTCCATCACCTTTCCCCCTAATCTATCACTCAAAGCTAAAAGAAACTTCAAACACAGGTTGATTAGACAACACCCGGAAACACTATTCGCTGACATATGCCACTGTTCCTCCAAAGGCCAGCAGAAAATGGACCTCATTTTCCACACCCTGAACCCTGTGAAGTGGATCACCACCCTTAGAAACCACCTTCACATATCCAAAACAATTAGCACCCCTTTCAGCTGTAAAATGACGATCTCAATCTCCAACCGCCATATGCACAGAGGCAACACCTTTGCGACCATTTACAGCAATGGAACTGTCCTAATCCAAGCCAACAATGACAACCTAGACGCATTTGACTCTCGCTTCCCCTCGCTATGCAACGCCCTCAATCATCCACGCTATCCCCACGCAAGAAACACCCCCGACAGACTAACCCCTCACACATAACATGCACTCCAACGTATCACCCCCTGACGCCACCCTCTTCCCCCTCCACCACCCCCCCCACCCCCCGACTGGCACAATACATACCTCTCTCCCAGACCAACTCTGAGATACGGCTATGCTGAGACTCTCCAACCCCCTGTTGACCTCCACCTCCACCCCCCGTCCCCTCGATACTTCTCTAAAAAAACAACTAGTGAAACCGACTGTCAGTCTATGACTTTGAACCCTCACCTTGCACTGGCACTCAAGAAGCTCCAACTTCAATCACAACGTGACTTTCCACACCACATACCCACGGCTATACTCGGGGACAACACTAACACTGTAAGCCACGCCCCCAAGGACAAGCTCACTCCCTCCAGCCCGGGGCTGGCCAGCTTAAGACACCCGGATCGTAGAGTCCCCTACCCCCTCCTCCATGAATATGACTCAGAGACTTGCTCTGCTGGAAAGCCAACTAGAGATCGTAATACAAGGTATCAACAAAATCCTATCGAACCTCTCCACACCTCCGGAGCTCACACAATGCACACACACTACACCCACAGCTACTAACACTAAACACATACGCCCCCCTAATACTCAAAGGCACAGCTGGAACACAACCCCCCTCTTGAACCAACCTCAGAGGCCCAAAAGAGCAAGTGCCGCAATGTCCATGAGAGAGGCGACCGATCTTGCCAACTCCTACAGCACATCCTCAATTGCCATCCCTAACTCCCAAATCCAGGTTATCACTGGATTTGGAAAAGACAGCGCCCCACCCAGAACGCAGAGGCCTCCAGCCTTTCTTATTAATATCCCCATGGCCCCCCCTAACGAAGAAACTCAACAACAACGGGACAACCAACTGCATGCTCATAAACTGCAGATCAGCTACCAAACACACAACTCAACTGGCAGAAACCATCCGCACCCATGACATTGATATCACATTCATCACGAAAACTTGGCTGAATGAATCTTCTTCCCCAATCATGGACATGCTTGTGCCCCCGGGTTTCTCTATAATCAATAAAGACAGGAAAAACCAGCGAGGCTGGGGGTATTGTAATCATACACAAGAGCAACATCTCCGTAACAGAAACAAACTCCTTCAAATACAACTCTTTCGAATACCTAACCTCCACCATTAAAATGATCGACAACAAAACAATATACTGCCACCTCCTCTCCCACCCGCCAGGCAACACCCACTCATTCGGAGAGCACCTTTCCAACCTGATAACTCACTGCTCACTCTCGGATTCCAACAATATAATTCTAGGTGACCTCAACCTGCATTGGAATGAGGAAAACAACTCTCTGATCCAATTTCTGAATGAACTTCTTTGCAACAACAACCATACCCAGCATTGTACAAAACATACCCACAACAGAGGCTCTATCCTGGATGCTATCATAGCTCATGAAGACTCAGTCACTATCGACCACATCCTTCCTGTCGACTGGTCAGACCACCACATCATTCTTTTCCACATCAACCAAACGATCCAATGCCTCCCTCGTACACCTGTTTCCACCCATTGGACGAGAAACCTCTGAGAGATTACCCTGGCCGACCTGGAAGAAAGGGTAAGCTCACTCCTTCCCACCATTCCATATGACCTTTCTGCAACAGAGCTCACCGCACATTACAACGTCGCAATGACTTCCATACTAGACCAAATAGCTCCCTTGAAACAAGAGTCAGAAACATTCCATCTAGATCTTGGTTCAACACAGACCTGAACTCCAAAAGAAGACAACTAAGAGCTGCTGAAAGAATCTGGCAAAACAACCCGTCCTCAATCCACCTCGATCAACTCAAGTCTGAACGCAGCAAATACAAAAAACACATCCAGAACGAAAAAACGTCCTTCTTCTGTGATGCACTAGACAATACCAAAATCCGACCCAAAGAACTCTTTAGTATCATTCGACAACAAACATCCAAGCCCCGTTCATCCACAATGCAAGCGTCCAAAGAGTTATGTGATAACTTTGCCAACTTCTTCAATGAGAAAATCACCAAGATTGAGCTCTCAATGGACGACTACTGCCAACCTCCCATCGATAGCCAGCTCGCCGGAGCAGAAAAGAACAACCCACCCAGCCTCTCCCCCAACAAATGGAAATCTTTCAACCCCATCTCCGAAGCAACTATCATCGAAATGATTACCAGTCCCAAAACCTCGTCACACATTGTTGACCATATACCGGCCCAACTGGCTAAAAAGCTTAAACTCACACTTGCCCCTCTCTGGACCAGGATTATAAATAGCTCCCTGAGAACCGGAGTCATGCCAGACTGCCTCAAAATCGGCCAAGTCACACCACTACTAAATAAAACGGCTCTGACCCAAACGACCTCAATAACTTCAGACCTGTCTCCAATCTCCTCTTCCTAGCGAAAATACTGGAAAGGTGTGTTCTCCTTCAACTCACCCAGCACATCGAAAGAAACAACCTGCTAGACACATCAATCGGGCTTCAGAAAAGGTTGCAGTACAGAGACGGCGATCATGACAGTCATTGATGATATCTACAAAGCTCTAGACACAGACCGATGCAGCATACTCATACTCCTAGATCTATCGGCAGCCTTCGACACGGTTGACCACAAACTACTCATCAAGGTACTTCAAGAAAGCCGAAGAGGTCGTCTTGCAACGGTTCTCCTCCTTCCTGCAAAACCGCACTCAACGAATAACAATCAAAAACTCCATGTCTGACCCACTCCCCATTAACAGGGGGGTTCCTCAAGGAACTGTACTCTCCCCACAACTATTCAACATTTACATGGAGCCTCTCGCCAACATATTAAAAAAAGCCAGTATTCCTTTCCACCTCTATGCGGGTGATACCCAGATCTATCTAGAAACTTCCTCCATTGGTGACATTCAGAGACCAAACAACACCCTAAAAGAAGTTCAATGCTGGCTATCCCTCAACCACCTGAAACTCAACAAAGATAAGACGGAAATCCTTCTCATATCTAATAAAGAACAGACTCTCCAAATAACAGAATGGCTTAAATCTATCGATGCTCTCAACTGCCAGCTCACCCCAGCCGACTCAGTTAAATCACTGGGAATCACTCTGGATCCCAACTTAGACATGATCAAACATATCAACAACACTGCAAAGAGCGCCTTCCTCAACCTAAAACTTCTCTACCAAATAAAACCCTTCATCCCTCCCAATGACCTCAAATAGGCAACTCAATCCCTGGTGTTGTCCAGGTTGAACTACGGGAACGCATCCCTCACAGGCACAGCAAGAGCCCATCTTGCTCCCCTCAGATCAACTCTTAATGCAGCAGCCAGGATGGTCACTGGAGTAAAGAAATTTGAACACATCTCTCCTGCTCTCAGAGAGCTAAAATGGCTCCCAACCGAAATGCGTGCCAACTTCAGAACTGCCTGTCTCACACACAAAGCTCTGCACACTGGGAAACCTGCCTACCTGGCCGCCAAACTCATTAAGGCCGGTCACACAAGAACCCTCAGGAGTACTATTACTCAGTCAGTCAGTCAGTCAAACCACTTTATTCGATTATTTAAAATCATAAAAGTATACAATACGATGTAAAAACAGTTAAAAATAAAATATTTAAAAAGAAAAAGACATTTTCATTATTAAAAACTGTTAATCACTATCAATAAACTTATAATGACTAATTTATTCTCTCCTTTTGAGCTGCCTGTCTGTTCCTCCTACTCCTAATAGACGCAACAAGAAAACTGGCAACACCAAACATGATTACAGGGGATTCCATTAATTGTAGAAACAATAATGCAGGTTTAGACTGTATAAAAACTTTCTCTTTCAATATTGGGAGAATAAACCTTTTTCTCGCTTCATAATACAGAGGGCAAAAGAACATAAAATGCATGGTATCTTGGGGGGAGAAGTCATCGCATTTACAAGGCGCCGCATCTTCTGGCCTCATCCATCCCTGTGAGTCACTCAATACCAAATGGATCTGGTTAAACCGAAATTTTGTCAATAGCCATCTGTGAAAGGAATTCGTAACAATGGACAGATATGGTTGCGTGGCTAAGGACAAAATAAGCAAGAAGTGAGCCCTAACTGTGGGTTTACTTAGCTCTTCTACTTCTCGCTCAACCTCGCTAAGCTTAATATAGTTTCTTTTAACCCACTTTAGATCGGCTTTACATAGGCCTTCAGGATTGGATTAAATCTCTGGGTGCCCCAATTTCTTAGTTGACATTTTAATATAGGACAGCCACTGGATTTCCTTCATATTATCTAGTTTAATACAATCCTTCAGGATCTTGTGATTTAACGTAAGATTCAGATTTAACCAAATTCTAATCCATAACAGGATTGGGGCAATTTTTAATATGTCAGAAATGTAGCCTATCCCCAACTCAAGATGGACCGAATGGGTCGCTGTGGATTGTGGAAGGCCGAGGAGGGCACGAAGGAATTTATTTTCTTCTCTTTGTATGGGATCAGATTTAATGTACCCCCATATTGCAGCCCCATACCTAGCAATTGAAATAGTTTTGGCTTTGTATATAGCTAAGATAGCCTCACAAGGCTTTCCTCCCAGTCTTTTTGCAAAACCTGATATTGCAGCTGAGGAGTTTCTCACAGCATTTGCCTTTATTGAGAGTTGCGGTACCCAGGTTCCTCTTTCATCAAAAACAACTCCCAGATAGGTAAACACTTTCACTCTGGTTATTACTTCCCCTTCACAATAAAAGGATTTAACATTGTTTTTACCCTTACCTAAAGACATAATATGCGATTTACCATTATTGACCACAAGATCCAGCAATTTCATAAAATCCCCAAAGGAATCTAGTAATCTTTGTAAATCGAGAGGGGTCCGAGCCAGTAAAACGGCGTCGTCCGCGTAAAGGAGTACAGGGATGGATGTTCCTCCCATACGCGGAATATCGAGTGTAGCCGTTAACAGGTTATCTTCCAAGGAGTTTATATACAGAGTGAATAACATGGGGGCCAGGATGCAGCCTTTGCGCACCCCTCTACCTGACTTAAAACTTGCAGTACATTCCCCCTCCTGCGTCATCCTTATTGAGGCTCTCAGATCTTTATGTAGCTCGGCAAGGAAATACACAAGGGGCCGGTCGAGTCCTAGTTCCAAGAGCATGGACCACAGCCTTGACCTATTAACTAGATCAAAGGACGTGGACAGGTCCATGAAACCCAGAAAGATCGAGCCCCCTGCAGCTTTCGTGTATCTAGATACGATTAAATGTAAATTAAGACATTGGTCCTCTGTGCCTCTCCCGGATCTAAAGCCGTACTGGGCATTCGATAATATTTCTTTCTCTGTAGCCCAGTCCGTTATCTTTGCTAGAATAACCTTCCCTAAGATTTTAATTGAAGAATCCAGTAAGGATATTGGCCTATAGCATCTGGGGTCTCCCCTTTGGCCTTTCTTAAACACGGGAATTATAATTGAACGGGACCATGACTTCGGAAAACCTGTAACAGCCGAAGTATTAAATACATTCGTCAGTATTTTAGCCCAGTACTTGGGGTTAGCCTTGAACATGTCAGAGGGCACCCCATCAGGGCCTGGCGCCTTGCGCCCAGCCGTTCCCTCTATTGCTTTCTCGACCTCCACTATATTAAAACTAACAGGTGTCGTAGGAGGATCAGAGATTGATACCTCAAAGTTTTCCAACTCTATATTGCTCCCATAAACTTTTTCAAAATGGCATAACCAGTCCTCCTCTGGGATGTTGAGTTCTAATACAGAGTACTGGGTGCCAATAAACAGAGGAGTATTAACGATTGCCCAGAACTTGGAACTATCTTTCAAGGTAGCTTTATCCATTAAAGCTGCCCACGCATCTTGTTTGATTTCGTTTTTCCGAGCCTGTACTACTATTGAGTACTCTTTCCTGAGCTGAACAACTAGCCGTTTGTTCCTATGGCTATCATTAAGAGCCTTTTTAAGTAGGTTATGGGCTTTAGTGCATTTGTGGTCAAACCAGCCAAATGCAGGTTTATTTTTAACTACTCGGCTATTAATTGTAAGATCTTTAGCCACTTGAGTGCAAATGGTTTCATATGACGCTATTACATCCCCCCCATAATTGAGGGGGTCTGTAAATGTGTTTAGTTCCGGGCCGACCTTTGTTATAATGGAGTGAAGAAAATCTTCGGGGTGAGGAAATATGAATTTTGTGATCAGTTATGTCCCCTATCGTAGACCCCAACGGCTCCATGTGCATGCTATAAGTACATGTATGTTCCCTCCAGTTCCAGTTTTGAAGACGCAAATACATGTGCGTCCACCGTCAACATGTCCTCTTTCAGATCCGCCATGAATGGGTCAGATATTCCATTCCTAAGTATGAAAGGCCACCGACTTTATGTGGTTCACTTTCCACATTTTACAGATTCAGGCGAGTAGGCCCAGAATTCTGTCATCAAGCCTTTTCCTGCCTTCTGCCTCTGAAAGCTCCAGTCTGAGCCTGCATCTGTATCCATGAACTTTGTCCTACTCCCTGCGCGGCTAACGGTGCCTGATCCAGCATATTGCCTGCCAAAAACTGTATTTCACCTTCAAGATTATCTACTCCGCTCCTCATCCGATGCATTCCTGTCTAATAGTTTAGGTAAACATTCCTCCAGCTACCGTGCAAAGGGCCAGGCCTCGCTGTCCTCATGCAAGTAATTCATAGCCCCGTTACCATGGAATATTCCTATCCCCTTGCATCTCATGTAGACACTTAGACGCTTGTACACGCACTAACAGTCAGTATAGAATAGATTCTACTCTAGAAACCTTTCCTTTTGGATAACACAGTTCTTTAAACATAGGATATTAGATATGATTTGGGATTAGGTTGACATGACCCCCAGACTTCTGTCTCCACATGTAGAGCTAAATGTCAAGTCCCCTTCACCCTCTAGTTGCACGTCAATCACACGTCATGCGGCTGCGCGCGCATCTCTGCCAAATATTTCTGCTAACATTGCAGGATTCTTTTATGGATCCACCCACTTGTGACATCATGTATGATGAAGTTTATTAAATTACACCCATATATCCGCCTCTATTAGTTACGTATGCACCTTTTATCTGTACTATCAACTGTTACGCCTCTTGCATCTGTTTCACTGTAATGCATTTTCTATAAAACTGCTTATCTGTCAATAATATATGCCCTTCCTTCCTGAACTTTCGTGGTGATGGAATAGAAAGCCTACAATTCGAATTGTATTCCTTTGTATAGGAATAAAGCCTTTTAAAACCTCTAATACCACGGATTCTGCCTCTTATATTTACTGAGTTATTCTTACTTGACTTTACCGCATAAAAAATAGTACCGGTAATGAAATATTTACCACAGGGGGTAACCTTACTCCAATTTAATCTCCTCCCCTGATCTGTAGCTTTTACATCAACTGCAACAAGTGACGAGACTGTTTTATTCAGGAGGGAAAAGCCATTATCCAATTCAATCACCACCGGGTTGTGGTCACTGAAAAAAGAGAGTATAGCATTATAAAAAATCACATATCTTAGAAGTCCTGGGGATAGGAATATGTAGTCTATTATAGATTCACACTCCCTAGCTATGTACGTGGGAACGCAGTTACTCTTATCAAAGAACCCTGCCTCAAACAATTCATTATTAGACAAGAGAACCTCCAATGCTTCCCCCTTAGAGGTATGTTCAAAATGTTGAGGGGATGTGAAATCCGGGCCATCGCTATCTCTATATTGACAATTTAGTCTGCATAAATGCACGTTAAAATCTCCCATCAGAATATAATGACAAAAAGTGGTTTGATTTTCCTTATATGTTTTTAAAATGTTTGACAACAGATGGAGATGCACATTTGGAAACTCCCCTTGCTGCGAGTTATAACAATTGACAAGAATTAACTTCGTATTATTTGCCAAACTTACTTCCAATATAAGACAATTATGGGAAGTACAATCGACCTTTTTGACTCTTCCTGTAATGTTTACTGAAACCAGAAACATAAGTCCCCCTCTGTCTCTCCCTGCTGACGAACTCAAGGCAGGAACAAAGTGGGATGTAAAACCATCAATCCAGAAATCACAATCCTTATCCCATGTCTCTTGAAAAGCAACAATATCATACTGTTTTACAAAATTTAGCCAACCGTTATCGTCCCTTTTGGACCACAAGCCCAGCAATATTCCAGCTTAACATCTTTACCTTTTCCCCCATACCATTAGCGATACTAGCGGAATTGGGTTGAGAATTTTCATTACTCATTATTACTTGTGCAGGTTCCATAAATCCCAATTCAGCCAATCTGTCCCTTCCCTGACCCTCAGAATCCTCGCGTCAGTCACACGCCTCTAGGCCCGAGAGTACATCAAATCTATTATGTGTGACAATGTTAGATCCAATCCTGCAGTAATTGTCAACATTGTAGATTTGCGATACACCAGGGGTCCGAGGCTCAGTAGGAATGAAAGGTCTAAATCTCCCACAATTTGGGGGAGCTTTAATTAAATGCGTGTAAAAATAACCCAGAGGACGCACACAAACACTATTTACGTCATAGACCAGAGAGGCTGCCCTTAACAAAACTGTGGCGACATGTTGGGGGTGTTTGTAGGGAAGCCACATCTCCTATTTAGCAATGACAATGTTTTGTTTTTTAGTGACTCATGCGATTCCTCATGGGACTGGGCAGAGTGATAATCAGGAGGGGGGACATTGGTTAAAACAACCACATAGGGTGCACAATCAGGGGGAAGATTTGTAAAGCCACTTTTTCTTCCCTGTCTAAAACCTGATGAACCCTCTGAACCTGAATAGGATTGTTTTATTAGACCGGTTAATGGTGTAAGGTCAGGGGGAACGATTTCCGGTGCAATTGTTTGCTGGATAGGTTGCTGCAGGTTATCGTAAATGGTTCCCTGCTTAACTCCATCAGGACCCTTTACAACAGCCTTTGCTCTTTCGGCCATGGCCAGGTGTGTCGCTACCAAACCTCCTAGCCTCTTTACTTCCGAGGTAACAATGTCCAGTTTGAGCACTAGGGGTTGGATGTACTCATCCAACTTGGCCTCAAATTTGGCTTCTAAAGTACAGACCAGTAAGGCAAATTGCTCCGGGGATAAATTGATACTGGCTGCACTACTTCCTTCCTGTGGGACGATCCCAGCAGCACAGCTGTTTAGAACTAATTGGGAAGTTTCCGCTCTTTTTTTACTATGCTTCCCCCACATTTGCTTTGTTGTTTTCTGCAGGATCTCACTGGTCTGGGGGTTGGCGGGGCCTCCTCTATATCAACAATAGATATGTCTAACACTCTACTTCTCATTCCCCCGAAAACTCGCAAGCAAAAAACACTATCACGCTCCTTCTCTGGAAACGCTCCCAAAATCTGGAACGCCATTCCAGTCCATATCAGGACCATCCCCTCCTTCCTAAAATTCAAAAGTCAGCTCAAAGATCTCTACCTCAACCGTACTCTCCCGAATGGTTGACTGGACTCGTTGCGTCTCATTGGTTACTAATGTTTTACTGTGTGTACGACTGCCATACTATGTGCTTGATTTTCTTGATTTTCTTCACTATAAATGTTGTAAAGCGCTCCGATACCTCCGGGTCTGGCCAGTGCTATATAAAACTCTTAAATAAAAAAATAATAAATAAATAAGTGACAACAGATGAGGGCAACTCCCATCATGATACGCCGAACATTTTGAAAACATTTGCCAAATTCTACAAAAATATTTCCGCCTCCGCCACGGAGGCCGAAACCATTGCGTATCTGGAAGATATCGCACTGATATGGCATTCCCAGGGACAAAGGGAATCCCTGGCACAGTTGCTCACTATAGACTAAATAAAAGACACAATATGTAAACTTCTAAATAGATAAGCTTCCAGGAGTGACGGGTTGCTGGGAGAATTTTACAAAGAGTGCCCACACCAGATAGCCCCGCATCTCCATGCAATGTACGAGGAAGCGTAACAAAAACAAAAACTGCCATCATCACTCCGAGGGGCGCTTATTATCACGCTGCTGAAACCCGGTAAACCTCCTCAGCAGTGTGACGCATACCATCCGCTATCCCTCATAAACACAGATACTAAGGTCCTTACGAGCGCCTTGGCCACAAGGCTTTGACTCCTATTACCAATCATGATCCTTCCGGTTCAGGCTGGCTTCTTGACGGAGCAATCCACTACACATAACCTACGCACCTTATTTGCAGTAATGCACCGCCTGGTCCCGACACTACCTGCGGCAGCAGTCCTACTAGACGCTACAAAAGCGGTCAACTCCATTCAATGGCGCTTTATGTTTGATACTCCGACGTATGGGAGTCCCAGCAGCTTTTACACAATGGGTTCAGCTGCTGTACTCTGAACCGGCTGCCCGGACATGCGTGAATGGGAACACGTCGGAAGCCTTTGCGATATGTAGAGATACAAGACAGGATTGTCCACTGTCACACCTGCTATTTACCATAGCATTAGAGCCCCTAGCATGCATTCTGCGACAACGACATGCAACAATGGCATTGAAATTTCACCATTGGCCATCTCGCTTTACGCAGACGATATAGTGCTCTATGTAAGAGATCCTATTGTTAACCTGGAACGCCTTATTAGAGAATACATCCGATATAAAAGACACACAGGCCTGGGCATAAATTGGTCGAAGTCAACTGTCTTCCTCTTAACTCAGTGCATGACGCAGCAAGCAATGGAGTTCCCTCTTGAGTGGAGTGACGGCCCTGTCAAGTACCTTTGTGTAAGGGTACACAGGGACCCGAATATGGTTCTACAGTATACCTATGGCTGGGCTGTCTCACATCTGGAAGAGCAAGTCTTGAGATGGATAAGGCTTCAGCTGTCGATAGCTGACAGAATAGCTTTAATGAAAATGGTAACACTACCTAAATTTTTGTACCTATTCACAAATATCCCTATATACCTGTCACAAGCCTTCTTTACAAAGTTACGCTCATAGTTGATTAGGCTAGCTTGGGCAGGGAAGCAACCAAGATTAAAATGGGCCACCCTGACACAACCCTATTCACAAGGTGGTTTTACAGTGCCAGACTTAAAACTTTATTACCTGTGCGCACAATCACACTTCGCCCATTATTAGCAACATCCTCCAAGATACCGCCTGCATGTCGCAGTGGAAGGTGATGCTGTACACCCCATACCTCTTGCAGCCATGATCCCACACAAGTGCAAGGAGGTCACAAAAGAAGAGATAAACACTATACACTACACCACACAAGCCTGGAAAGCATTGGGGAAAAGAGCAAAGATAACACCGCTATATGCGCCAGCACTACCACTTGTGCATCACCCGGAGATCTCGGTGTCACAAGAAGCAGGTTCACTGGCTGTACTCTGTGCGGCAGGGCTACGCACACTGGGGGATGCCTATCTGGCAGGGAAATTTATAGATTTAGCTGATCTACATTGCGTAGGCAGCAAGCCCCCCCATGCTCACCTTCCTATATTGCTTTGCGACCCCTATCCAGTCACAACGGAGGACTGGTACGCTTGCTGCGCACTCACTGGCCTGTTGACTCCAAACTGCAATTTGTGGATTATACATTTTAAATTCCTTCATCAAATGTATTACACCCCAACCTGACTATATGGCTTTGGACTCCCGGAAAATGCAAATTGTGTGAGATGTAGGGCTCCGGACGCTGACTTTATAGACTTAGAATGGGGCTGCTCAAGGGTATACCAGTATTGGGTGCCGGTTACACATACAATTTCTGTAATAGTGGATGATACGGTGGAATATACCCCCAGGGTGTGCCTACTTGGGCTGATTAAAGAAGCCCAGCCCAGCCCACTAATCGTAAACTGAAAGCTATAGCTGTACTATTCGCCAAGAGGAGGGTAGCAATTCACTGGGGAGAGAAAGGCACCTATACCTGAGCACTGGCTGCTTGATATGGCATATTGTCTTGACCAATTGAAATGTTACGCTGAGGAACTCCCCCATGCCTCACACCCCAAGGACATCTGGGAGCCTCTCACTACATACTTGTGGACGCAATCGGGTGAATAAAATGTGTACTGTATGCTGCCCTACCCATTTTTCTCGTTTTCTCTTCTCAAAGGTGAAAGTCATCATCAGCCCTGTATATTGCAGCTATGCAATCTATAAATGCTTATACTTGGATGTTATGTTGGTACATATGGCATCTTGTTGAACTGTCATATATCTGAAAAGCATAAATCCAGGAGCCTGGATGGTAGCGTTGGACTTGCAGGACTCATAGTTCCAAATTCCTGTCCTGCTTGCACACAGGCATTACCTGCAGTTTACGGTTGGCCACGAGCACTTTCAGTTCACTATGCTCCCTTTTGGCCTTTCCAGCGCCCCTCTGGTGTTCACCAAGGTGATGGCAGTGGTTGCAGCTCATCTGCAAGGTCATCTAGAATCGTTAAGCATTCCTTAAGGGGCTATTTAGGGTTTTTCCACCAGTCAGACCTCCTCCACCACTCTTGGAGCTTAATAATGTCCTCTCACAGCTCATGAGGCACCCACCCATTCATACCTATTCACAGAGCGGATCTGAAATTCGTTTCCTAGAAGGTAGCTCTTTTAGTTGCATTGACATCTGCCAGGCGAGTGAGCGAAATTCAAGCTCCAACCATTCAGGAACCTTTCTTGCAATTCAGGAACGATAGCGTGGCCCTCCAGATGAACCCTAAGTTAATTCCTAAAGTCCCTTCAGAATTTCATTGAAATGAACCTCTCATCCTCATGACATTCTTTTCCAATCCTGCTACTCCAGCAGAGAGGTCATTTTATTCGTTGGATGTCAAGAGATGCTTGAAGTTCTATTTGCAAAAGACTAGAAGCAAGTCTACGCCACACTTTTTGGCCTACAGTGCTCCACGAAGGGGCTGTCCTCTTTCCAAACAGAATATTGCTCGTTGGGTTTCCAGCACCATTCGCTATTGCCATCAAGCAGCAGGGAAGACATTTGTGTATGCTCATTTGCTGGTGTGCCAATCCAGGACATCTGTTGTGCATGTACTTGAAAGAATGCACACACTTTCACCAGGTATTACTGCTTGGATTCTGCAGTTCCCAATGACACAGCATTGGGGCAAGCGGTACTGCAACATCTTTTCCAGTGACGATGAGCTTTATTCTTCACCCCTCCAACCTTTTTTCTGGCTATGCACATTTTTTCTTTCTACTCTTTTCCTATTACATGTATTTGTTTATTTTTATATAACTATATAGCTTTGCATCTGTTGTATGGATATGAAATATCTATGGATTCTCGCTCTAGATTAAAAGAAAAAAAATACAGAAACAATGTGTTTCTTAACTGCTATTTAATCTGATTCAAGCATGTGAATCTATGAAAGTTCCAATACTGGTGTAAGAAAATAAGTTACTTACCTGTAACTATTTTTCTTCGGTATTGAAATCTTTCATAGACTCACATGTGACCCACCCTTCTCCCCTGCAAAGCTTTTTCTTTCTTTCTTTCTTTTTCTTTCTTTCTTTCTTTCTTTCTTTCTTTCTTTCTTTCTTTCTTTCTTTCTTTCTTTCTTTCTTTCTTTCTTTCTTTCTCTCTTTCTCTCTTTCTCTCTTTCTCTCTTTCTCTCTTTCTCTCTTTCTCTCTTTCTCTCTTTCTCTTTCTTTCTCTCTTTCTTTCTCTCTCTCACTCTCTCATTCTCTCTCTTTTTTAGGGACTGAGCTTTCTCACAGGAGTGTTCTAGAGGGCAGGACTGCAAGATTGGTTAAAACCCATGTCTAGTCTCTTTTTTGACTGCGATAGGTTGCAAAACTAAGGGACCCTCTGCCTTTGTAGTTTGTGTGACATTACATTGCTATTATAATTAGGGCTCCCGGTTTTATGGTATTTATTTTTTTAACATTTCCGTCTGTATTTATTTTTTGGTCATTTTATCTGTATTTATCCACATTTATTTTTGTAGCAAGAAAAAAAAGACACTGAAGCTAGTATTTTTCCACATTTATTTAAATTGACATGCACACATGCACTATGTTGTTAGGCTGTTTTTTTTTTAATTGGAGCCTATGCTAAGTGCACTTTACATATTGGGAGCGACCCTGCCTTCCTTTGAGAGTGCAGGCCAGTTCCTTCCTACCCAGAGGAGGCATGCCGCCCTCCCACGCCAGATCGTTCCACTCCTATCCCCCATTGAGGGAAAGCATGTTCTCTTGCCTGCTGGCTGTTCGGGGCGGGGAGGTCCTCCCCATCACTAACCAGAGAAGTGAAACCTCTCTAGCGCCTAGGGCCTATGGAGACAAGAGCAGCCTGTAGTATGAGGCGGAACAAGATCCGGAGATCATATGCGACAACCTACTATTACCACAAAGAAGCACGCAAAACGTTTTCCCTGCTGTGTATTGCAAGTATGGAACACGGTTCTGGGTAATTTAGGATGTGTTACTGAACTCATTAGTTTTAGGAAGCCCATATAGGATATGTCATTTTAAGAGATCTTTCCCTGAACTCGGTTTCCATTGTTTTTGTCTTAAATGTTATGCAAGTTCCACGAATGGTGACGATAATGCCGCTATTTCTTCTGCAGGCCGCAGTGTCTCCTTGCACAGTTGCACTCTTGAGAGAGGGCTTTGTGACGTGGAGGCTAGGGCACTGCTCTGGTCCTCATGGGGTTAATATCAGCACACCCCCAGAGTGCAAGTCAGTCAGGGCTGTGTGCACATCTTGGAGCTGCAACCACACCGCTCACACACCATCACCCCCATTACCCCGCAGCGTAAGCACCAATCTCTCCGCACTCCTGTGCCTCTGCCTGAAAACGCCACCCCAACTACATTTAATTTTTTTTTTTTTAAAGTACTGTTAATTTTAAATATATTTCTGCACCCGATGTGGGCCTAGCTCTTGGCACACAAAGTTGGGCCATACTCTCAACGCCGCAGGTCAAGTGTGTCTCTCCACCGTACTATGGTAGGAAGATCACATTACTCCCTGTCACTAGGGACACCATGTTCTCAATTTGGCTGTTGGGTTTATAAGGCACTGTAAAATAGGTCATGGGACCATCGCTCCACTTTCAACAAGCCTCTATATTTTAAAATGTTGTCCTTAATTTGATCCGGTCAGTGCCAGCTAATAGTTGTTGGAGGCATGTCTGCCCCCGTGCCCTGCCACATCAATCTCCTTCCAACCCCTCCCATACAAAAAACAAAAAAAAAGGTTGCTGGGCCTGCTGCCAATGTCCTGGGGTGTTTTCACACCTCTTAAAGGACATCGCTGCTTGCACTGCTTGAACAATTTATACCTTGCGTGACCACCGCTACGAGGGGTGCTGGAGGGTCTCTGCAGACACGGCGCTCCCAGCTGCACTTGTTCAGAAGTTTCCGATTTCTGTTGGCAACCCCTGTGCACCTCTGACTCTGATTTTATAGAGCAGCACAGAGGCGGCAGGAGCATTTGTTTTGTAAGTACTTTCCCGTTTCTGTACATAAATACAGACAATAACCAAAAAGGTTTCGGTCTGTATTTATATGTAAAAATCAGTTTAAACGGAAAACCGGGAGCCTTAATTATATTATACTGCGGAACTCTCATCTCGACGAAGGGGATTGATTCAAGCATGTGAATCTATGAAAAATTCCCAAACTGGAGAACTACAGTTAAAGGAAATTAACTTATTTTCTTCTTTGCGTTGTATGAAATGGATTTCCACATCATGTGAATTTCTGCCCTAGATACCATCCGTTTTCAGAGGTTATGATCCAAATCATGATTTTGTTCTTGAAAGACTCCATGTGTGAGAAATCGTACATTCATTTCAAATGGCGATCTGCTGGAGCTACCCATGGCCTTTTTTACACAGAATAATTATTTTAGGATTAGGTCACTAGATGCTATGAAACTCACACTTGTGACAGTGCTGTTCTGTAATCCTGTGTGAGATCTCTTCATTTACTCCTTAGATGAGGTCAGAAGAGACAGCAGACCTGCTGGCAGAGAAGGCTCAAATCACAGAAGAGGAGGCGAAGCTCCTTGCTCAGAAAGCAGCTGAGGCAGAGCAAGAGATGCAAAGGATCAAGACAACAGCTATTCGAACAGAGGATGAGAAACGTCTGATGGAACAGAAGATGCTGGAAACAGAGATGCTGGCACTTAAGATGGCGGAAGAGTCTGAAAGGAGGTCAGTGGTCCAACTTGTGTTACCCTGTCCTTTCCATCATGATCGTGATATCTTTGTCCCTGTTGACCACTGCCTAAAATGCAGTTCTCAATCCACAGTATTTGGCATGGGCAGAGGAGGGGATCTTGAGGTATGAATGCACTGTTATCACATCCTTTGTTTTTACCTTGTTTTTGTCTTTATTCTCTTAGTTGACTTACTTCTTCCTATGTGCTTTCTAGCTTCACCACTTGTTTCCTGTCCCTTTAGTCCCTAACCAGATATCTGATTTTATTAAACATTTGCTTTGGCAACTTTAGGGCAAAGGAAGCCGAGCAACTGAGGCAAGACCTTCAGGACGCCCGTGATGCTGAGCGCCTTGCAAAACAGAAGCTCATGGAAGTCAGCAGCAAAACTGCATACATGGTGAGGACAGGAGTCACCGGTGTGCATACATTTGGTGCGGTGTGGTTTTGTTTGGGTAAATAGAAAGTAGCAATTTTGCGATAAGAAAACGATTAGGACCATAGGCTGCATAGAATAGACTTTATTATTTATAATCAATGCTATCGCTGTAGCTTGGATGTTTTCGTCCTTGTCATTTCATTACAGTCATCATGTCTTTGTACTTACAGAGTTGTACAGCGTTCTTGGGGTAGTTTTATTGTTGATTCAACATTCTTGTTTAATGTTGTGCCCCTGCCTCAGTGCAATTTCAAAGGCACTGCTTTTATTCAGTTCTGTGGTATATGTAATTGTAATAATCTCGTTTGTTTTGTGTTTCTTCTAGACGTATTGTTATGTGTCCTAACAGTTGTTCTTTTTTTGTGGTGATTGTTTTTAAGTGAGAGACCCCCATAGCTCCCCTTTTTTATTCTCCTGTTTCACCCTCCATCTTGATAATTGATCCTTCATATTCTCCTGCTCTCAAATTGTTTTCCTTGAATTTACTTTGTCCGTAACCACTTATTCCAATAATCTACAGACCTGACCTGACATCCTTAGCATCTCTCTCCCTTCAGGATCTCTGTCCATTTGAGCCCTTGCCCTTCCTAGCTGTTCAGCGTGCTATTTCTTCGCTTCTTCTCTTCCAGGGGATCCTCATCAATAGTCATAAGCACTGTGCACATGTGCGGGGACCCCGGAAATATAAAAAAAATTATATATGAAAACATATATATAATTTTTTCCCATCCCAATGCAGCCCCTATATAGGAGGCCAAACCATGCAACAATAAATAACTGCTTTTGTAATGATATATTATATACATAGACCACGGGAGGGCAAGTATCACTTGAACTCTTTTTAATGAGTAGACCCATGAAAACCGGCAAAAAACAAGCATTGTTAGCCTACAGGCTGCATTGGAAACCAATAGCATAGAAAATGAAAGCAATTGTAACACAAAAACTGGCACCGTGCCTTTAAGGCAGCCATGACCCCTAGCTTCCCATCATGCCTCAGAGATGACCGTTAGGTTAGTTGTTCTTCCCGGCTCCTTCAGTCAGGACCCTGGAATTCACAGCTCTGATGTTTTGACTTTTTTGTCAAATAATTCTACTCTTTTTGTGGTTTTTCTACCTTTCACTCGACGTCTTTTAGGCTTTAGAGTGAGGTACAACCATTTTTTTCACAGAAAGTGATTTATTTTCTGTCAGAATACCATCTCTATTTGCCCCTTGCCCCTCCTGTGGCAAGATTAAGGCCAGTTCTGCCACACATTGTGTATGTATTCTCTGCCTCCCTTACTCTCATTCTCCAGAGACCTGTCAGCATTGCAAGAAGCTGTCCAGGAGAACCCTCAAAGAGAGAGAGAAAGAATTCGACTCTATGGGCTCTCTGAAAGAGGTAGGTCTCGGGTGAGACAAAAGAAAAAGAGAGCTAGATCGATGTCTAGAAGCAAAGTTCCGATCTGTTCTCCATCGGCGTCGGGATCGGCATCGGCATCGAACTTACCAGCAGCGAATAAACAGATATCGTCGTCGAAGCCTTCGACGGTGCAGGTGCACCAATCAACTCCAAGACCGAAGATGGCAGTTTCAACGTCGAGTCTCCCTCTTCCACCCATTCTTCAAAGAGGGATTACTCTCCAACTCTCATCGACAGCCCACTGTCGAGGGTCTCTCCGGCGGATGACGTCAGTGCATTCCAGGACGTTCTGGCCAGAGGGACAAATAAATTGAACTTCGTTATGCCCACTCAGCAGAGTACATCCTCAGTGATTTTTGAGACTTTACATCAGAGATCAGCAGCCAGACCGTTGTTACTATTAGTGCCGGGGCTACTTTAACCAGTGATGGACATTTTACTTACACCGGCGACATTCAAGACCGTGCCAGCGAGTATCTTGAAAAAATATAGACCCCCGGAAGAGGATCCATTATTTCTCAGATCTGACCCGCCTCCGGACTCTGTAATTATTGCTGCTGCTAAAAAGATGCACGCAGTGGCCTCCTCATCAACAGTTCCACCTGACAAGGAGAGCAAGGCACAGGATTTGTGGGGGAGAAAAGTCTGTGGCACGTCAGCCCCAATGATGAAGGTCTCCAGCGCCTCGGCTCTATTAGGGCTCTAGGACAGATCCTTGTGGGAGTCTCTTCAAAGATTTACAGAAAAGCTGCCCATAGAAGACCGCAGGAGATATTGCAGGAAGGCAGCTTGGTGAAAAACCAAGTTATCAGCTCTGCAGCTGAGGGAGCGACGCTGTCTGCACAGTTCTATGCACACGGAATCTGTGCCAGAAGGTCATCCTGGCTCCGACTAACTGCGCTAAAACCGAAAGCGCAGTTTTGAATTCTCAACCTCCCTTTCTCAGGCTCATCCTTGTTTGGCACTCACACAGATGAGGAAATGTCGAGGATGAAGATGGAGCTTGATACCCTGAAGGCGGTAGGGCTTGAAAAAAGAAAAGGGTTCAGGCGCCGGTACAGACCATACGATCGGCGGCCCTTCCAGCAGAGGGTTCAAACCCCTCACTGACAGAGGCAACAACACCAGCAGAGCCAACCAAGATCACACTATCGGGGTCGTCGTGCACCCAGAGGAAGAGGAACCCCTCGTCAATCTACTGCCTCAGCAAAGACACCATCTAAGCAATGGGTGCTCTCTTCCCCCATCGCCGTTTCCCACTTCAGTGGGTAGAACCATCTAGAAGAGTGGCATGGTATCACAAAAGACAAATGGGTGTTAGCTACGCTTCAAAAGGGGTACTCTACGTTTTCGGTATCGGCCCCCTACTATCCCTCCAGTAAAAACGTGTCACCAGATGAAAATACTACAATGGGAAGTATCCATCCTCCTGCGAAAATCAGCCATCGAGGAGTTTCCTATATCGCAATGAGGTCGAGGGGTGTAATCTGAAAAGAGACACGTTAGTGATAGATTCCTTACCGTAGAATATCCCCAGGCACCATACTGGATCTGGAAAGTTTTCGTCAGCAGTACCCCTGCACCTCGGAAGGTGGCGTTGTGCGGCTCCGCATCCGTTGCTGGCGCCATAAGCGCCGAGGTGACGTCACGGAGACCACTTAGGCTCCACCCATGCACGCTGACGTCAGTTTCTTCTTCTTCCGTGCCAGCAAGCGCAGATCCAGTTAGAGCACGTACCCGAGTCACTTTTTGACTAACTTTTGAGACTTTTTGTCTTTTATTTTTAAGTCTTTGACTCCTGGTGCCACGTAGGGATGCCTGGGTTTAAATCCTGCGGGACCTGTCTCCGTACGATGTCGTGGCTGACCCCCATGGCGTCTGTCTCTACTGTCTGGAGCGCGACCATGACTCCCGGTCATGTTCCGATTGTATGGCCATGCCTCCGAAGGCCTTACGGGAGCAGTCCCGTAAGCTGCTGGAGGCCCGGCAGTCGTCTCCGCGCTGTTCGAGGTCCAGGGGTCGATCGAGGGACCGACTGCGGAGCCATCATCATCGCTCCTCGGGGTCGAAGTCTTCACACTCGGAATCGGGTAAGAGACGTCCTAAGAAGTTGAAGCGTTTTCGCTCTCCGACGTCCCCCCGTCGGTCTCCGAACGAGGGGGCCAGGGGTACCTCCCCCGCGGCTCCTTTGCAGCCTGTGAGTCCCGTGGCCTACCCACCTTATCTGGGTCCGTCGGCGACTCCTGCCCAGGTGCAAGCTTTCCTTGCTGCCATGGACCGCCTTTTCAGATCTAGGCCTCCCACTGGCGCGCTTTCGGGGCCCGCGGTCCCAGCTGAGGGCCCTCCCTTGCTGCCGGCTCTGCTGCCAGCGGCTCGGCGGCTACGGCCCCGTCGCCACAAGGTCTTCCACAGGTGGCCCCGGCTCTGCCCGCAGCTCCGTTCCCGGCGCCGCAGTGGGTTCCGTTCGTTCCACCACCGCCCTTGCCCGGTTTCCCAGACAATTTTGTTCCTGGTTGGGAGCCTAATTGGGACACTAAGCCGGTCCGGCGCCGTTTCCCGCGCCGCTCGACCCTTTTCATTCCCCTGTCCCTCCCCCACCGCCGCAGCCTGTTCCACGAGCAGTGGAGGACGGGGACGACTGGGAGGGGTCTGAGGACCCTCTCGCACGGCAGTGCGGGACGGAACAGGAATGGACAGAAGAGTTGGAGGATGCAGGTGGCCTTGACCTCTCCCCTGAACCTGGTTTTTTTCTCCTCCTGCTGTGGCTATGGCGGAGGGCGCCACATACACTATGGTGCTCCGTAGAGCAGCTGAGGCCCTTGACCTGCCTACGGTGACCCTCAAAACTAATCTCCTCACTGAAGTACTTCAGCCGGCGGCAAGCTCTATGGAGCCGCTGCTACCATTCAATGAGGCGTTAACTGACATATTGATGGGCACCTGGTCTAGACCGGCATAAAAACGTAGCCAGGCGTCATCGCCCGGCGCGGGTGACCCTGGTTTTTTGACAAACCTCCCAACTCCGGAAAGCCTGGTCATCCAGGCCTCCACTTCCCAAAGTGCATTCCCAACCTGCCCGCCGGATAAGGAATCCAAGAAGCTGGAACAGTTCGGCAAGAAACTGTTTTCATCTGCCAGCTTAGGGCTGCGGTCGGTGAATACCGCATGCCTCTTGGGCCGCTACTCCCACGCTGTGTGGGACATGGTTGCGCAGGTGCTGCCTCAGTGTCCGGAGGAGGTTCGGACAGTGCTTTCCCAAGCTGTTGCTGAGGGGAAAGATGCAGCAAAGTTCTCCATCCGGTGTGGACTGGACACCGCGGACTCACTGGGTAGGGCGATTTCCACGACCGCGGCCCTCCGTCGCCATACCTGGTTGCGGTCCACTGGGTTTTCGGGGGATGTTCAAAGTTCTCTTATGGACATGCCCTTTGATGGTACTCGCCTGTTCGGCGATAAGGCAGATAGTGCGCTGGAGCGTTTTAACGACTCCCGGGCTACGGCCAAGTCCCTGGGTCTCTCCACCATGCGCCCGGCCACGTCTGCTTTTCGTTCCTTTCATGGCCATGGAAGGGGCGCACGACACGTTTGTTCAGCCAGAAGCCAGCGCAGAACCAACCTCAGCGCGGACGTGGTTCCCGCCGCGGCGGGACAGGGAGCCAGCGTGCAGGTCAGTTCACCTCCGTTCCCGCAGCATCCACCTCAAAGCCTTCCTAGTCCGAGCTTTGGGGCACACCTCACGCCGGTGGGTGGCAGGATTCACCATCACCTCCCCCACTGGCGTTCTGTTACCTCGTACAGGTGGGTGTTGCAAATCGTCCGAAGGGGCTACTCCCTCCCCTTCAAGTCTGCCCCTCCAGCCATGCCACCTCCGTTCCACCGCATGTCGGGGGAACATTTTGGGCTTCTCCTTCAGGAAGTCACGGCCCTCTCTGCCAAGGGGGCCATTAAGTGCGTTCCTGGGCCAGAAGTAGGGCGTGGTTGTTATTCCCACTACTTTCTGGTCCCCAAGAAGGAGAAAAGAGGCCTGTGCCCCATCTTGGACCTCAGGAATGTCAACCGCTTCCTCCGGAAGGAGAAGTTCAAGATGTTGACTCTAACTCAGGTCTTGGCTGCCCTCGACCCTGGATGGTAGCATTGGACTTTCATATCCCCGTCCTGCCAGCCAACAGCGTTACCTGCGGTTCACGGTAGGCCAAGAGCATTTTCAGTTTGCCGTTCTCCCCCTTGGCCTTACTAGTGCCCGTCGGGTGTTCACGAAAGTGATGGCGGTGGTTGCAGCTCATCTGTGCAGATCAGGGGTTCCAGTTTTCCCCTATCTCGACGAGTGGTTGTTAAAGGCGGGCTTGCCCCAGGCAGTCGTCTCCCACCTCCAGACTACGGCCGACCTCCTGCATTTGCTGGGGTTCTCCATCAATGTGCCGAAGTCGCACCTGAGCCCCTCTCAGAAGCTCCTCTTCATCGGAGCGGTTCTGGATTCGACACAGTTTCGGGTTTATCCTCCCAAGCAGTGAGTCCAGGATATTCGGGCTATGATTCCGACCTTTCAGCCTCTATCCCGGGTTTCGGTCAGGATGACCCTCCGGCTCCTGGGCCCAATGGCCTCCTGCATCCTGCTGGTACAACATGCCAGATGGCATATGCGGGCTCTGCAGTGGGACCTGAAGTTCCAGTGGGCACAGCATCAGGGCACCCTGTCCGATCTCGGAGGGCACTGCAGGACAATTGCAGTGGTGGCTCACAAATCGCGATTGGGTCAAGGGCAGATCCCTCTCCCTTCCCCAACTAGAGCATACAGTGGTGATGGATGCGTCCCTCCTGGGATGGGACGGCCACTTGGGAGAGGCAGAGATCAAAGGCCTCTAGTCTCTGGCGGAGTCCCGGCTCCATATCAGTCTTTTGGAGCTTTGGGCAATCCGGCTTGCACTGAAAGCATTCCTCTGTCCGGGGAAGTGTAGTGCAGGTGTTCGCAGACAGCACCACCGCATGTGGTACTGCAACAAACAGGGCAGGGTGGGGTCGTGGTCCCTATGTCAGGAGGCTCTTCGCCTCTGGACATGGCTGAAACATCAAGGCAATACCTTGGTGGTTCAACACCTGGCAGGTTCTCTGAACGCCAGGGCGGACGAACTAAGCCACCGGTGCATGATGGATCACGAATGCCGTCTGAACTCTGACGTGGCGCAAGGTCTCTTTCTGCAGTGGGGAGAGCCTTGGTTAGATCTATTCGCCACTGAAGAGAACACGCAATGTCATCAGTTCTGCGCGTTGGAATTTCCAAGGCGGCACTCGCTCGGCGACGCTTTTTGTCTCGAGTGGAGCTGCGGTCTGTTGTACGCTTTTCTGCCTATACCACTTCTGCCCAGAGTGCTGAAGAAGATTCGGTGCGACCGGGCCCAAGTCATCCTTGTGGCTCCAGATTGGGCACGAAGATACTGGTATCCCGAGCTACTCAGAATGGCAATCGATCCCCCGATCCGACTGCCTATTCGGGAGGACCTTCTGTCGCAGCAGCAGGGGACGGTCCTCCACCCGAACCTGTCGAGCCTTCACCTCCATGCGTGGAGATTGAGCGGCAACAGTTGACAGCTTTCGACCTTACTCTCGAAGTCTGTGATGTCATTCTGGCAGGCTTCCCTCCACTAAAACGGTATATGCCTGCAGGTGGAACAAACTTGTGGCATGGTGAACAGCAAAGGCTGAGGACCCCCTTTCTGCCCCTCTTTCCGAGGTCCTTCTGTTCCTTCTCTCTTTGGTCCAGCAGGGCTCTCCTCTGGGCATTATCAAGGGTTATCTTTCCGCCATCTCCGTGTGAGAATGTGGGTTTCTGTTGCAGTAAACCCCCCCCCCCCCCCCCCACCTTTTTCCTTGTTGCCAGACTACTGATGCTCTTTGACTTGATGTGCTCTGGGGCCCTGCCAATCAGGACCCCAGGGCCTGTGTTCTTTCCCCAAAACAAAACCCAATTGGCATCTCTGGCCACATGTCAGCCCCTGGTAAATGGTACCCTAGGTACCCAGGGAACTGTGACCAGAGAAGGCCCCTAAGGACTGCAGCACTTATTGTGCCACCCTTAGAGGCCCTGTACCCTGACACACACACACTGCCCTTGCAGGCTGAGTGTCTTGGTGCAGAACCAAACAAAGAGTCGACATGGCACAAATCCCTGTGTGCCATGCCCACAAACCACTGCCCTGGCATACATCAGTCACGCCTCTAGCTGGGTGCCCTATGCCAGTGGTGAGGGTACAGGTGCATGAGCCCTGTACCCCTACAGTACCCAGGTCCATTCCTGGGCCCTGTAAGTGCAGTGCTGCTATTAAGAGTATATGGTGCTGGGAGGTTGTCATTACGAGCTCCACAGCACCATAATGGCTACACTGAAGACTGGGAAGTTTGGTATAAAACTTCTCAGCACATTAAACCCACACTGGTGCCAGTGTGGGATTTAATGTAAAATGCACCACAGAGGGCATCTTAGAGATGCCCCCTGAAAAACGACCTACTACCAGTGAACTGACTGAGTGGCTGCGCAGGCTGCCACCACCAGACATTTTTTCTGGGCCCCTTGGTCGAGAGCCTGCTGCTCTCTGGGGCCTGAAACAATGCACATCCTGGGACGAGGTGCCAAGCCTCCTCCCCCAAGATGGGCAGGGTTGACGAAGGAGAAGCTTCAAAGGCATACCGCATTCAGCAACTGGTCCCCACTGGTTCTTCCCCCCACTTTGGGCGGGAGAACCGGCGGGAAAAACAAGTGAGGAAGAGAGGTGTGCCCACCTCTGCCAACTCCACCCCTAAGGTGGGGGAGGCGTGGTGAAGCACAACCTCGTGTCCCCGCCATCTTGAGGATGGGGGGACCCAGCCAACCAGAGACAGGCTCCTGCCCCCCCTCCCACCGGAGAGTGGCAGAATAGGGGGTGTACCCACCCCCAGGAAGAGACCCATTGGTCCCTGCCCTTTACCTACCTGTAACGCCCCTAAATTTAGTATTTAGGGGCACCCTGAACCTTCCTTCCTCAGATCCAGATTCCCGCAACCTAAGAAGAAAAAGGACGAAATAAGACGCCCAGCAGAGGAGACTGCTGCGAACAACTGACTTGGCCCCAGCCCTACCGGCCCGTCTGCAGTTTCCAGAGATCCTGCGCCAAAAATTGTCTTGTCCTGCAGCTAGCGAACTCCAGAAACCCTGGGAGGACTGACTGCCTTCAACAAAGACCGAATCTCCTGTGAACAGCAGCCCTGTTCAAAAGAAACTCCGAAAACAGACTCTGAGCCTGCTGAGAACAAAGAAACCCGACGCCTGGAACTACCACTGCACCCGTCGCCAACGGCCCGAGTTCGAGTGGCCCACTGGTCCCAGCGAGGTCCCCCAGCGCTCCAGAGTCCGAGTCCACCGTGGTTTGACCCCTCCAGGACTCCCCGACGTCGCCTGCAGCCTCTGTACAGAGACCCCCTCCAACCGCGAGGGGCCCGGTAAGCTGAAATCCGACCTCAAAAGACACCCCTGCATCCAGCCGCCCTGCGCCCTGGAGAAAAGAACCCAAGGTGCACCTACGTCCCTGAGCCCTCCAACTTACCTGCCCAGCTGTTGGTTCCTCCCGGAAGTCTTCCTGGACCGAGCCTGCAGCTGAAAACCGAAAATCTCCATTGAAATCAACAGGGCACCCGTCCTCAAAAAGAGCACCCTGCACCCGGCTCCCCTAGCGTTGCTGAGGGTGCCCCTTTGGTGCTAACTTGGTCCCCAACTTGCCCTGAGCTTAACCTTAGGACCTTTGATCCCACAACCCCGTGGCCTGCTTGCCAGCCACCACCAACAGGAGCCCCCATATCCTCCATAGCATAACATTGGGCCTCAACACTCTGCACCCGGCCGCCCTAGTGCCACTGGGGGTGCAACAACAGTGCATCACTGACCCTGGGAGATCCCGGAGTCTAACCCAGAACCTTAACTCAAAAGACCGACTACTTACCTCGAGACCGATAACTCACTTTTCCTCATAGGATAACATTGACACTTTTTCACCCAAAAAGTTCCTAAGTGTCAACTTTTGAAAACTAAGAATATTCCTTAAAAATCGCACAAATAACCTAACCGAATCTTCTCAGCTGTTTGCAGGAAAGGTCCCAGTGCTGAACCCAGGTGTCCAGCACTGAGTAAGAAAAGTAACTAAAAAGTAACTTACCTGTGAATTCAATTTCCTTCTATAGGATAACATTGGGGGTTCTTTGTGAAGAAGTTTCAACTTTTGAAATACAAGAATATTCTTTAAAAATCGTACAAACTACAAAAACGTAATTACATACCTGTTTTAAGTAGATGTCCCAGTGCTGAATCTAGGAGTCCAGCCCTGTATTACAAATGTAACTCAAAAGTAACATACCTGCAGTTTACAGGAAAAGCCTATGTATTTCAATGTACTGGTCCAAAACGTTTTCAAGTGTGGACTTTTGAAATCTGAAAATATTCTTTAAAAATCATACAAACTACGAATACGTAATTACTTACCTGTTTTAAGTAGATGTCCCAGTGCTGAATCTAGGAGTCCAGCACTGGATTACAAAAGTAACGCAAAAGTAATTTACCTGCTAAGTGAATTTCCTCCCATAGGATAACATTGGTGATTCTATGTGAAAAGGTTTCTGTCAACTTTTGAAATACAAGAATATTCTTTAAAAATCGTACAAACTACAAAAACGTAATTACATA